>NC_041223.1:67702054-67709488 GCF_002837175.3 Physeter macrocephalus
GCCACAACAGTGAGAGGCCCGCGTACAGCAAAAAAAAAAAAAAAAAAAAAAAAAAAGAATACAGGAGGGCTAGAGTAAACGTATGGTATTGGACTGGAATCACAGGTCTAGTATGAACTCATGGTTTTATACCTGACATGCTGACATTTACAGAAATAATTTAAGGTGTGTGTGTGTGTGTGTGTGTGTGTGTGCACGCACGCATGCGTGTGTGTGTGGCTGGGTTACTATATAAACGTGCATTTCCAAGTTTTATCCACTGAGAGGGTCTAGATACAATGAGGTTTTGGTAGCAATGAGCACTACTTCCATCCAGGTCTTGATGTCTAAATACCATCGTCTAATTAAAGGAACCAGACATCTTTGACAAAATGGTTGATTCCAGGGCTGGAGAAAGAAAAAGCAAGATGAGACTGGAGCATCTTGTGTTGGCATAAAGTAAGGAAATAGTCAAATTGAAAGTTCATAAAAGCCAACCTGAAAGAGCCCCTGTTGACTAAACCTGGAAAATTCTGAGAAATAAAATTAACCAAGATAGCATTAGATTATAACCCACAGATAAAATAGTACTAAGCATTCCATACCGTTATAAATAAATACTGGCACCCATGAATAAAGGAGGGAGAAGTAGCAGCTCTTCTTTACAGAATATTTTTAAATTAATAAATATAGAAAGAATAAGGGAAATAGAAAACCACCATTGGAAAAACACAGTAAAAATTGTTGCAAACAAGATCAAAAGATGGATGCTAAAACTAACGGGCAAAAATTGGAGGAGAACAGGATATTTTTCAGTCTCAAATTATCTTCCCAAGATATTTATTAGTTCAAAAGGAGAAAATAGCAGCCTTACAATGGAGAAGCACAGCAGACACCACTTTAACCAGGTGATAAAGGTTAAACAAGAAATATCAACTTCATGTACCCGTCATGTACACTTTGTAAGTGTATGTACAAGAACACATCACTTCTGTGACATTCTTGCCAAAAATGTATACCTTAATATAATTATGAGAAAATATTAGGCAAATGAAAACTATGAAGCATTGTACAAAATAACTAACCAGTACTATTCGAAAGCATCACAATCATGAAAGACCGGAAAAACTACAGAACTTTCACAGATTGGAAAAGACAAAGAAGACATGAAAGTAAATGCAATGTTATATCTCAGATTGGATCCTGGAATAGAAGAAATAGATTAGCAGTAGATTGGTGAAATCCAAATAAAATACATAGCTTAGTTAAGAGTATTGCATCAAAGTTAATAATTTTGAAAATTATACAAATATTATGCAAGGTGTTGGGAAGCTGGGTGAAGCATATATGAAAACTCTCTGAGTTAATTCTGTAATCCTGCTCAAAACCTAAAATTATTTCAAAATAAAAGTTTTTAAAGTTACATAGTAAATTCCACTTATAATATTGGCATCATACTGTTTTTGCATATAACACTATTTCTCAGACTCCTTTCTTGATCCTCAGGATAGTATGATATCTTTCTAGCCCTTGGGATAGTACAATATTGTGAAAGTTGTTGTCATAGGTAGTGTGATGATGATGATAATTCTGTGTGAAAGAATTAATCAGTTCATTTCTTCTTTAAACTTAATATGACACTGAGGTGAATATCTTCTAAAGCAAAGGTAAGAAAATAATTTACCTACTTCTCTCTGATTCCCCCATCTTTCTGATAGAATAGATTCTATGTAAAAGACCACACCAACTGTGGGAGGAAAATACAATTGTTCTTATATTCTATAGGGTCACATGTGGCACAAGCTAGAATGAAATTTAGAGGTCAGGTGCAGGGTCACAGAACTAGTGGGTTTACTGAGCACCCCCAGTCCAAGGCTTTTTTGACAATCCTTTGTTGCATCCCACATAGTAAATTTTACACAGCATGTTAAGGGTTTCAGTTGGATTGTTTAAATGAAAGTAATAAAATTCGTAATTAATTTTAAATTTAGTAAAATTGAAGAACAAGGGAAATACTCCTTCGATGAAATTTCTTTGCATGATGTCTCAGATGGTTTTGTCATCACCAGTTTCACTGAGAACATCACCCTGTTGGAAACTGCGATCTGAACAGATGAAGCACCTTTCAACCTGAGTAATTACCTCCCAGGGCTATAAACCCTCTGTGTCCAAAACATAACCAAGCCTTGTCATTAAAATATAAATTACCTTTCCCTTTTTGATCTATTTTAAAAGAGAATTGCAGGCCTGACAGTTGACTGGGAAGCAGAGGATAGAAGAAATCGGAGTAGAGAAAAATGTTGTCCTGGAAAGAAGCTTCTCCTCCCCTAAAAATGAGCTCTGCTTTGAGGCTTGGGTTAGGAAAATGTTGTGGATTAAAGCAATAGATAGGGATGGAGCTAGGAAATGGAGAAACAATTAAAACAACAGCTGCTTCACATCCCTTCCACTCTTTGGTTTTTTCTTATCCACCCTCAATGATGAGTTTTGTAGCCCTAGTTGGTTACAGAGCAGAACAAACTAAAACAGTCACTATGGATATTTTTTCTTCCAAAATATTTTCAGTACAAATAACTTCATGAAACACACATCTCAAACATTAAATTAACAGCCTTTTCTCCTTTGCTGCCACCAAGATCCCCTAGTTGTATAGAAATGAGGATTGGAAAATATTGCCTTGTAGACCTCTTGGGCACCCTGAACTTCTGAAAAACAATAGCTACAACAGATGTTTCTTTCATATGATCTGTGTTTGATCTTCTAAATAATGTTTCACTACCAGGGGCTTGGCAAAGGGTCAGGAAATGTGTATAATTCAAGGGGAAAATATGGAAACAAAGAAAAAAATCCCATGATACCCTCAAACAACTGCTAGAAATTCCGCTGATCAAAATATGGTTTATGTTACAGCAAATAATCTTTATTTTAAATGTCTAATTTCCAAAGATACTTAGGTTTTCAGACAAAGGCAGGCAGCCGTTTGCAACAAAACCACACCATTTTGTTTTGCAGACAATAATAAAGTCCTAAGACAACAAGCCACATATGGATGTCACATATGGATGTTCTCCCTAACACTGTCCACTGACCTTTTCAAATCAGCCTTTGAAAATCTAGTCTATGACTTCTCCAACCTGACCTTCAGAAGTTTATTTAAATGTCTGATTTAACTTTCTTCTTATTTATTCCAGGTATTCCTTTTGAGATAAGAAACAATCAGTTAATTACTCGTAATGATGCTCCATAGATTTGAAGAGCACCACTCAGTTATTTTCTTTTTAAAAATCTCCGCTTCACACACACACACACGCACACACACACACACACACACACACAATTATTTCCCCTAACTTTTAAACCATTATTCAAGGATCCTTTTCTCTTTCCTGTGATCACTGTGAATATTAAAACCTGCATTCTTACTCTTGAAAATATGCTGAGAAAAAATTTTCTTTTTCTTGAATAGTTGTCTAGAACAAACATGGTCAAAAAGTTCAGCCTAATAAGCCTGCATTGTATTCTTCTTCCGTTATAAGTACTGTTAGCAAAATAATTCTCTTCATCATGTCAATTCAATTGCACCTTTATTTGGTGTCACTTAGAAAGTTACAATCATTAAAACATCAACTCTCAGGGATCAGATTTCTGGAAAAAAGAATGTGTGTGCCAGTGGTTTGAATTGACATACAGTGATGCCATACTTACCTTAGGAAAGGAGTACACATGGAATCTAAGTGGTCTGTCAGGAAAAGCATTTATACATATAAAATATGAAATTCATGGTTACAATTGGGAAGAATGCCAAATCCATGAAATAATATCTTACCCATCTTTGTATGAACCACTCACAATCATAGAATAAATGCAGCATAAATCAAAAACTGAAACAATTGTATGTAAGACCAACAAGAGATTTACAAAGTTATTTCAGTTTAGAGTGAAGCAAATATGTCCCATACTCAAAAGTCACAGTGTTAAATGTGAAATGTGTGCTGGTATTCCTTTCAAGAGCCACAGAAATGACTTTTCCTTTTTCTTTTGTAGGACTAATCTCTCGATTTCACTGTTATATATTTGCTCTTTTAATTCTAACTCCTCAAAAGAACCTATGTTTCCCTTAGGTGTCACTCCAAAGCACAATCTATTGCACTTCTAAACCATGGAACATAGTAATTCCTTAGCCATAAGGCTTTTAGTATCTGAAATGAGATCTCAGGAGTGAAATTCCTTATATTCAAGATGAGTTTCCTTCTCAAACTTTAGGTATAATAAGATTTGAACTTCAACTGATGAAAGTAAATGCAATTGTGAGAAAATGAATATTTTTCAAACAGTGAGAAGTTCCCTATGAAATAAAATCCCATAGGAATCCCAACTCCAAATAAGAATTACTGGTTTTCAAAGAATTAACCCATCTATCTACACCTAAGTGAAAAATGGTGCTATGTTAAAAGATGCAAATACTTGCTAAATTTGTCATCATATGTCACTGTTTTGTATGTACCATCTGGTTTTTGTGTGTGCTTCTTTTTTGTTTTTTTTTTTTAATTTTGAATTGAAGGGAGTATATTTTGAATGTGGATAAATTTGACAGAATGCCTCCACTTAAGTTATCTTTTTTTTAAGGGTGATTTTCTATGTAATAGTGAAATGAATAGGTAGCCTTATTTATATTTAAATAACTAATTTTAAAGAAGGGAAAAAAAGAATTTATTCACCTTCAATGTTTGATCTAAAAAAACTTTTACATGGTAGATAAAGATTACTACATTTAATAAGTTTTCCCTTAGGTGTCAATTATTTTAAATCCAGATTTTACTTATTTCTATAAGAATGTGGTGGTTATTTAGACCATGAATACCTTTCAAGAGATCAGAGGACTTTAGAAGACTAATGTATGAATTAGAAATAAACTTTTTTTTTCAGTGATTCTGAGAAGAACCCTTTCAATTCAAAGGCAGCAGAGCCCACTACTGGCCTAGTTGTGGAAACTTTTCTCTAGTCAAATAATTGGATGTTACTTGGGACTAAACTTAGGGGATAAAAGCAAAGTGTAAGAATATAAATAACACAAATTTTCAACTAGCTTTCAAAACCTAGTGATTTACTGCAATACAGTGTGATGGTCTGTTTAAAGATCAACATAAGGATGCTCTCATCACATATGGTATCTTGAAGATATACTTTTGGAAATCTGTAATTCTTCTGGACAGCTAAGGACCAACAGTGATGTCAGTCAAGTTGCTGGAATGGGAGGAAACTCTAAATGAAGGTCTAGGGGCTTTGGGACCCTCTTCTAATTCCATGGACTATGTTTTAAAAATGGAGTGATCAACATGAATTTAATCAAGAAATATTTAGTTTTTGTTATCATTCCACAAAGAAAAATGGCAGAAGAATTTGTCCTAGCTCTGGCTTTTAATGGAGGGTGTCTTAGTTTCCTGTGGTGGCAGTAAAAATTATCACAAACTAGGTAGCTTAAAGCCACATGCATTTATTCTCTCACAGTTCTGGAGGCCACAAGTATGAAATCAATAATACTGGGTCTAAATCAAGGTGTCAGCAAGACTGTGCTCCCTCCAGAGGCTCTAGGGAAGAATCCATTCTTTGCCTCCTTCAACTTCTGGTAGTGCCTGGCCTTCCTCAGCTTGTGGCTGTATCACCCCAATCTATGCCTCTGTAGTCACATGGCTTTCTCCTCCATGTTTAAACCCCACTGTAACTCTGAATTATGAGGATGCATGTAATTGCATTCAGGACCAGCCCACATAATCCATGATAATCTCCCCAGCCCAAGGTCTGTAACTTAATCACATCTGCAAAGACTCTTTTCTCCAATAAAGTAAAATTCACAGGTTCCAGGGATTAGGATGTGAATATTTTGGAGGGACCATTTTCAGCCTACCATAGAAAAACGAAGTATATCTCCTAAAGATTCACAGTTTTTTTGTGGATCTGGAAAATATCCAAGCCAATACTTAATTTAAGATTGTCACAAGGTAGCACATTTAGATACTTGATATAAATAAATGCAAATCCTCTTTAAGGGAATACACCCTTATACAGGAGACAAAAATATCTGAATGAAAATAAGCTCTCAGGAAAGAAAAAAAAAGCACAAGGAAACATGATAAACAAAAATATATAGAAAAAGGAAACATCAAAATTAGATCCACAAAAACTTCAATACAGTAAAACCAATCAAAAATGTTCCCACAATTCAGATCTAAAAATATTAATGACTAGGTCCCAGGACCCCAAAACATAACTGCCTAGTTATAATGGCTCACCCCAATTATTTTATTAACTTTGTAATAACACAAAGCTGTATTTTTCATGATAGGTATTTTGAGCACTACTCATAGTTTTATGGTCTTCATTCAACTAGAATTTCTAGATCCAGAATAAAATAAATATGTCTAGTATGGCTAAAGAAATAAAAATGGGAATCAAAGTCATGAGGAGAAAGAAAAAAACTATCAAAAATTATAGAGAATTTTTTTTAATTTCATAGAAATTTTAGAAATAAAAATATAATACTTGAAATTTAAAAGTAAATGGATAAATTAGATAGCAGATTAATAGAGAATAACAATAGCTAACTCTTAATGAGGTTTACTATGTGCCAGGTACTTTTTTGAGCATTTACATTAATTGACTAATTTATCACTTATAACAATCAATGAAGTAAGTATTATTATTTATCTTATTTTACAGATAAAAAATCATAAGGACAACAGATTAAGACATTTGCTTAACTTGTATAACTACTGAGTAACAGGACTAAGGTTAAAACCTCAGCAGTCTGTCTGCGAAGGCCACTTTCCACTAAAATATTTTGCCAACTAGATTAGCCACAGCTGAAGATATAATTCCAGAACTGGGAAACAATCCAGAATTAATTAACCAAATTGTAGAAAAAAAGAGAAGGAAAATATGAAAGAGAGATGAGAAACAGAAAAGAGAGTAAGACGATTTAACATATATCTAATTGGATTTTCATAAGGAGAGACTAGAGAAAATGCAGGGAAAATAATATTCAAATAAACAATTTTTGAGAAGTTCCTCAAATGGATAAAAGAGGTGAGTCCATCTCCATCTATGCAGGAATCACAATCAATTCCAAAAAGGACCAAAAAAAGAAAGAAAAAAAAAAGGAAAAAAAAGAAGAAAGAAAAACGAAAAAAAGAAATCCACACATAAACACTTACTAGTAAAAATGCAGAGCACCAAAGAAAACTATCATTCAAGAATGAGGGTGAAATAAAGGCATGTACAGACAAAAAGAAACAAAGTGCACAACAAGAGCAGAAATTCAGCAGAGGAAATTACAGAGGTTATTATTCTAAGAGATGAAAAATTATCCTAGAAATAGCTCTGAAAGGTAAGTGGGAAAGCCAAGTTAAAAAAAAAAAAAAATATATATATATATATATATATATATACTACCAAACG
>NC_041223.1:67710917-67737632 GCF_002837175.3 Physeter macrocephalus
ATATATACTACCAAACGTAGGGTGGATAGCTAGTGGGAAGCAGCCACATGGCACAGGAAGATCAGCTAGGTGGTTTGTGACCACCTAGAGGGGTGAGATAGGGAGGATGTGAGGGAGGGAGACGCAAGAAGGAAGAGATATGGGAACATATGTATATGTATAACTAATTCACTTTGTTGTAAAGCAATTATACTCCAATAAAGATGTTTAAAAAAATGGAACATATGTTAGATAATCTATACAAACATTGGTTAAATAAGTAATAATAATATCAAATTTGTGGTTTTAAACACATCAAAATAGAGCTGAAATAATAATCAACAACTTTGACAACAATAAAAATGAAATAAAGCACTTCAGACTTTCTGGTAAGTGTGAACTGTGGTTTTCAGACCAACCCACCTATTCAGAATATATGGTAATTCACATATTGGAAGAACACATAACAATAACAACAAAAATCTGTTTAAATTAATTGGAGAGTGTCTAAGGAAGAAAAGATTTGCAGGTCCATAATCCAGGACAAAAAGAGTTCTAGAAAGGTAAATTTGGCTACATATGGCTTTTGGAGACTCTTTCCACACAAGGTAATTGTAGATTCCAAGTGATGAACTGAAAGCTAAGAAACTGAACAAAGTTGTTTTGCAGATATATAGAGTAAGAAGACAAAAATTGTAATTTAAAGATAGACAAAGAAGAGGAACAGGGTACACACCAAGACTTTTGTGAGGACTCCAAAACACTGAAATAATCCCTCACAGGGACTGAAGCCAATATTATATTGGACTAAGGTGGTCAAGAACTATTATTACACTTAGCCTAGCTAATAACCGAAGGCAAAAGTAAATCCCTCTGGGGAAATATTTCCATACTCTCAGACTGTGTATACTATTTTTTTCTGATGAAGTCAGAAATAATCAGACATTCAAAAAGATTTTTTTTTACTGAAAGCCAAGAGTAAAAACATATCTTTAAGTATCTAGAAAGCATATTAATCTGACATGAGTTTTTAAATCACATGAGAAAAGTTCTTGCAAAATAATGGAAGTCATTTAAATCTAGTTTCTCCACATATCTCCCTAAAGCATACGGATTATCAAGGCAAACAAATAAAACCACTTATAAACCACTCTATCAAATAAATGACAAAGAACATAACAAACTTTAGTTTCTTTATAATTAATGAAATAAAAATCTAAGATAAGCAGAGTGAAATATGGTACTCAAGGCAGAGAAAAGAATCAGGTTAAATTGTGCAGAAAATAGATGAGGTCAGTGGAAGCCATGAAGATGAAATCATCCTAGAAAGAGAGAATCCCAACCTAAGAGAGAAATAGAAGTCTGAGACCTGGCAGACGTAACACTGACAACAGGTAAATCAAAAGAAAGGAGCCTAAAAGTGTATGGGACAAGGGCAAGGCACAACTTCTGAGGGAGAGGGAGATGATGGAAAATAAGGGAAGATACCTTGGAAATTCGAAGAATAAAAAAGAAGATAACAAGTGGTGAAAACTATGTGTTCTAGAGAAATAAAATAGGATTCCAAAACCAGTAGACACACCAAAACCTCTTGGCTTGGAACCAAAAAACAAACAACAAAAGTGACAAAAATACCATCAGTACAAAATACTGCAATTCAATGCACCATGTAGAAAGATTGTTTCTGAAGTGAGAACTCAGTAAGCCACCAAAATCCTAATCACCTACTGACATAAATTCACCTCTTACTGCTTCTTAGGAAAGCTTTTTTAAAAAATACAAATTACAGAAAAAAAGAAGAATATCTGTATAAATCTAGTATACGAAGAAAAGAGAAAACTGGAATAAAAACATTTTGGATGATGAAACCATGCTTTTTGCTCATAACCCCCACCTCCTGCCCCCTCTCCTTAATGCACACTCTCACATAAAAAAAAAAAAAGAAAACATAGGAACATTCTAAAACAACACTTCACTCAATTAAATTTTTTAAACAAGCAATGACAGATATGAAAACATATCAAATCAGAAGTTTAATAACTCAAAAAGAAACAGAAAGCAGAAAAATGGGAAAGAGTTCACCAAACTCAGAAAAAAAAGGTGAAAAACAAAAGGGAAAAGTATAAATAAGATTAAACTACATGATGTCTAAAGGAAAATAGAATTGATTGAATATACTGTAATAGGCATTGTGAAGGTTAATAAAACTTATCAGGAAGAATGTGATAAATATGGATGGTAAGCAAAGAAGATGCAACAAATGTATAATTGAAGTCCTTGAAGAAAATCAAAACAACAAATGGATATGAGTAATAATTAAAACTATGATCTAATAAATCTTTCCAGAAATAAAAGAAAACCTGAACCTACTTATTTAAAAGGTTCACTTTGTACCCAGAAAACTGACCCAGAATGTCAACCCCAAACATGAATACACAAAATAAGTGAATAATAAAAATCGAAATAAAGGGAACTTAAAAAAATAAGACACTGCTATGCCCACCTCTATAATAATAAATACAAGAACTTACAGGATATAGAGAATTTCAAAGAAAATGCAATCTACCAAAATTGAACACAGAAAAGATAGTGTTTAAAATATTAATTTCCTATAAATAGAAAAAGCTATAAAATAACTTGATTATGAAGAAAGACCAGGTCCAGACGGTTTCACAAGGGAATTCTGCTAAGCTTTTAAACACTAGATAATACCAATGCTTGCTAAAATGCTTCAAAATATAAAAAAGAATCAATGGTAGCATTTATAGTTAACCTGATAAAGATACCTCAAGAAATACATAATCACAGACCAATTTCATTAGTGGATATCACTAATCTCAAATAAAATAATAACAATCAGAATCCAGTAGCACTTTTAAAAAATGCTTCGTTGTTATGTGAGATTTACTCTAGGTATGAATGGTTCAATATTTGAATGATTCAATATTAGAAAATCTATGAATATAATTTACAATATTAATAAATATGAAGAGGAAATGCTATAATTATTTCCATAGATGCTGAAAAGATCTTTAACAAATTCAACACACATCCCTGATTTAAAATCACTCTCAATAAAATAAGAAATTGGGTACTTCCTTAATGTAAAATAAACATTTTATCAAAATAGGAAATTGTGTATATTTCTTTAACATCATAAGATATCTATTTTTCAGTGTATATAATAATATCTATTTTTTCTATGTTTTACTTAATAAATAATCTTTATTGACATTCTCGTTAAGGTTTTTTAAAATAGTAAATATTCCTATAGATCCACTACTATTTAACATTGTTTTGAAAGTACAGACTATTATAATCAGACAAACAATAACAATTAGAGGCATAAAAATTATAGATGTATAAATGTATACATAGAAAACCCAAGAATATTGATAAAAATTATCAAAACAATATAATAATTCAGTAAGTTATCAGGTTAGTAATATACAACTAAAATACCCCCAAAAATCATATATAGAAGCAATAACAAGTAGGAAGAAATGATAGAACTGTTAACTCATTCGTAAATACAGCAAAGAATATTTAATACAATTAACAGTAATTATTCTAAAAATCATACTAATTTTTTAAATTCTTAAAGAACAGGAAAGTAAACAATTGAAAGTCATCTGTGCTTTAATAAGATGACTCAACATCATAAAAATGTCAATTCTTCACAAGTTAATATGTAAATGATTACAATCCAAATAAGACTTTTAATTTCTAGCACTATAAAAGTTGATTTAAAAGTTTTAATCTTACCCACATTGATCTATACATTTAAATCAACTCCAATCAATATCACAGCAAGGTTTATGGGAAGCATAGACAAGCTAATACTAAAATTTATACAATAAGGTTTAGGTGCTAGAATAGCTAAAACAATCTCTAAAAAGAAGAATAAAATGGTAGAAATCATTCTACCCATTATTAAGGCCAGCTATATAGCTACAATAATCAAGACAATGTGGTATTGGCAGAGAGATAGACAAATAAATCAATGAAACAGAATACAGAGCCCAGAAATAGTCTCACACAAATATGTCCAAATGAATTTTGACAAAGTTACAAAACCAATTCAGTGAAAAAGGATAGTCTTTTCAACAAATTGTGCTGGAACAATTGGATATCCATAGGAAAGAATGAATCTAAACCTAAACTTCTCATGTTATACAAAAATTACAGTTTAAATGTCTACTGATTGTCAATTCTGTGCAAATTTCTATGTCAATGACTATGATACATGTGAGCAAAACATAGCCCTTGACCGACAGTAGAACATTATGAAAAGAATAAGTGGACATACATAAATTACTGTTAAAAAAGGAAAAAAATTAACTTAGAATGGATCATGGACCTAAGTGTAAAATATAAAACTATGCAATTTATAGAAGAAACTCTTGAGATCTAGGGCTAGACGAAGAGTTCTTAGACTTGACATCAAGAGCTCAATACATTAAAGGAAAAAATGATAAGCTGGACATCATCAAGTTTAAAGACTTTTTGTTTTGTGAAATACCCTGTTAAAGGACAAAAAGACAAACCAGATTGGGGAAAAAAAATTTGCAAACCATATATCTGTCAAAGGTAGTCTCTAGAATATATAAAGAACTCACAAAATTCAACGTTAATAGAACAAACAGTCCAGATGGAATATGGATATATTCGTCAAGGTTCTCCAGAGAAATATAACTAATAGGATTGATTGATTGATTGATCATAGGAATTGACTTACACAATTGTGGAGGCTGAGAAGTACCATTATCTGCCTTCTGCAAGTTTGACAGCCAAGAAACCCAGGGTTGTAATTCAGTTCAAGTTTGAAGGCCTGAAAATCAGGAGCTCTGATGTCAAAGAGCAGGATGTTATGGACGTCTCAACTCTAGCAGAGAGAGAAAATCACCCCTTTCTCCACCATTTTTTTCTATTCAGGCCTTCAGCAGATTGGGTAATGCTCATCCACATAGGTGAGAACAATCTTCTTTTTTTTAAACCAGTTCAAATGCTAATTTCTTCTGGAAACAGCCTCCCAAAAACACTCAGAAATAATGTTTTACCAGATATCTGGGCATCCCTTAGCCCGGTCAAGTTGACACATAAAATGACCCATCACAGTGAACGAAAGACATGAATAGGCATTTCATGAAAGGGATATGCAGATGGCAAACAACACATGAAAAGATATTCAACATCAGTAGACACTAAGGTTATGCCAAGTAAAACCACAATAAGATATCACTACATACCTATGAGAATATATAAAATTAAGAAAAAAACAAAGTGACAACACCAAGATGGCAAGGATGTAGAGAAGCTTGTCACTCATATACTGTTTATGGGAATGTAAAATAGTGCAGACAGTCTAAAAAACAGTTCAGCAGTTTCTTTAAAAACTAAATATTCAGCTACCATACACTCCAGCAACTGAAATCTTCGGCACTTATCCCAGTTAAATGAAAACATACGTTTGCAAAAAAAACCTGTACATGAATGCTCTTATCAACTTTATTCATAATAGCCAAAAACTGGCAATAAATCATCTGTCCTTCAACAGTTGAATGGTTAAACAAACTGAAGTATATCTATACCACGAAATATTACTCAGCAACTAAAAGAAGCAAAGTACTGATGCATGCAGCAACTTAGATGTATCTCCAGGTAATTAGGTTGAGTTAAGAAAGCTAGCCCCAAAAGATTACATGCTGTGTGATGCCATCTCTATACATTTCTTGAAATTATAAAAGTATAGAGATGGAGAATGTTACAGTGGTTGCAAAGGGTTAAGGACTGAGTTAAGGGTTAAGGAGAGGGAGGAAATCATTGCTATAAAAAAGCAACAACAACAACAAAAAAAGGCAACACTAGGACTCCTTGTGGTGAAGGGACTCTTCTAGATCTTCCTGTATCAATGTCAATATCCTGCTTGTGTTATGGCACTACAATTTTGAAAGATATTACCATTGGAGGAAATGAGTAAATGATACATGGGAGTTCTCTTCATTATTTCACAAAGTTGTATATGAATCTACAGTTATCTCCCAAAAAAGTTTAATTAAAAAATAAAAAAACAAGGAAAGAAAAGAAGAGAAAAGAAAAGATAGATTGGGAAAATCTTACACAGAAGAGCAGTAAGGGGAAAAATAGCCCTGCCAGATATTAAAACATACTAACAAAGCCTTTATAATTAAAATAGTGTGATCCCCGTGCACAGGTAGACTCATGATCAATGAAACAGAAGAGAAATGGCAGAAATAGATGCAGGTACATATGGAAATGTATGACAAAGATACTATTTCAAATCACTCAGGAAAGGAAAGATTCAGGGAAAAAACCATGTTTGGGTGGCAAGTGGATACCCATCTGGGAACTAATTCACACTATACATCAGAATATATTCCAACAGGTGTAGCTATCTAAATGTAAAAGCCAAAACCCAAAAACAAATAGAAAAACAAACAAGAAATCCAACAAACAGCCATAAAAGTGCTATAGAAATATGGGGAACTGTTATAACTTGGGGGTGGGGAAGGCTTTCTAACGATGATGCTATGTACATCAGACTATAATTAAAATTTTTATTTCAAAATAACACCTATAAACAAAGGGAAAGATAAGTCACGAACTATGACATCTTAACAGCATGTATAACCAACAAAATATGAGTAGCTTATATACATAACAACAATAACACAAAAACAGAAAAATGACCAAAAGCCAAGAACATGTTTTACAGAGCAAATAGGCATGAGAATATGCAGACCTTCATCAGTTTTTAGGAAAATGCAAATTCAAATTACAATGAGGTACCATCCTGTGAGATAGGCAAAACTGAAAAGTCCAATAATACCAAGTCTATGTGCCTAACCGTTAGGCTTATAACCAACAAAATATGAGTAGCTTATATACATAACAACAATAACACAAAAACAGAAAAATGACCAAAAGCCAAGAACATGTTTTACAGAGCAAATAGGCATGAGAATATGCAGACCTTCATCAGTTTTTAGGAAAATGCAAATTCAAATTACAATGAGGTACCATCCTGTGAGATAGGCAAAACTGAAAAGTCCAATAATACCAAGTCTTGGTGGGAATATAGAGAACACAAAGACTAATTCATTTCCTGTGGAAGTATAAATTGATACAAACACTGTAAAATTAAACAGGTACACATTTGGATCCCCAGTAATTTCCCTTTTATATACCTGAGAGGATCTTTTGCATTCCTTTCTATGAGGTTGATTAGAAGACAGTTCACCTAGTAATTACGAGTGTGACTTTTGAGGCTAGATCATCTGGTTTCCAAATCTACTTCTAACATTTCTAGGTCTAAACCATGGGCTCATTACTAAAACACGCTGTACTTCAGTTTCCTTACATTTGCAGTAGGGATAATACTGGTACATGGTGTTTTCCCCATAGGTTTGTTCTGAGTATTATATGAGTGAAAGCTTGCTATGTAACTTTGAAATAAATGATGATTATGATGGTTATGGTGGTGATAATGATGATGATAAAGAAAAAGGTGGTAGCTGTACTGATTGAAATAAGAGAAACTGGAAACCCCTCAACTGTTCATGGACAGAAGAGTGGATACATGTAATGCAGCAACAAAATGAATGAGCTATGACTACAGGCATCAACCTGAATGAACTGCATAAAAAAATCCAGGGAAAAAAATCAACTTACAAAAAGATACAAGCATATTATCATGTATAAACAATTTTAAACTTTCAAAATAAAAGCATATTGCTTACGAATCATGTATTATCAGTACAACTCTAAAGAAAATTGTGATAAACACAATTTCTTGCTAAATAATGGGGGAACAGGTGGGGGAGAACAGGAACAGATAATGACATATTTGGGGAAAAGAGGAAAATTCAGCAGTATTGACAATATTCTCTTTCTTACCCTCTGTAGTGGGTATGCTAGCATGTTTTATTATTCTTTATATTTATATAATTTATACTGTTCACATTTGTAACATTCACATTATTATATTATTCACATCTTTTCTAAGTGTGGACTATTTCATGATAAAATGATTATTTAATAAAAAGGAGTCACTCCTTTTGTATTATCATCATTCCAACATGTGCTTTTCTTTATTCCTTGGAAAATATATAATCACAGACTCCCTAACTTAAATGCTTTCAAGTTCAGTTCTGATAACTGCTGTGACACAGAGACATGGAACAACCAGTATGTCATTCATGAATTAAAAGTAAAAAATCCTGGATTCCCTTACGTTGTCTATTGCCAAATCTTAATTTACTCTTGAAATGTAGAAACTCTTGTGATCCTCATGAACATTTTGATGCCCTTGTGCATGATCTTATTTTCAAGGGAAGCCTTGCAATTTACGGGACTTATTCCACTGCTCAAATTCAGCTAAGATTCATCAAGTCTCTACCCCATGTCAAGTGTTGTGCTAGCTGCCCAGAGGAGACTCCCTGTACAGGATAATAACAGATCCTGGCTTCATGGTAATTAGAGTCCAGCCAGGAAGAGCAGCAATAAACAAGTAGCTTCAAGTTTGATGACTGTCATAACAAGGCAGGTTCCTGAGTCAGAAGATCTGGCATAGCAAGGGATCATAGTATTTTCCTCTTGTCCCAATCAGTAGGATATCATGGACCTAATGCAGGTGGTCTAGCCTAATGGTTAGGCACATAGGATCCTGAGTCAGAAGATCTGGTTTCATGTCTCTGCTACACCATTTACCAACTTTTGACTCTTAAGTAATTTACCTAACATCTCTGATCTCCAGATTCCTTATAATATAGTACCTAAAGTGGTATAAATGCTCAAATATTTGTTGAATTCATGAATGAATGAACTGAGTGGATTGAATAATCATAGATGGTATTTTATACCGTATGTGTTAGAATTACTCTTAATTGGCTATTAATTATTAATGGGATAACCAACAAGGACCTACTGTATAGCATAGGAATCTATACTCAATATCTTGTAATAACCCATAATGAAAGA
This sequence comes from Physeter macrocephalus, assembly GCF_002837175.3. NCBI lineage: Eukaryota > Metazoa > Chordata > Mammalia > Artiodactyla > Physeteridae > Physeter > Physeter macrocephalus. The sequence continues at coordinate 67,719,897 of NC_041223.1, forward strand.
GACTATTAAAAAATATATATATTTATATGTATAACTGAATCACTTTGTTGTACACCTGAAACTAACACAACATTGTAAATCAACTGTATTTCAATAAAGATTTAAAAAATATTGATGGGATAATGATAATAAGGACATAATTTTGTCAGGTAATTTGGAATTACATAATGATTGTTTTCCTGCAGAAGTTATGTACCCAGGAAAATGTTGGTGAGATTTGTATATAGTAGCAGTAAAACAAATATAATTGCTGAGACTACTCGCATTTATCTTAGAGCTTTATTTCTTCTCCTTGTTTATGCAACAGAGAGAACTTACAATCATGCAAATGGGGAAAATTTTATTTTTCTCCACATTCTAATTCAAATATGAATCACCCTTCTCGATCCCTTGACCATAGAAATGACAGACTCCCAAATTTCCCCTCTCTCCAGTTAAGGTCAACCATTGACTCAGAAAAGGATAGTCTTCTGCTTTTCTTTCTTACATCTTCCCCTTTCTCCTGTTAGGACCTTCAAGGTTAGGAGAGGGACGGTAAATAAAAGGAAAATAATCAAAAAGTCATTTACTTAGATGCTGCTGTTGTTTCTTCTCTCTTGCTGTTGATGCCATCTGTCATGGGGGACTTCTAGATGACAGCTTTTTATATTTCAGGACCCTCCTTCTTGCCTCCCTGCCCCCTACACGCATAAGGATCCCTGCACTGGACAGCTTCTGGAGTGAAGGATGCTCTCTCCAACTGACCATTTGGGATGTACCATTAGACCTGCTCTCTCCTGTCCTACCCTCCGTTAATCAGGGATAACATCATGGCATCTCAAGCTCAGCTACCTCTGCTGCATCCACTGGCATCAGTAAACTTACAATTTTCTTTGAAACCCCTGAGATAAGTCAACAATTGGCTATTCTTTTTCTTTCCTGTCGTCATGGACTGTTCCAGTCAGATACTTGCCTGCAAATCTTCAGACAAGAGTCAGACACCGATCATTTTGTTCCTGTTCCACCTCAGACTTTGAGAGATACGGTTGAAGTTCCCCATTCGATTACCCTATTCTGGTCAAATGGTATTCACTGGGCCAGTGAGCTCAGCAAGCTTCCGGACAGAGTAAGACAAGCCACCTACTCTTTCTCTCTGTGTTTCCTTGGAACATTCTCATTTAGATTAAAGGCAGATGCTTAAAATCCAACCTCTCTGGCAAGAGGACAGAGGCAAAACACCAAGCACTCCTCTCCCAACAAACAATTCTTTTTCCTCTTTGACTTTCCTAATGCAATCTAGTCTTCTGCTAATAGGTATTGGGTGGAGAATCACAGGGGAAAGTGTAGAAGGACCCATATGGCTTCCTTTTATCCATCCTTGAGGTGAGTATGTGGAAGTCTCTGGCTGTTCTCTACAGAATACAGAGGTACTCACCACCCATTGTGGTCAGTTGGGGCCTCCAACTGGAAAAATTCCTTCCCACAATATATTACTTTTACTCTCTAGATGGAAGCAGAATGAAGGAAAATAAGAACCAGCGTCGTGATGGGATTGTTAGTAGAAGACCCATAAATACACACAGGTCCTAGATCATGACTGGGTTTAAATAGAAGCCCGTGAGCTCTCTGTGGGGCATATCAGAAATGAAATGAAGCTGAATTCAAGAAACCCAGTAGACCAATGAAGTAACAGAGAAAGTGATTCAAGTCTAAGAACATAAGCTCTTTGAAGGCAGGTACTATGCCTATGATCTATCTTTGATTCTCTGAGTTTAGCAAGGCACTGAGTATATAGAGTAGACTTGATACATATTTGTTAAATTAATGATTTTCATGATGAGCCAATGTAGTTCCAGAAGAAATGTCTTAATTGACCTTTAGTAGCAGTTAGCAGCTTGATTTCAAGAGTCATAATATATAACTGGTGGCCACACCAGGCTCTCCAATCTCGGACAAATTATATCACATCTCCTGTTTCTCAGATTTCTCAACTGGACAGTACTTTTATAGTAGCTTTTTATAGTCACTGTAGAATACTTATTACATGCTAGACACTGAACCAGGTGATATGGACCAAAAGATTAAAATGATCCAGTCCCTGTTCTCAAGAATCTTTCTGGTTAATTGAAGAGGAGGACAGATAAACTAAAAATTGCAGTAGATTTATGACATGTGCTTTGTTAGGCATAACAAAGTGTTGAGGTTATAGAAAGAATGCATATTTAATGATCAGGGAGAGGTGAATACAAACTGAATCTTAATGGATCAGGAGTTGTTTAGCAAACAGACAAGAGGGTGATCCAAGAAGAGGGCACTGCATAGTCAAAGAACCAAAGGTATGTTAACATCACTGTGACATGATTATTACCAAGCTATAAATGGTTTTGTGAGGCTGGAAGGTGAGATGCATATGGAGGAAGGGTGGAGCATGGGGCAGTTCCTGTTGTAGACTGGTGTTGCCTGCAAACAAATGCAGAGTTAGCAGCTCTCATGTCAGAATACCTTTGAATTATGATACAGCATTAACATGACTATGAAACCTCACCCACTGTCTAAGGAGGGTGGCAGGAGAACAGGGTAACTTGGGGTTCTAGGAAAACATCCAAATTCTGCTTCTACCCTCTTGTAGCAGTCAGGCAGTTTCTGTAAGACCAGGGTTGAAATGGGGTGATCTTCTGAGAACCATGGGACACACCAGAGTAGAGGGCAGAATGGAGGGAGAAAGAAGAAAAGCAAGTCCAAGAAGTCTAAAAAATGAAATGCGGGAGTCTGAATCAGGAAGTTTCTAAATTGTAGGGAACAGAGACAGTAATTTTTCTACAGATCAAGGAAGTAAACTGAGGGTCTGGAACAACTGCCTAGAGTCAGAACTGTTGTCGACATTGTGTAGGGTGTTTAATGATGGGATATAAAAGGTCTCATTTAGGATGGATGTAAGCCACCAAATTTATCTGAATAATTCAAGGAAGAAAGGAGTACAAGGGGAGAATAGCTAAAGATATAAATCACCTATGTAGTTATAATTTCCCAGATGCACAATGTCAAGAACCATTTCACTAATGTTTTACTTCATTTTGGTCAGATTTTTAGTACCCAAAAGACAAATGTTCTTTGGAAAATATATGGACTCTTTTGGAATGACATAGTTGCCACGGGAACTCACAGGTTTTGTTAATGCACATAATATTAAGAGAAGAAAGTGCAATTTAGAGAAAGCTAGCATACTACCCTTCAGAGTTTAACAAAACATTCATGGAATGTCAAGTGCATGTCAGTGCCAACACAGTAATAGCTGTGCCTTGGTATTCAACATCATGATGCATGACTTGGAAGCAATGGCCATATATGGCTATCCTATTAGGACACATGGTCATTTTCCTATGCACAGCAAGCACAGTATAACATGTGAAATAACAAGATAAAATCCAAACATGGCAACAACCCAAAACACATCAGCATCACTGAAATAGAGACCATTGTGATTTCAGCACTGTTCCCTGAGGAAGCTGTGTGTCTTGAATAGGGGGCTTTAAAATCCCAAAAAGAAATTCTACTAAGGGCAGCCACGTGGCTTCATTACTGAATGAATGATAGGCCATCGGCCTTTTCGCATAGGAATGCAGATAAAAGCCTGTTCCACGGAATGTCGAATTTCCAGACACTATCCTTAATACGTGCCTTTCAACCACAACATGTGAGTCTGATGAAGCGTAGGTGCTGTGTGTATATTTTGGATACATGAGGAAACCAAGTAACTCATTTACGTGATAACATATTTCATATGCATCTCACCAAAAGCTGATCTCACAAGGATCACTATATTCTAACACAGCATCACAAGCTCATGTGATTAGATAGAGCAAATATCACTCTATTTTTACAGGGGTGGAAATTGTGGTTTGGCAGTTACCTGCTCAAGATTAAACAGTTAGTAACAGTAAAGATTTGCTCCAAGTCCTTTGACTCCAAACTACTATTCCTTTGATTTATAAAATGTTACAGCAGTAGGAAAAACATGTATGTTTTTGCTAGAAAAATTAGACCAATAAAATATTCTGTATATTTTGAGTGTTTTATTTGTGACATTAAAATATGATTCATAGGCAATTTATTTTCAAAATTGGCACAAATTGACATTAATTTTCCATTAAAATTACACTGAATGGTAAACTATATTAATAAAATGAAGAAATTAGGGCTAATAGATTTTAATAACAGAAAGTAATGACTTCATTGTTCAAAATCACCTTAAAAATCATGTATTTTTTTAAGGAAGAGTATTGCAACTAAAGAACTATCTCCTGAGGGCACATTTTATCTGCAGTCTTCTAAAGTAGCTAGAAAAACGGTACAGATGAACCTATTTCCAGGGCAGGAATAGAGACACAGACATAGGGAACAGACATGTGGACACAGAGGGAAGGGGGGGATGGGACGAACTGGGAGATTGGGATTGACGTATATACACTGCCATGTGTAAAACAGATAGCTAGTGAGAACATGCTGTAAAGCACAGGAAGCTCAGCTCGGTGCTCTGTGATGACCTAGATGGGGGGATGGGGTAGGGTGGGAGGGAGGACATATATGTATACACAGAGCTGATCCACTTCATTGTACAGCAGAAACTAACACAACGTTGTAAAGCAATTTTACTCCAATAAACAAATAAATAAAATAAAGTAGGTTGAATTTTCTCTGAGATTCCAGGTACCTCTGGGCCATAATATAGGGAAAGAGTTTTCTTTACAATAAACTTCCAGAATAAAGGAAATTACAAGATACCCAGTAGTCAGTGTATAATTGGAAATACAAACCTGAAGCTTCATAGACAAAGATTTCAAATTCAGTAATAACGACGAAAGTAGTACAAAATGATTTGAGATCATTAGGATTTATGCGAATAAATTCAACACCTAATCATCGATCTGCAAAATCTTCCAAGCACAAATCAAAAAGTTCTGTCATACATAGTTCTGTCATTCTAAGATGAGAATTCTCTGAAGAATCACCTCCATCTAAAGCTGTAAGGAAAACTCCCTCCATGAAATAGAAGATCATCCAGTTAGTTGATATTCTTTTGAAGTTAGCAATAATGGAACTAGCAAATAGGCTTTAAACTTGTAAATTCTCGACATGTAATTTCATGGATACTTAGATTCCAAATTCAAATCCTAATTTGTTCTCTGTACTGTGCCTTACGTATATGGGTATTCCGCATATAGTAGTTACTTCCCTGTGTCTTAAATACAGAAGATATAATAGAATACTTACTATTGAGACATAAAGAAGAAAAGTATGTTTCTTTACTATGGGGAAAATTGTGCCATTATGTAATTAAATATATAGTAAATGACTTCATTTTATGATCATGAAAAATCAGAAAAATGTAAAATATATCTGTCAATGTCAACAAAAAAAATCACTGCATGATATAATAGGAAAATCACTGGGCTTGTGTTCAGAATACTATATCCAAGTCCCAACACTATCATTTATTAACTGTGAGAATTTAGGCAAGAAATTTAATCTCTCTAAACTTTTTAGTCTTTATCTAAAAAAGTGAGAGGAATAGAACCTAACTTGTAGGGTTGTCATTGTAATTAAATGAAAATCCCCATAGAAAGCAATGTGTAAACCACTTAACATTATGCCATGTAAATTTCAGTTAAGCATGGCCCTTTCAACCAAGCGTTCATTAAACACAGATAAATAGGAGAAAACCTTGACTGAAATTAAGTCCCAGGCATGACTTGAGAACAACAGAGGATTGGGTGTGTAGCTAGATCAGTCATATTTCTACCTAAGACTTGCCATTCAATAGCCCTAGAAGTAACAGGAAGCTAAACAGAGTTATTTCTTATAGTATTCCAAGTTAGATGGCGTGCTGGGAAAAAGAGGAGTGCAAAGAAAAAGAGGATTGCAGAGTCGACAATCTCATTACCTGAATTATAATTGAATAAAGACAACTCCATTCAAACGGCTTAAGTGCCAATTAGTTCAGTGACAAATTTAAGCTGTGATTCCTTGCTTAAGGACAAGGTGAAGCTCTAAAAGTAGTGGTGTGAAATCCAGAATACAGTGGCTGTCTGCAATGCCTGATGTGCTGAAGCTCGTAAGCTATTATTAATTACTAAGAAAAGTCAAAATTGAATCTACAAGAAAATGCTTTTCATGAGATGTAAATGTTAGTGTATATTCTATGTTGTTTTGCAAATAATGTATACAAATATTACATTGTTCTAAAGGGCATTGACCATGAAATAAATGCAACATTAGTTATTATAAAAAATTAAAATCTCTGTTTTGGTAAATGAGGTGTGATATCTAATAAAAAATTGAAAAACTAAAAGGAGAATTTTAAACCCTTTTATCTAAGTCAGAAGTTCTCAAATCTAGCTGACCATGAGTATTGCCTGAGAAGCTTTGTAAAAGTACCACTTTATGGGCTTCATCCCTAGAGCTTCTGATTTAATATGTGTGAGTAAGACCTGGGGAACAGCAGTTTTAAAAGCTCCACAGGACACTGAACATGTCTGATCTCCACATAAGACGTACGGCCTTTACATAGATCCTAGAGCTTTCATGCATTTAGACCTTTTAAGCATTGTCACCAGAAGTCACTGAATAGGCAGAGTGGAATTGTGACAAATAATATTTTAATTTAAAGAGACATAACACCATGCCATGCCCTAATCACTCTATAATTATTCTTATTTAGTTTCTCCAGACACTGCCTTACCAAGCAAGAAGATTAACATTCTCCTCTATTCTGTTGATCTTCTGACCAAATATTACCGTACACAATAGCTCTATACGACATTTGTCAAAACCATCAAAATCATCATCTCTCCTTACAAAATCTCAGCTGATCAGCTTAGCTCATTTATTGATCTGGCAGTACATTTTGAAGAATATTTAACCTAGGAGACCAGTCAGAATGGAACCATTCTCAAAGGTATTAGATTTGTCAGGAGTCAAGTTAAAGTTTGTATGGCAGTGATGAGCAATTGATTGTTGTCTTGCTCCAACTTCTGCAGAACTCTTGGTCCTGCTAGTAAATTCTTTGCACAATAGAACACAAAATTAGCAGTGTGCTATATAAATACTGTTAGTTTTGTCTTCAGGCTGTTTTACGTCCTCCATTCATGCAAACATTCTGTAGCCCTCCATAGAGAATACATGTCCAGTTCTTTATCCTTCATAACACATGTACACACCTGTTATCTAAAAACATGATCATGACACTTCAGGCAAACCCACTCCAGATGATTTGCTAAACTGCTCTACAACTCCTGACAAGAGCAGTGCTAACATACTGATTTTTACATTACCTGAATTCTAACTCACTAACTACTCATTTATTTAGATTATAAGGTCTCCCCTGACAACAAAGTAGTTGATTAGAAAGCTAAATAACTGGTCTAGGTCTTAGAAAGTTTTAAATTGTAATCATGTCGTGTTTGCTTACCAGACAATAAAGTAAATTTAAACATATATACATGATTTTAAATAAAATATATAGTATATACAACATAATATTACCTTGTACATGTAATATTTTACACCACTTATTACTAAATTTCATAATATTAAAACCAGCAATAGCCAATGGAACTTTCTACAATGATGAGAATAATGAAAATGTTCCATTCTGTATGAACCAATAAAATAGCCACTGGACATGGAGCTATGTGGCTACCACATTGAACTTTAGTAACTTTGTAAGACTACCACTTTATGGGCTTCCAATATGTCTCACATGTGCTATGTGGCTAATAAAATTGAGAAATTTAATCTTCAGATTTATTTAATTTTAATTCACTTAACTTTGATTTTAAATAGACACTTATGGACAGCTATGATTTAGGCAAATTTTGAGTTTTTCAAATACAAAATGATGAATGTTGTAATTGCTTATATTATGTATTTAATAAATAGCTTGACTTGTCAAGAAACACCTATGAAATGCCCATATGTACTCATAGGATTTTTAAACAAATATATATTAAAATGTAGATTATGTAATAGTATGAAAAGTTGATAACCATATATAATATATATACATATACATTATTTAAAATACGGTGTCCAAAGTTATTGTATTTCATGGTTTAAAAGTCACCTACCTTCTTTTTATAATTTTGATGTGTTGTTTCTAAATTATAACTTAAGAAAGAGTCAACATGATCCATCAAAGTACGTCTCCTCAAATAATGAATTGAGGGATTTGTGAATAATCTTATTCCCAATTTGTATAAACCATAACTATATTTTCTTATTTTAACATTTTTCTGTTCTTTTGAATACTAAAGACATCCTAATGTGCTCTAAAAGAGTTCTGATGAAATGTACAATATGTTGATATAGTAAAGAGAATCATAAAAGGAATTACCAGAATTAGTGCCATTCATACACTCCTGATTAACTTATACTTCAACAGCAGTCCTTAACAGTGTTCCACTATTGGTATTAATTATTTAATTTAGGACTAACAATAAAATGGATTTAAAACTAATATACAATGGCCAAAATCATGGTACTGGTTTAAAGTGCTTGGGTGATTGATAAACTGACTGAGTTATGAATTATGCTTCTAACTACTTGGTATTCACTCAGAGACTTCTCATATGGCTCCAATTCAAAGGAGAAATTTGGGGGAAAACATCCTTTTGTTCGTTTCTCTTTTAAAACAGTAGTTTCAAAAGCAGAATTTTTAACAAGGCAATCCCCCAGGGGCACCTTTAAGAACCTCTAGATAGTTTCTATCCACTGGTAAGGAAATGCTGCTGCCTGCAGTTTATGATTCACTTGGTTTGCTACCCAAGTACCTTTAGATACGCTCTGCACAAGAGCATCAACAGGTGCTGCAGAGCATTGTGCAGTAGCGGTCTTCCTTCTCCCTCTTATCGAGACGTCCACAGCTTGGAAAGGCACATTCTTGGCCGTGGAAGCTTTCCAGAAGATAAAAAAATATCTCTTGGGTCAGGTCACATTTCCTAGCATTTTTATTTTATTTTTATTGACTTTATGGATGAAAGAGACCTGAGGGTACAATTATTTTTATAGGTGAATCACTCATGGAACAACTCCAAGATTTATCAGGAACTTGAAACAAGTGTAAAGAAACAAACCAAAAAAAAAAAAATTGCAAATTGCATTGATGCTATGTTTAAAAACCACATCATGTAATTTGTGAGACATGGAATACTTAACAAGGAAGCTTTGAGGTAAGGGTTTCTGGGAAGATGACAGACTAAAAGGTTATACATATTGCTCTCTTTTCCCAATTTCAATCCAAGCACTCTCCACTTCTCCAAATCTGGGACTTAAAGTACAAAACTATTTTTATTTAGCTAACCGTAGAAGCCTAAAAATGGGAGTAAACATTTTAAAGCCTTATGGTGAGATTCAGGAGTGGGAAGAGAAATTTAACATGTTAAATATCTAAATATCTCATTTTATTGTGAAGAGAATTTGAGGATTAGAGTGTATTAGTTGGGTGTGGGGATAGAATTGGTTATTTATGTCCTTAAAATGAGAAAAGTATATGTTGGATTATGAATATTAGCTATACACAGGTAAGCACTAATGGAATAAAAGTTAGAGCTTTCAAAAATTAAAATATATATATAAGAAAAGAAGAAATGATAACTTAATTCAAACCAGCAGGATTAAAAAGAATTAAGAAAAGGAAAAAACAAAGTAAAACGTATAATTTAAAGAGACATAGATTAAATCAAGTACATCACTTGTTATAATAAATGTGAGTTGGTAAATTCCTAATTTAAAAAGACAATTGTGGGACTTCCCTGGCAGGCTAGCGGGTAAGGCTCTGTGCTCCCACTGCTGGGTGGGTGCCTGGGTTTGATCCCTTGTCAGGGAAACTGTATGCTTTGCAGCACGGCCAAAAAAAAAAAAAGACAGTTGCCCTAGAGTTTCAGAGTTGAGTATTAACTTTAAAAAAACAAGCATATTTTAAATATAAAACTTTTTAAATATAAATCTTTAAGTGAGACATAATATTATTTGTTATTCTCAGTCAGATAACAATATAGAAAATGCAATCTCCATTGCACTTTTTCCAGTGCATATTCTATTGAAGTATTATTGACTTAAAATATTATCTTAGATTCAGGTGTACAACATAGTGATTTGATATTTTTATACATTACAAAATGATCAGCACAATAATTCTAGTTACCATCAGTCACATATAAAGTTATTACAATACTATTGACAATATTTTCCATGCTGTACATTACATCTCCCTGACTTCTTTATTTTATAACTGGAAGTCTGTACCTCTTAATCTCCTTTGCTCATTTCACTCATCCACTCTGGCAACCACCACCAGTTTGTTCTCTATATCTATGAGTCGTTTGTTTTGTTACATTTGTTCATGTGTTTTGTTTTTTAGATTCTACATATAAGTGAAATCACATTTTGTTGATAGTGTCCTTCACTGTGCAAAGCTTTGTAGCTTGATGTAGTCTTATTTATTTTTGCTTTTGTAGCCCTTGCCAGAGGAGATATATCCAAAAATATATTGCCAAGACCAATGTCAAAGAGCATACTGCCTATGTTTTATATTAGGAGTTCTATGGTTTTGGGTATTACATTTAAATAATTAACCCATTTTGAGTTTATTTTGGTGCATGGTGTGAGACAGTAGTCCAGTTTGATTTTTTGCATGTAGCTATCCAGTTTTCCCAGCACCATTTATTAAAAAGATGGCCTATTTACCATTGTATATTCTTGCCTCCTTTGTCCTAGATTAATTGACCATGTATGTGTGGGTTTATTTCTGGGCTTTCTATTCAGTTCCATTGGTCTGTTTTTGTGCCAGTACTGTACTGTTTTGATTATTGTAGTTTTGTAGTATAGTTTGAAATCAGGGAGCTTGATACCTCCAGCTTTGTTCTTCTTTCTCAAGATTGTTTTGGCTATTCGGGGTCTTTTGTATTTCCATGTAAATTTTAGCATTATTTGCTCTAGTTCTGTTAAAAAAAAAATGCCCTTGGTATTTTGATAGGGATTGCATTGGATCTGTATGTTACCTTGAGTAGTATGGTCATTTTAACCATACTAATTCTTCCAACCCATGAACATAGTATATCTTTCCACTTGTTTGTATTGTCTTCAATTTTTTTCATCAATGTCTCATCCTTTTCTCAGGTCAGGTCTTTTACCTCCTTGATTAGATTTACTCCTAGGTATCTTATTCAGTGCATTTTTGAAGTCATCTTAACTCTACTATAATAGTGTGATTTCAAATCAAAATAAAAACTCTCACTTATGAATATTTAAATATATTTTCCTTATTTCTTCTATATTATATTTAGAACATTGTCTATTTTTGAAAATATATGTAGGTAGGTGGGCTATGTTATCTATATTTAAGGATAATAAAAGGGTTATTAAAATATTTTTGTAGAAAGTAGACATTACATATGACAGGGTTGAAAATTCTGAATTAGATAATCAAGGAAGAAAGAAAAATAAAGCCATTTTTATTGAGAAAAATAACTTAAGTATATAAATAATTGACTATAAATTGAAGAGGTATTTTTTGTAACCATTTGGCCTTTCCCTTGTGCTGATGAGGGAAGACTGGAAAATAAGAAGGTGATTTAAAGACCCTGGTAAATTCTGGACAATGACTGCAGTTAGCCACTTTTTATTTGCTTTTCTTACCTTCAAACAGTCCTGCATTAAAAATCTTTTAAAAGTTGAATACTTTCTCTTTGCTTGAAATTCTACAGAAAATATAAACACAAATAATTCCTATTAGTAGGAGTATTAGAAATCATGTAGTCTGCCTTCATATAAGGAAGGAGACTCAACATTTAATGTCTTTCCCAAGAATATACAGCTTTCGAGGAGCAAAGCCATGATTCAAACTCAGAAATTCTATTTTCATATCTGCTGCTCTTTCCAATCCACTGGACTTTCTCTTCTCATGATGGCAGGCAAAGAAAAAAGTCAAAGTACAGTGCAGATGACAAATACAAAATAAGTTTAATATCTCTCTCTATTTGTGTGCATGTGTATGTGTGCATTTAAGAAAAACTTTCCACATAAAAATAAGAAAGTACAGTAGAGCAAAGAAGCAAGTCTTGCTGGGGCAGACACTTAACTTTTTTCCTCCTGTACTATGTGGGGTTTTTGTTTCTTTTCTGTTTCTTGGTAATATGTTGATTTATATCAACGATGGCTTCCTGTTCCATTTTGTCTTTCATATCAACTATTAAAATTAGTCATAAATACTGAGTGAGCAGTCACTTCAGATCTAGTCTACATCCAATCTTCAACTTTTATGGATATGAAAATTCAACACATTTTGCTCTAATATCTGAGATTCAATTATGCCTAATTTTATTTACATTTTAGAATGGCTACTATTTACTGAAAACCACATAAGATCCAGGAAGAATCTTTGAATGTAACTTAATTATCAGCAGTAATTACACATGGAAAAAATGCTGTTAGTTTATTTTGAGAGGTAGCTTGGCATAGCACATGTGGCTGATCACACCCATTGTCTTTGCTCAGCTGAACATGAGCTATCTCATCTCTACATTTTACATCATAAAGCATCCTCAATTTAGAGTCACTGAGATGTTTTCTGTTTTCATGTTGTCTCCACTTAAATGCTCCTCTTGGAACATATACTTTCAACAAATAAAAAATGTATAACCCTGGGTAGGTGATTAAATGAAAAATATGGGATCTTAAGAGTGCTTTTCAAATGGGTATAAGGACTGAAATATTACCTATGTACTTTTCCTTTCTCACTCCCTCACCCCTATGTGGGATGATCTAAGGTAACTTAATGGTTACTATTATAATTTGGATGCTAAAAAATGCATATACACATTATTATCCTTACCATTGAGTTATTTTTATACATATTTTATGAGTTTTTGCAAAGTACATTAAAAACAGTACTCCAAACTTTAGAACTGTGAATATATATTTATATAAATTCTTGTAAATAAAATGCTCAAAACTTTCACAAACACTCTTATCCTATGAATAGTTAACTCCTAATTAACTGTTTTTCTTTATTTGGTGAAGACGAAGAAAAGTGTGTTTTTGTGTGTGCACATGTGCATATTGGTTTTGAGTTACAGTCATAGAAACAGTCAAAGATGTTTCACAGAAACAAAAAGCAAGGGCCTTGTATCTTTGTTATGAGTTAGCATTCCATATATGGCTTTTGAAAACTCCTATATTGACTTTGTGTCCTAATTCTGGTGAACTTTTCATACCAGTCTAAGTTCTGGGGCCAAAGGTTTATAGGCACTGTAGTAAGTATAATAATTCTTTGACACCAACAGAAAAGGAGTTAATATACTAGGTTGACAAAATTTTAACAAACACACAAAACAAGAGCCAAGTCAAGATTGAAGCAGAGATTTATTTCGTAATGTTTTTTTTAATTTGGGGAGATTTTTTTCCTACTCTTCACATAAATATATTATTTTAAAGATATACACATTCAAAAACAGGAATCTATGAGTACTGGCTCCACCCAGATAAAATTATTAAAAGCATAGACTTTGCGCTATTCTTCCCCCAGATTTACTTAATTGCCTTAAGAGATCTGGGATGAAACTGTCGTTGAACCAAGTAACAGGTCAAGTCTCTGGAATGGAGTATTCTAGTAATGACTCGCATTGAGTTTGCTGTAAGTCCAGGTACATGTAATTTGTAAATAATTCTCCCAGTCACATAGTAATCTCAGGCACACAGTCAAAATACCTGTTTTCAAAATAACGTAAGCTTTGCATTTCTCATTCTTCACAGGTTAGTTTCCTCCTCATAGTTTGTTTCAACCACATTTGGAAGAACAGAAAATATAATTGGAAGATAAAATATTTTTCTTTAACGTAAAAGAGGTTATTGTCATAGACCAAATCTGAGATGGAGATTTGCATGAGAGATTTTTATCTGGGAGTGTTCTTGGTCACAAACCTTGTGAGGGAGTGAGGACTGAGTAGAAGAAAGGGTGGATGGAGATGCAATGTCAAAAGAGGACTCAGCAGATTCCATGACTTGCTGTGGAGTTGGGATAATCCTTCAGAGATGTCCCAAGGGAGCCATGAATAGTAGCCCCTACAAGACCCTGTCTTTGAAGGCAGGCTGCCCCCAGTGAGAAGGTACAGCCTTGGGGGAGGCAGCTCTGCTTGGGCAGGGGAGAAAGACTCAGCTGTGAGCTGTCAGCATCCCCACTCCCAGCAGCTGGGAAATGAACACTTGGATCCTGAAGGATGATCTGTGTGGTGCACCTCAGCAGCCACGACATTTAGTAGAAATTTTGCGGTAGCAAGTTGGATCCCAACAGCACATAAAGGAATGATGGGTGAGTTCAAGGAGGAGGAATCGAGTACTTGTTAAACAGCTTCCTCTTTTTCTTCCTTTTTTATTTTTCAGTACTGGTGTCCTTACCACTTCTATCTTTGGTGAAGGTGTAGGGATGGGTAAGGGGAGATGTTTGGACAATTCTGGAGCCACTATTAGTTGGCTTCACATTCTGTCTAATTTATGCATTGAGGTACACCCCAAATATTGTTTACTGGTTAATGCCCCTTGGTGTTTTAATCTATGGATTTTTAATATATACAGAACTAAGAGAGTTAAATTAGAAAAATATCTATAACTGAGAAGAAAATATTTTCTAAAAAATACACTGCAAAGTAGACTATTTTTAAGCGTTCATTGTTTAGGATTTTGGCCCACCAGAGACCTCCAAGCTCCATGTAATATCAAACAGTGAAAATCTCCCAGAGATCTCCGTCTCAACACCAAGACCCAGCTCCACTCAACGACCAGCAAGCTACAGTGCTGGACACCCTATGTCAAACAACTAGCAAGACAGGAACACAACCTCACCCATTAGCAGAGAGGCTGCCTAAAATCATAATAAAGTCACAGACACCTCAAAACACACCACCAGATGTGGACCTGCCCACCAGAAAGACAAGTTCCAGCCTAATCCACCAGAACACAGACACTAGTCCCCTCTGCCAGGAAGCCTACACAACCCACTGAACCAAACTTAGACACTGGAAACAGACACCAAAAACAACAAGAACTACGAACCTGCAGGCTGTGCAAGGAGACGCCAAACACAGTAAGTTAAGCAAAATGAGAAGACAAAGAAACACACAGCAGATGAAGGAGCAAGGTAAAAATCCCACCAGACATAACAAATGAAGAGGAAATAGGCAGTCTACCTGAAAAATAATTCAAAATAATGATAGTAAAGATGATCCAAAATCTTGGAAATAGAATGGAGAAAATACAAGAAACATTTAACAAGGACCTGGAACTAAAGAGCAAACAAACAATCATGAACAACACAATAAATGAAATTAAAAATACTCTAGAAAGCATCAATAGCAGAATAGCTGAGGCAGAGGAACGGATAAATGACCTGGAAGAAAAAATAGTGGAAATAACTACTACAGAGCAGAATAAAGAAAAAAGAATGAAAAGAATTGAGGACAATCTCAGAGACCTCGGAAAATATTAAACACACCAACATTCGAATTATAGGGGTCCCAGAAGAAGAAGAGAAAAACAAAGAGACTGAGAAAATATTTGAACAGATTATAGTTGAAAACTTCCCTAATATGGGAAAGGAAAGAGTTAATCAAGTCCAAGAAGGACAAAGAGTCCAATACAGGATAATCCAAGGAAAAACACACCAAGACACATATTAATCAAACTATCAAAAATTACATGCAAAGAAAATATATTAACAGCAGCAAGGGAAAAGCAACAAATAACATACAAGGGAATCCCCATAAGGTTAACAGCAGAACTTTCAGCAGAAACTCTGCAAGCCAGAAGGGAGTGGCAGGACATATTTAAAGTGATGAAAGGGAAAAACCTACAACCAAGATTACTCTACTCAGTAAGGATCTCATTCAGATTTGATGGAGAAATGAAAACCTTTACAAATAAGCAAAAGCTAAGTGAATTCAGCACAACCAAACCAGCTTTACAACAACTGCTAAAGGAACTTCTCTAGGCAGGAAACACAAGAGAAGGAAAAGACCTACAATAACAAACCCAAAACAATTAAGAAAATGGTAACAGGAACATACATATTGATACCTACTTTAAATGTAAATGGATTAACTGCTCCAACCAAAAGATATAGACTGGCTGAATGGATACAAAAACAAGACCCGTATATATGCTGTCTACAAGAGACCCACTTCAGACCTAGGGACACATACAGACTGAAAGTGAGGGGATGGAAAAAGATATTCCATGCAAATGGAAATCAGAAGAAAGCTGGAGTAGCAATTCTCATATCAGACAAAATAGACTTTAAAATAAAAACTATTACAAGAGACAAAGAAGGACACTACATAATGATCAAGGGATCGATCCATGAAGAAGGCATAACAATTGTAAATATTTATGCACCCAACATAGGAGCACCTCAATACATAAGGTAAATACTAACAGTCATAAAAGGGGAAATCGACAGTAACACAATCATAGTAGGGGACTTTAACACCCCACTTTCACCAATGGACATATCATCCAAAATGAAAATAAATAAGGAAACACAAGCTTTAAATGATACATTAAACAGGTGGACTTAATTAATATTTATAGGACGTTCCATCCAAAAACAACAGAATACACTTTCTTCTCAAGTGCTCATGGAATATTCTCCAGGATAGATCATATCTTGGGTCACAAATCAAGCGGTGGTAAATTTAAGAAAATTGAAATCGTATCAAGTACTTTTCTGACCACAACGCTATGAAACTAGATATCAATTACAGGAAAAAAACTGCAAGAAATACAAACATATGGAGGCTAAACAATACACTACTTAATAACCAAGAGATCACTGAACAAATCAAAGAGGAAATCAAAAAATACCTAGAAAGAAATGACAATGAAAAAACGACGACCCAAAACCTATGGAATGCAGCGAAAGCAGTTCTGAGAAGGAAGTTTATAGCAATACAATCCTACCTTAGGAAACAAGAAACATCTCAAATAAACAACCTAACCTTACACCAAAAGCAATGAGAGAATGAAGAATTTAAAAAACCCAAAGTTAGCAGAAGGAAAGAAATCATAAAGATCAGATCAGAAATAAATGAAAAACAAATGAAGAAAACAATAGCAAAGATCAATAAAACTAAAAGCTGGTTCTTTGCAAAGATAAACAAAATTCATAAATCATTAGCCAGACTCATCAAGAAAAAAGGGGAGAAGGCTCAAATCAATAGAATTTGAAATGAAAAGGAGAAGTAACAACTGACACTGCAGAAACACAAAGGATCATGAGAGATTATTACAAGCAACTATATGCCAATAAAATGGACAACATGGAAGAAATGGACAAATTCTTATAAATGCACAACCTTCCAAGACTGACCAGGAAGAAATAGAAAATATGAACAGACCAATCACAAGCACTGAAATTGAAACTGTGATTAAATATCATCCAACAAACAAAAGCTCAGGACCAGATGGCTTCACAGGTGAATTCTATCAAACATTTAGAGAAGAGCTAACACCTATCCTTCTCAAACTCTTCCAAAATATAGCAGAGAGAGAAATACTCCCAAACTCATTCTACGAGGCCACCATCACCCTGATACCAAAACAAGACAAAGAGTCACAAATAAAGAAAATTACAGGCCAATATCACTGATGAACATAGATGCGAAAATCCTCAACAAAATACTAACAAACAGAATCCAACAGCACATTAAA
>NC_041223.1:67738096-67739415 GCF_002837175.3 Physeter macrocephalus
GGAAAAGAAGAAGTAAAGCTGTCACTGTTTGCAGATGACATGATACTATACATAGAGAATCCTAAAGATGCTACCAGAAAACTACTAGAGCTAATCAATGAATTTGGGAAAGTAGCAGGATACAAAATTACTGCACAGAAATCTCTGCATTCCTATACACTAATGATGAAAAATCTGAAAGTGAAATTAAGAAAACACTCTCATTTACCGTTGCAACAAAAAGAATAAAACACCTAGGAATAAACCTACCTAAGGAGACAAAAGACCTGTATGCAGAAAATTATAAGACACTGATGAAAGAAATTAAAGATGATACAAATAGATTGGAGAGATATACCATGTTCTTGGACTGGAAGAAGGAACATTGTGAAAATGACTATACTACCCAAAGGAATCTACAGATCCAATGCAATCCCTGTCAAACTACCAATGGCATTTTTCACAGAACTAGAACAAAAAATTTCACAATTTTTATGGAAACACAAAAGACCCCGAATAGCCAAAGCAATCTTGAGAAAGAAAAACGGAGCTAAAGGAATCAGGCTCCCAGACTTCAGACTATACTACAAAGCTACAGTAATCAAGACAGTATGGTACTGGCACAAAAACAGAAATATAGATCAATGGAACAGGATAGAAAGCCCAGAGGTAAACCCGTGCACATACGGTCACCTTATCTTTGATAAAGGAGGCAAGAATACACAATGGAAAAAAGACAGCCTCTTCATGTAAAAGAATGAAATTAGAACACTCCCTAACACCATACACAAAAATAAACTCAAAATGGATTAAAGACTTAAATGTAAGTCCAGACACTATCAAACTCTTAGAGGAAAACATAGGCAGAACACTCTATGACATAAATTACCGCAAGATCCTTTTTGACCCAGCTCCTAGAGAAATGGAAATAAAAACAAAAATAAAGAAATTGGACCTAATGAAACTTAAAAGCTTTTGCACAGCAAAGGAAACCATAAACAAGATGAAAAGACAACCCACAATGGGAGAAAATATTTGCAAATGAAGCAACTGACAAAGGATTAATCTCCAAAATTTACAAGCAGCTCATGCAGCTCAATATCAAAAAACCAATAACCAAATCCAAAAATGGGCAGAAGACCTAAATAGACATTTCTCCAAAGAAGTTATACAGATTGCCAACAAACACATGAAAGAATGCTCATCATTAATCATTAGAAAAATGCAATCAAAACTACAATGCGATATCATCTCACACCAGTCAGTATGGTATCATCAAAAAAATCTACAAACAATAAATGCTGGAGAGGGTGTGGAGAAAAGGAAACCCTCATACACTG
>NC_041223.1:67739457-67752513 GCF_002837175.3 Physeter macrocephalus
AGAAACGAAATTGAATTATTTGTAGTGAGGTGGATGGACCTGGAGTCTGTCATACAGAGTGAAATAAGTCAGAAAGAGAAAAACAAATACCGTATGCTAACACATATATATGTAATCTAAGAAAAAAAAAAGTCATGAAGAACCTAGGGGTAAGATGGGAATAAAGACACAGACCTACTAGAGAATGGACTTGAGGATATGGGGAGGGGGAAGGGTAAGCTGTGAGAAAGTGAGAGAGTGGTAGTGTATATATGGACATGTATACACTACCAAATGTAAAATAGATAGCTAGTGGGAAGCAGCTGCATAGCACAGGGAGATCAGGTGGGTGCTTTGTGACCACCTAGAGGGGTGAGATAGGGAGTGTGGGAGGGAAATGCAAAAGGGAAGAGATATGGGGATACATGTATATGTATAACTGATTCACTTTGTTATAAAGCAGAAACTAACACACCATTGTAAAGCAATTATACTATAATAAAAATGTTAAAAAAGAAAAACAAAAACTTTTGAAGCTTACATAACCCTGATTTTCATATATGTAGAACTGGAGCACATCTGTATCTCTTCTTTGATTCCCTTCTCTGTTATATGACTGGAAACACCTGACATCAGTCTCCTTTCCAACGTCTTTGTTTCCCACACTATTCATTGGATTTTGGTAGTTTCCAAATTACTGAATGCCGGATTTTGATTTGCTAACTATCGGGCACCTGATATTAGAAAAGAAACAGAAAGAAAATGCAATTTCCTTAAGAAGAAACTGATAGATAAAAATTAAGCCTGCCCTTTTTGGCAAGAAAAGAATAATTGCCTTATTTTTTGAAAACACAAAGCCTATTATTGTTAGTATGGTTGTCATATAACCTTTGGAATCAGGTGTAATATAACTGCATTTCAGTAATAAATAAATAATGTTACTATGGTTACAATATGGTTCTCTGATGAGAGACAATATACTAAATCAATTCTAATGAAGCAGCTCAAGGATTTATGATAACACAAGCTGCAAAATTCATTATGATGTCTTCCTCTCCTTTATACTCCATAGTCATCTTGTCACTAAAATCCAGTGGACTCTTAATCTGCAATATAGCTTATAACTATGCCTTTATTTCCATCCTTACTGCCCTTGATTTATTTGAACCTTTGTCATTTCTTACCTGGACTTTGCAGTAGTCTCCTAATGGACAGTTTCTCATCTCTTTCTCTTCCAAGGTAGCCCTCGTATAATTTAGTAAATCAGAGATCAGGTGTCTTTTAGTCCTTTTTTGTTTCCCCAAATCCCTAAACCAGTATTTATAAAATGAAGTTCAAAAGTTTTTAGCATATAATTCAAGGCATTTCCTCAGCTCTGTGATTTCAATTGATAGCATTTTCTTTATTCTCCCATCATGTCCACTCCTGTCACACTCTCTCTACCCTGATCGTACTGAGAAAATCTGTGAATTTTGTACATGATCCCAAAGTTGAGTATGGCTTTCCTTAGCTATATGTCTTTGATACTATTCAAGGTTCAGTTTAATACTTCTTATCCATTAGTTTTCCCTTATATCCAAGAGCAGAATTCTGGTGCACTTCACTGCCAACTGATCACATCTCATTTACTTTTTGAGTATGAACTTCATCACTCTGTCTTGTAATATAGATTATAAATGCTTTAGCAAAATTATACTTTTGTCTTAATATTTGTATTCTTCTTTCTCTCAGAATCTAGAATTTACTTATATGTGAGATGTAGTACCTAAAAGTGATAAAGAACATGGGTTGTGGGAAACATCTTGGTTCAAATCCTGAATCTCATATTTAGCAGCATCAGATATTGAACAAATTATTTAACTTCTTTAAAACTGAGTGTGATCCCAATGAAATGGTTATGTTTGTAGTACCTGTATTAAAGAATTCTTATGAGGGTTTATTCAACACATATTTATTGAGACACTTCTTTGGTCCAAGCATAGACTAGAGTATACAGTGGAGAAAAAAATAGTTGTGCTTTCCTCCAAGGGTTATTATAAAGATTAAATGAGATAATGAATATGATAAGCACTTTATACTTACATTTTAAGTGCTAAAAGAAGGATTAGCAGTTAATAATGTTGTTGCTCTAATTTTTTATTTATAAATCTTCACTCAACATTTATTGAAAAACTACGGGTGCCAGATTCTGTGATTACTCTGGAAAGAGAGAAATAAGGTTGTCTCTTAAACTCTAGAGCTTAAAACATAGCAGGAGAGCGAAGTAGTATGCAATCAACATGGTGCAGAGAGATGGGTATTGATGTACCGAGTATTATGAGAACACAGGGATGGGATATAATCCAGTGCCAGTGGAGGGGTGGAGGTTGGAGAAAGACACTTTTGTCAACTCTTTATGGTCTGAGAGAGTTTTTTCCAGATGAAAAAAGAGAGAAATACCTTCTAGGCAGAGAGAGGAGCCTGTGCGGAGGAAGGAGACATGAGGGACCATAACATAAATAAAGACTTACATGTAATTGGATAAAACTAAAAAATATGGCAAGGGCAGGGAGGCCTACAGGAGCCAGATCATGATGAATTCTCAGTGTCATGCCAAGCAGTTTGCACTTCCTCTTGAAATACATAAGGAACTACTGAAAGATTTTAATCAGGTTAATAATGTGAAGGAATTTACATCATTGAAGGATCATAAACTCTAGTTTTGATATGGAGAATGAACTCAAGAAGAAAAGGCTAAAGGCACACAAAGAAGCAAGGGGTATTATAGTAATTCAGGCAAAATGACTGTACCTGGGAGGTTTTCAATAAATGTTAGTTGTATAAACCAGCAATTTTGACAGTTTACACTCTTCAGATCCAAAAACAGAATCTCTACTATTATTTTATCATTTAGAATTGGCTCACACCACAGCTGTCTGTTCTTAAACATTTAGGATGTATTCACTAAGGGCCGGCCATTGTTCAATACGTTATATGGTGATGTGAAAAGATAGAATTATAAAATACAGTCCTAGCCTTCGAGAAAGCGTATTACTTAGACACTAATCTAGCACAAAGGACATAATGGCAAACATAAAAATAATAAATAAGTAAATATACATATAATTAATAATAATCGATTTTTAAATGCCAGGCCTATTTGAAATACTTGTTAAATGAAAAAGAGATTGTTACGGACTGCCTCAGTCAGGAAGGCTTCCTGTGGACTGACCAGGAAGGAATTTGGCTAAGCAGATTTAACTTAAAACAAAAAAAGTAATTATTTTCATCTTGCTTTCTGATTATTAAAACTGAGAGAATTTGGTCAGGAGGACCACAACATAGTTGGAGTGGAGATAATATTAAGTAATTCCTGTTACCTTTGGCATTTTTAAGGCAGACATTATGAGGAACATAGTTGGGTATTTCTTGATCAATCACCTTAGTCACTTCAAAATACCAATTAGCAGCCCTTGTAAATGTTAATAATATAAGCCATAAAGAACAGATGGCCGCATGATCAGAAAACAGCTGCTGTTTTCCCGTCAAACCAAAAGATGTGAGCAATGTTTCTAAACAAGGGCCCAGCAGAGAAATCGTGGTGACGAAATTTTCTGCTCCAAGCCCAAGCCATAGATCTTCTATCTAAAGCTGCTTAAAGGCATTTATGGGTGCTATGGGCCATAATGGTGCTGATGATCTCCACGGTGTGAAGTGCTCTGAGATAAACAGGCAGGTCACCTTTGGCAGGCCTGCCAGCCAGCTTGGGGGATAATCTCTTCAAAGCTCAGGATAAGCTCCCTGGCATCATTCTGTTCTCTGCTCTTAGGATCTTCAAGAGCTTAGGAACCAGGCTGGAGAGACACTTAATCTAAATGGGCTCCAGTGTTCCACACAGATGGGATCAGTGCCATCAACAAAGACAAAAGGAGGCTTTTCCCGAGTTTACCAGGAATGGCCATTTATGCCCCATACGCTGCCTGCGCTGGAGGTTTGATTTCCATCTGCTTGATCTTCTTTCACTCTTCCCCTCCCTTCCCATCCCCCCACCTTTCTCCTGTGCCAGTAGAAGCAAAACAGAGAACGTGTGTCAGATTCTTTGGTAATAAACTTGATTGATAACATTAAAAGAATCCACTGTGCACAGATACCTTCTGAAATATTTTTTTCCTTACATTCATCTGCTAGAAATATGTGTATTATGTATTTTGACTCACTTCTATATACTCACAGACTAAACTCTCAAATGACCATAAATATCAAATTGTTAAGTGTCTAAAGTACCTGTGTATGATTTATTGTGTGTTTGGATGGGCAAGGAATTTAGGCACATACTTGGAGTCAGAAAAGGCCAGGTTTCAGATGCTTGGCCTCTTCTTGCTGACAGCAGAAGTTCTACAGAGAGCATTTGTAGTTCCATCTATCTGGACCTATGGCAAACTTAGGTCAAAGCAGCTGATATGCTGGCTCATGGAAAATGAACTTTCTGGTGCCAGCAGAGTGTTTGTCCACAGTGAGATCACTTAACGTAAGTTCATACAATTTTGGAAATTTTTCTCTCTGAGGATGGAAGGGAAAGGGTCGGGCAGGTACTCTTGAGCAGAACATGCCTGCTCCTGGGTCCAAGACCAGATGAATGACCCAGAGTGGATCATGTTTCCACAGGCAGGGAAACCCTCCAGCCTCTCTCCCTTCCTCAGCTACCGACAGGCCCTCCACACCTCTTATGCATAGAGATTGGCTAATTACACAACAGAGTTAATTCCATTCCTTACTGGCTTAAAGACAGACCACATTTCCCAGTTTTGCGTGGAGTATGGCATGGACATGAGCTTGTGTTCTTAAGTAATGGGATCTAAATACCAATAACATGGACTTCTTCCATGCCTGGCTCTTACCAATCTCCCACATGCGATCTTCATCTTTTTCTCCTTTCAGCTGCTTGATACAAACAGCATGATGACCTTGAGAGCCCAGTGCTGAAGATGAAAGAGATACAAGATGGAAGAATCCTGGGTCCCTGAATGACTTGCCTTTATTCTTTATTAGGGTAGTTGTAGCTCGGTTTGGTTCTAAGAGTTTTAGCTCCTATAGTATGACCCTTACCCTAAGAATGGTTCTTACCTCGAAACTTTGGCTTTCTTACCAGAGTACTCAGTGAAGTCTCTCTACCCCAGCTGTGCCAGAACCCCACCATCTCTCAGTACTTCACATCCAGTGGCAGCTCTGTTCAGCCCCTATCCCTGCGGGACCCTCTCTCTGCAAAGTCTAGGAAGTTTCTCCTGTTCCTGTGGAACCCAGTGCTGGAGTGAAAACCTGTAGTGAACTAGTGAACATCCACAGAGATGTCTTCTTCTACCCCCATGCCCCACACAAAGCTTTCACTTCCCTTGTGCCCTGCCCTGTAAGTTCCTCCAGCAACTTTGAATTATAATATGTGCCACTTACAACTTAATAAAATTGTCGCTCTGCTTGGACTCCACCTCATTGCACTAAAATTACTCACCAAATACTCTGAATATCACTGAAGCATGTCAATCTACGTTATTCTTTACTTCCACATCACTAAAAATAATTCACTTGTGAGATTCTACTGCTTTATTTTTTATACAATCTGTTTTCACAATTTTATGTGCATCTATTTTGCTAGCAAGTTACAAAAATCACCTGAGATTGTTTATAACTTCAGGAGAAAACAGTAGTTGCTTTAAAATATCTGTTGTTTAAAATGTGGCAAAAGTATGATATAAACAATATGTTCAATTGGAAATCACAAGAAAGTGGTTTGTTAAAGATGTTTCTCATAAAAGCAGGGAGTTTAGTGTCATTTCCAGGCATGATTTAACTTGAGTGTAATGGGAAAAGAAAGAGGCATTTCTGATATTCAGAAAAGAATAAAGAAAAGTCCATAAGTAAAATATTAAAAGTTGATTTAAAAAAAAAACTTGAAAGTAGCCATCCTGGAAAAGAGACAGAATATAACTTTATATGAATGTGTCCTGTTAAAGAAATATATTAATATTGTCTATCAGACACATTTTTACAATGAATGTATATCACATAATGAAAATGTTTTTTTAAAGGGCATGCAGCCATACGTTGATAGTAGAAAATTTTTATAATGAAAACAAAAGAAAAATAGCTAAGATGTAAAAACATAGTGTATTAGATTCCTTGAACAAAATTTTATAAACTTTCTGTTGTCAGTTAAAGTAATAACAATGGGTAGACATGTAAATAGCTATTTAGACACTATAATACATCATCAAACTCTCTGGTATATGTTGCGTTAAAAAATATATTCCCACCAACAGTGCAAGAGGAATGTAAATTGATACAGCCACTATGGAGATCAGTATGGAGGTTCCTTACTATAGTTCTAAAAATAGAACTACCATACGACCCAGCAATCCCACTACTGGGCATATACCATGAGAAAACCCATAATTCAAAATGAGTCATGTACCACAATGTTCATTGCAGCTCTATTTACAATAGCCAGGACATGGAAGCAACCTAAATGTCCATCGACAGATGAATGGATAAAGAAGATGTGGCACATATATACAATGGAATATTACTCAGCCATAAAAAGAAACGAAATTGAGTTATTTGTAGTGAGGTGGATAGACCTGGAGTCTGTCATACAAAGAGAAGTAAGTCAGAAAGAGAAAAACAAATACCGTATGCTAACACATATATATGGAATATTAAAAAAATGGTTCTGAAGAACATAGGGCCAGGACAGGAATAAAGAAGCAGACGTAGAGAATGGACTTGAGGACTTGGGGAGGGGGAAGTGTAAGCTGGGACGAAGTGAGAGAGTGGCATGGACGTATATACACTACCAAATGTAAAATAGATAGCTAGTTGGAAGCAGCCGCATAGCACAGGGAGATCAGCTCCGTGCTTTGTGACCACCTAGAGGGGTGGGAGGGAGACACAAGAGGGAGGGGATATGGGTATATATGTATACGTATAGCTGATTCACTTCGTTATAAAGCAGAAACTAACACACCATTGTAAAGAAATTATACTCCAACAAAGATGTTAAAAAATAAATAAATAAAAATTTAAAAAATATTAAACATATTGATTATGTGATAATTCAAAGAAAAGATTATTGAATTTAAGTTATTTAAATTAACAAGTGATGAAATTACTTTGAAAATGTTAAAATTATCCTAAATTTTGTTGTTATTTGTCTGTCCCTTCGTTCTTATTAATACAATAGCCATGGTTCAATTAACTGATAATTTCCAATAAAACCTTTATTCTTATGATTCAAAAATTGAACAAGATACTGGAACTCAAAAGACGCCAATGAGCAAAGCTTGCATTTTAGCTGTCTTAAAGATTAGTTTGAGAAAACTCAGCTAAATTGTATACTTTTGATGTCTCAGCTTTCAAGTCAGTCCAGACTCTGAGCTCCAGTCTAAATGCAAGGATATTGGATACCTCCATTTCAAAGCTTTTCATTTCTCAGGATGAGGTGTTCAATTTTTGAAATGTAACATTCCAGTTCCCTCACGATCAAATGGTTTTTGAAAAAGAATAGAAGATTCTGAAACATTGTTATAACCCCAAAAAAAGGAAAAATAACTACAAAGGAAGAGATTCTTGCTTAACCAAAACTAAAAGGCAAAAGGACATTTTCCAAATAGTTCCATCCAAGGACAAAAACCAACAGAAAAACAGAAAAACCTTTCAGCAGGGGCAAAACACTGCAAATAAAAGACGTGTCCCAAGCCTGTGTGTCTCAAAGAGCTAAAGGTTATGTAAACTTTTTCATATAACTCACTGAATATAGAGATACAGAACCACTCAGCAATAGCAGTTGGGTGCAGGAAATATGAACTGTTAAAGACTATCATTATTCTTGTATATATGTTAATAATGAAGGGAAATAGCTGATTTCAGTTAAAACACAGCAAAATTTATAGTAAGGAAGTGCTATGAGAGGTGGTGTGTGTGTGTGTGCATACACATAAGTCACACACACAAATATGTATGTACTTAATTAACTAGTATAAAATTAGTCAACCCATAGCTCCTGTTTTCAGTTAGTCCTTACTCATTCAGCAAATGTTTGTCCTCCTAGGAGCCAGATGCTGTGTAAGGCATTGAGGATACCTTGATGAATGCAACATACATGATCCCTCACTTATGGTTCCTAGAAGTCCATTAGGAAAGATGGACAATAGTCACATAAACAAAAAGATACAAGAAATGTTTAGGTGGTTAAAATAAAGAATAATAAGTGCCCCCCAAAATGAGGGTTTTCATGGTTGCAAAAGAAGGCATTTACGGAAGCAATCTCTGAGTCAGCTAAAGCAAGTTCAGACATTCTGAGTCCAAGTGCATATTCTATACAAGCTACATCAAGGAAAACAGTGATTAGCTGGGGGCATCAAGTTTTCCCTGTGAGAGTATCATAACTGTAAAATCTCTATATTGGATTATAGTACAAATGAACTTGAATTAATAGTAAAGCATTTTATAAATATCTACATCTAATATTCCGCATGTATGTATTTGGGGGATCATTAAAAGTTACTACTACTACTACTACTACTACTACTACTACTACTACTATTATTACTATAGCCTTTTTAAGAAATGTTACTGTTACAGTGGCAATGAACAGAAGCGTCACATTCTAGGGACGAACATTTGCAGTGTGATTGTCAGACCAAGAATGCATAGTCAAAAGCTCTTCTTCTGAATACTGAATATGGATTTCAGACTTGGCAGAAACAGCCCGTGAAACAAGTTGTCAGCTCAGAATCTGCATAAACAATAATTTCTAGTTTTTACTTGTGGGCAAATCCTCAATAATTTATATTTAATAGAAAGACAATAAATTCCATGAAAGTCATCACAATAAAAAGGCTTCCTGCTTCAATTTCTCCACGCCCTTTGTTCTTGAGCTAATTTTGCAGAATGGTTTCTCCTCCAAAGACCAATATCCACAGCCATTTCCCCTTTTCTTTACAGATTTTCCTCGAAGACAGAAAGCTCACTCAGTATTATGTGAAAACAAGATTATTTTATTATAAATGCAAAGGATGTTTAAGGTCAAATTCTAAACAGAATTAATAGATAACAGGTGCATAATCTCACATATCTCAGTTCATTTTGGCAGAGGTTTGCGAAGACTTGGCTTTCACAGATGCAGGGGTCTTCTTTCAACCCCCTGGGCAGCATCCAATGTGTGATTAGAGTGGTCTTTTCAAACTGGCTGCCAACTCCCTTGATGAGTGGTGGGTCAAGACTCTTCTCTGAAAAAAACCTACAGACCAATTGGAAAATGTTCCAAGTCTCCCTAGACTCTCTAGCCGTGGTTCTCAAAATGTCACCCCAACCAACCGACAGCATCAGTATCACCAGCGATCTTTTTACTAATGCACATCTCAGGTTCTACTCTAGACCTACGGAATCAGAAACTCTGGGGTGTGGTCCAGCAATCTGTGTTTTAACAAACCATCCCTGTGATTCTGATACACATTCATGTATGAGAAGCACGGCTCTAGGGTCCCAAATTATTTTCTCCCATCTTTGGGCCTGAAGTTGCTTACCAGTTCTCCTAACTTCCTCCACAAGCTCTTCTCTCAGCATTTCTTTAAAAATGTTCATCTCTTCTACGGGCTTGTTTTGTCTATCTTTTCCTGTATCCATAGTCTTTCCGAAAGATCCAAGTTCTTTTGGTATATCTACCACATGGAATCACATTACCCAGAGACTTTCTTCTTCACTACAGACTCATCCTGAACCATTTTAGAGTTGTAAAGGTAGTGGCACCAAAGAGATCCAAAAATACAGTGACCTTACTTAAAAATGCAATGGCGTTAAAGTCATTCAGGAACTCAAGTTCCTTCTATCTTGTGTCCCCAACATCTGCCCTGTCCTCATCTGCATGGTTGAAGCTGGATGTGGGCATCTCCTTGTTCCGAATCAAGAGAAAGGAAAATAGAGGAAGTCCAGGGAGAGGGGCTTCCTTTTAGGCAAGTGACCCAAAATTTGCTACTCACTTTCCCTCACATTCAACTGTTCACACTTTGCCTCAGGGGAGTCTGGTCAGCCATGTGCCCAGGAAGGAGAAAGACTTGACTAGACAATGAGCTGTCAGTACTGCCCCTTCCCACTGCTGCCCTTTCCAAAATCCCCTCTCCCAGCCACTCCCATTGTATACTATCTTCTCTTTGCAAATTGTGGCATGACCATATCTTAATCAATAATTTATTATAACTTAGTTATTTATGAATCTTCTTTCCATGATTCATCGTGTGGCAGGGGCAGAGGTCTCAATATGTAGATCCAAAAGACCTGTCTGCAATGTACAGAAAAAAATAGGTGTCAAATTAGAAGCCAGAGTACCAGTGCTTAGAGAATCCAAGTGTCCCTTCTTCTGTTCACAACTCGTCTTCAATTTAAGTAATGTATATGTGTGTACACACATGTGTGTATATATATTTGTGTACATGTGTACATGTATAAGTATACACACAAACACAAACACACACTTGTACATATAGGCATCAACCAATATATACATTGAGTTTTCTCCATACAATTATTCTTAAAATCCACTCCTTAAAATTTATAAAATATTTCTCCTTAGGAGAAAAATGATTATAAATGAGGGGGAAAGTCCTAGTCTATGATACAAAAGCATCGTAATGTCTAATAAATTAATATAAGGCTATACTATTAATATTTGTGAAGGCAATAAGATGAAATACCCTAACTAAATATGTTTTTCATGAACTTCCACGGGGAATTTATAAGCCTTCCCCTTCCTCCCCTCCCACCACCCCCTGCCCACCATAACGGGAACTGGGGAGTGCTCATTACTCTTACTAAGCTCATACCTGTCAACCACGGAGAACAAGGACCAACTCTAAGCTGCTAGGGTGTCCTTGGCTTTGGCCAGGGGTCTACCTGGACTGTGAGTGTTAGAAGGGCTGGGAGTCAAGATTGTTCTCTAGGGAGCTCCAATTACGCCCTGTGGGTCAGGATTTCCTGGTAAGATAATATCATAGAGAAAATTTCCGGTCTTCTGGGCATTCTCATTCACACTTCATCTCTCCTTCTGAGATCCCCAGAGACTGGCCCATTTGTATCATTTTTACATTCGACCCACATACTGTTTACAGCTAGAGTTTTGGTCTGGTCTATCCTGTAGGTGAATACATTCAACCACCACTGTATTTATGAGACATGACCCTTTAGAGGATGACAGTAGTGGATCAGTAAGAGGTGAGATGTTCTTATGCTTCGTGCCCTTCACTTTCTCATTTACACTCTAAGGGTAAAGCCCAGGTGCAGTGTTGTTCTGGTGGGGTCTGGCTGTACGTGAGAGATTCAGAGAGCTCTACATGCAGGGTAAAAATAACTGGACTAGGATGATCCTAGACATTTCACCGTAAGAGTGGGCATAAAAAAGGCTGAAATGAGTTAAGTGGGACATGGTAGGGGAAGGGAATGCAGAGGCCACAATAAAATGTAAGAAGGCATTCAACTAAGACTGAAAATTTTTTAAATTACAGTTATAGGAATATGTGAAAGTTTTACAAATAAAGTATATGCATAACACACTTGAGTATATTTTGCTGAATTTTTACATTCGCATACTTAAGAGTCACCCAGTATTGCATTGACATGTCCATGTATCTGTGGTAGCCATGTGGAAACAGCAAACACACGTACAAAATCATATTACTGCGGGTGGGAAAAAATGTTGAAAATAGAAGAAACTATTTTCAGTTTATTTAAAAGGTTCTGATGAAAAAATCTTTAACAAGCAATATATACATTTATGTATAACTTGAACCAAAATTTAGGCATCTTATTAAACTACTAGTTCTGAGGTTTTTACTCTTTAATTAGGTTTAAGTGCTTCTTAGCATAATCTTTTCAAAGGAAATTGCCAAGCAAGAAATAACTATAGGTTATCTGAAAATATCTTTACTCAGAAGAATGAAGTATTTTTAAAATTTTAATTTATTTGTTTTTGGCTGTGTTGGGTCTTCGTTGCTGCACGCAGGCTTTCTCTAGTTGCGGAGAGTGGGGGCTACTCTTCGTTGTGGTACACAGCTTTCTCATTGCAGTGGCTTCTCTTGTTGCGGAGCACAGGCTTTAGGTGCGCGGGCTTCAGTAGTTGTGGCTCACAGGATTAGTTGCTCCGTGGAATGTGGGATCTTCCCAGACCAGGGATCGAACCCGTGTCCGCTGCATTGGCAGGCGGATTCTTAACCACTGTGCCACCAGGAAAGCCCCAAAGTATTATTATGTAGTGCAGGGTTCTCTACTTGCATGGAATCCATGAATGTATTGATATCAAAAAATCCTTTTTGATTCGTTAACTCCATTGTTCAAAATATCGTCAGAGAAATGTGACCCTACTTATTTGTTTAGCATTATTTAAAAGTAAATACATTTTATCAGCTAAAACTTCTATGATTTCTACTTATTAAACAATACCAGCATCTTCTAGATCAGGGTTCTGACTTTAACTCAGGTCCACATACAGCTACAAAGGTTTTCTGTTGAGTGTCTAAAAACTGATTTAAGAAATCCAGCTTCCAAATCCTCAAATTTCATGTGTTCTCTTTGCAGAAGTGATCTGCCAAGAAAGGGTCAGATCTCAAGTTCTCCTTTCCCACATCTCCTTTCAGAATCACACTTCTCCCAGCTGGAAATAAAAGATGTACCCCTCGCTCAGCTGGCATTTTACGATCATGTGAAAACCTCTAGAGTGCCAGACAAAAGAATAATTTTTCAGCTCCTTTAATAGAAGCACATGCTCCAATAGTTTTTATTAAGAGATGCAGTCTCAATAAATTTTATTTTTATTATCAAAATTTCTTACTTAATATGCTTTGATCAAGTATATATTACTAATAATGGTTGTAATAATGCAAGCAAGACCATTTAAAAAAATGGCCACAGGAGGTTAATAGAAACAATTAAATTTTCAATCCACACTTTTTTTTTTTTTTTTTGCGGTACGCAGGCCTCTCCGGTTGCGGAGCACAGGCTCCGGACGCGCAGGCTCAGCGGCAATGGGTCACGGGCCCAGCCGCTCCGCGGCACGTG
>NC_041223.1:67752712-67777182 GCF_002837175.3 Physeter macrocephalus
GGCACGTGGGATCTTCCCGGACCGGGGCACGAATCCGTGTCCCCTGCATCGGCAGGCGGACTCTCAACCACTGCGCCACCAGGGAAGCCCAATCCACACTTTTTTTTTTTTGGATTATAAGGAAATGATAGATGATCCATAAAAACTTCCAAACATTAGAGGATATTACTTTAGAATAAAAGTCTGTGAAGGAACTTGGAATTGAAACATAAGTTCAGGGAGACAAAGGAAAGATATAAAACTTCCAACTATTTAAGAAGCACTTGTTCATGTATTGTTTAAATGAACAGTGGAAGATAGCAAATCACTGTGTTATTTGTACTCCATTTGATGCGCTTAAAACAATACAACAGTTTTATTTAAAAATCTCAATATTTAGTGCATTCTGATTATACCCTTTAAAATTATCTAAACTTATATTGAAGATTTTAAAATATCAACCTTAAAAATATGCAAGAAGATAAATAATGTTCAACATTTTTTTATGGAGTATGCAAAGAAATAAATTATTTGAGGACCACTTCCCTACATTATTCTGAATTATTGAGGCTCCAATTTGCTCAGCATTTGTTCATTCATCCAATCCAACATATACAAAGAACTAGTAAATGTCAGTAATTGGGAAAAGTGTGAGGGATTGGGAGTATGGGGTTACCAGGAGATAAAATAAGAGTTCTTAAAGAGTTCACAGTCTACTGAGAAAAATAACAAGTAAAATGTTAATACATTATAGTGTCATAATGAAGATCAATGAAAGCTGCTATGGAAACAATAGGAAGGATACCAAATTCAGGCTGATGTGGGGTGGGCAGTCCAAGAAGACAATCAGATTTCACAGGTTGTATGGCGATCCCTTTGCTGAATATTATAAGATAATTAAAAGTTACTCAGATGAAGTACATGTACACATATGTGTGTTGCAAGATGGATTATTGAAACAGATGCAGCTAGAAACTGTAAACTGGAAGTCAAAGTGTGTGATGGAAGAATAATCTGGAATATCCACTGTGGATTATCAACAATTCTTCTCCTAGCACTGTCCCAGCAGCATCTCCCACTGAAAACATGAAGACTGGCTCACCCAGATAGGAATTATTAGGCTGAACAAATACACCAGATTTCCACTTCCAGCCTGAAGTAACTGTGAGAAGAGTATAAAACAGAATAAGTTTGAAAGAAGACACCATCAAATTGAAAGAGTCATTTTCTGGCTCACACACCAAGAGCAGGGATGTCCTTCAACCTGGGAGAAGTGCATGTTTGGAGAGGAGAGGGGAGTTAGATGTACTGTAGGATCCACTTTGCCCCACCCTCAGATAACCTAGGAACATGATAATTTATTTACCAGTTCTTCACATTTGTTGATTTAGCAGAATCTGAATTCAGAATTCGGGAGTAGTATCTCTTTACTTCTGGAACTCTACCTCACCAATGCACCCCTTGACACAAGGGCATGGTGAGGGGGTATATACAGGGAGGTGTGATGGGTCCAGGAAGAAAGAATACCAGAGAGAGCCCTGCTGAGTCTCTAACGCCTCTTTGATGAAATAAACAAGGATATTGAACTTTCCAATGGCCCCTCAGGATGATGAAGTGAGTGGAGAGAAAAACTCTCTGGGACTTGCCAAGGGCACTGCACAGCATATTGGGGGTGAACCATTTCCAGTAATATTCTAAGGAGGTTGGACCACCAGTTCCAGGGACCCAAGATGTGCGTGACATCAGTATCCCTAGGGAAACCAGTTTGGAACCCATTCAGATCAGATTTCACACACAATGCACCCTGTATCACACTCACCCCGGTGTCCTTTGAATAATCCCCTGAGGGATGTGGTCAGGAGAGAAGACATATAGGAGTCACCCTGATTATGACTGTATTTCAAACGGGAATTGACTGAAAAATGTGTAATTTGGACAGAGTAACCTGGAGAGGGTCTAGATTAAGTTGTCTGTCATTATACAGAATTCCAAGAGTCAAAAAATCAAATTGAGTTATTGAAATAAAGAAAGTTACATTTTTGCACATCAGAGTTTGTAACTTGGATATTTATAGCTACTGCACATGAAAGGCCTTGGATGTCAGACTGAGGAGTTTGGGTTTTGTCCTGAAGGCAATGGGAAGCAATTGAAGAATTTTAAATAGAAAAATGTGAGAAGAAGAATTGAATTGTATAGAACTCATTCAGGCAGCAGTGTGGAGAATGGATTGGTGAATTAGGGGTCAGAGAGATGGAAAACCAGAGGAAGGAACACAGCAATGAGCCTTTTGACCTAAACATGGACAGAAATAAAAGGAATAAACCATAACAGTGGAGATGGAAAGGAGAGGATTCATTTGGGAGTGTTTACATGGCATGTGTCTCCGCCCAGCTCTGCCCATTCAACCTCAGGAGTTGGGTCATTGGGGCAAGATTCTCACCACAATGCCACCTGTAAACCACCTCCATTTCAACCAGTGTGCTGCTCCTGTACTGTCTCAGCAGCTCCTGAATTCATGCCTATTTGCTATCACATGTTGTTTTATTTCACTTATACTTCTTAAAAGGTAATAAGTTACCATCTATGTACACTCACACTATTTTACATATACTTACATTATGTCCACTGACCATATACCATAGCAAAAGTCCATGTATAAAGTCTTTCAAATTAAAACTATAGAATTTAAAACAGTATTGGTTGACTGAGTGTATCCTTCTATCCTTAAAACGCATTTGCTCTTTCATAAAAGCTTCCAGCAGAATAGCATTTGAGTTAATAGTCTCTGAGAACAGAATTCCTAGGTTCAAATCCAAGTTCTAAAACTTACTAGGCTCATGATCTAATAAGTTGGTTTATCTGTCTGGACCTCTTGAAATCTGTAAAATGGGATGATACTACTGTCCATTTCATTAGCCCATTTAAGGCATTTAGTACAGGGTCAGGAACAAAGAAAACACACAATGATGCTAACAGTTGATTGTGTGGCAAATTTGACATTCCTTAAATGTGTTTAAATTTTTAAGCTGCACATAGCACCAAGAAGTTTCCTCACCAAAATCTGTCTGATGCTAATATGTATTTAAACAAGGTGACCCTCATGTTAAAATCTGTGGGTATGAAAGGACAAACAACCACATAATTTACACATTTCTCCTTAGTCTTCACTTTGCTTTGGCCAACTACATACAGATATCTATTTATCTTTACACTACTCTAAAGCATTTTCTAGAAGGGCAGGATGGAAGCTGTCCTCTGTATTTTATGTGGTGCCGAGTTCAGATGTAAGCATTCAATTTACAACAATAATAAAGGCTAGATAAGAAATATTCCAGAGATATGGGAACATATGTATATGTATAACTGATTCACTTTGTTGTAAAGCAGAAACTAACACACCATTGTAAAACAGTTATACTCCAATAAAGATGTTAAAAAAAAAAAAGAAATAATCCAAATGGAAAGAAGACTTTCCAGTTGGATTATTTCTACTGAGCAGAATATTTATTTTTTCATAGAACAAATTAGAAGTTTTCCAGATGGTTTATCTAAAGTATTTCTCTCTCCTCCAAGGAGAGGATAAATTAGAAGTGTTCAGAAAAGGTCATTCCCACCTCTCCAAGAAGTACATTTTCATAATTTAAAGAAGTAAAGTTCAACAACATATCAAGTGATCTCTACTCAATGTAGGAGTTACGTCTGTCTATTACAGGTAATTGTGTAATTTGAAATTTGTCAAAAAATATTTTAAAGCAAATAATTGTCTTTTGTGGCTGTCTCTTTGTTGGAAGCACTAATCTTCAACATAACACTAGCAAAAGAAATGCATTACACTAATTTGCCAACAGCAACAAAGGGAGAATTTTTAAATTCAACTTGCTAGCTAGAAACGTCTAGGTGGGCACATGATTTGTCACATAACAACACATTGTCATGGTATTATCAGAGAGAAGGGTTTTGTCCCTGGTACAGCATCTTCAGATTAGGTAAACAATTTATTTCTACCTCGATCCTCCTGAGATGGTGAAGAGGGAAGAATTTAATATTGAGATTTTATCACTTGTCAAATTAAGATAGCTGCCTTTGTGAGATGGAAAATGAATCAGAAAACAAAGCTGAGGCTCCAACAGAAATTCATCTCAATTCTGTGATGCTCTGCAGAGAGCCCTTCCATCTGCAGTTCCACAGGACTGTGGGCTCTGGAAGTAGGCGGATGCCAGGCTCCCAACCTGCCAGCCAAGCAGAAGTCAGACCTCCATGGGGCCCCACGCTGACAAACCTGCTATGAGCTTCTGTCCTGGTCTTGAACACATTATAGACTTCTGGTCCTGATCATGCAGTTCAGCTAAAGGAGCAGGGAGGTATTTCCCAGTAATCACGCAAGCAAAACAAGATGAGTCCAATAGAGAAGCATTGTTCTTTTCTTGATAGTCATGAGGCAATTGTAATTTTAAATAAAGAGATATTGTGGAGGCATTATAGAGCCACATCTTGGCTCTTCCCTTGTTTGAGGGGATCAGTTGCCCTGAAAGTAAATCTAATTTTTGTATAGTGGAGAATTTACTTATGGTTTAAAGGGGAATATGGGTCAAGTGTGATGGAAGGTGATTTAGGGTCGTCTCAATATCTTCAAGTCTGAGATTCAGGAGAGTGAAGACATGGTAGCATCATCTATGGTCCTTAATAACTATGAAACTTGCTCAATGAAATTAAGCTTCTAACGTAAGTTGCTATCAATGTACCAATTCATTAAAGTGATAGATGAGTAGAATTATTCAGTCTACAATTAGGGAGGACTAATCTGTTCCTCATTATGAAAGTTTCCCCTCTCTCTCTACTAAGACTACATGTGGCAATTTATTGGCATACTTTTATGATTCTCGCTTTATTAAAAATAAACAACGTTATAGCTGTAACATTTAAGTCCAAATATCCAGGGGAATTTTAACGACTCTTATCACATCTCATGAATAAGTTTGAACATAAACTCCAAGTCAATAAAAAGACTCTGTAAGCCCCCTTGCAATATTCCAGCTAGGAGGTGATAAATCCTCTAAGAGTTATTTAGCTCTATGAGAAAAAAGATGTACATTTTTTTGCACGTGAATAAAAAAGTCACTTCAATGTTTTACCATCTTCCCTTGTTTCTTGTTCATA
Organism: Physeter macrocephalus; assembly: GCF_002837175.3. Lineage (NCBI taxonomy): Eukaryota > Metazoa > Chordata > Mammalia > Artiodactyla > Physeteridae > Physeter > Physeter macrocephalus. The sequence continues at coordinate 67,757,849 of NC_041223.1, forward strand.
TTAAAAATGAGAGAAATCAGAATTTCTTAGCTTTCCAAATAATTTGGCATAATCAGAACCAGTCTGTGGTTGTTACTATGTGTGTTGGGGAAACCATCTCAGGGTGCCTTTCTGAATCAAAGCACTGGGCTTTCTGGGGAGGGCAACATGCCTGTATACGCTTACTCAGCAGCCTCTAGAATGTCAGCCTTCACCCTGATAGGAGGGGCCATTCTCATAGTCTCTGCCCTAAAACCATTTGGGGGAACCTTTCTTTGGGAAGAGATTTTATTTTCTCAATTCTTGGATTGCTTCTATTTGATTTCTTCACTGCAGGTGGGAGGATCCAGGGGACAAGCTTTGCAAGGGGAAGTGGGTGGGGGAGGCTTTGTCCACACTCATCCATAGGACACCCCTCCCACCTCCCCAGGGATTTCCAGCATGCATTTGTGTGCATGTGTTTTATAAACTATTTTGTTTGAACAAAGTACTCCCCAGCTGATAAAACAAACATATTAGCTCTTCTACATTGAGTTTTGGACTCGGATAGTTGCCAAAATTGCCCGTGTAATATATTATTGTCCCTGGTGAGAGGAGAAAAAGAGATCCCAATATTGAAATCTTAATATTATTGTGTTAGAATTTAAGGAGGTCATACTATTTTTTACAGGGGGAGCCAGAAATATGTTATTTGTCTCCACGGTTTTATTAGTTGTACTTACTACCTTGTTTAGGGTGAGTATGTAAAATTTAAACTATGTATGTACTGTAAAATCTATACTATGTATGTACTATAAGAGCTACAAACAGTTAGGTTCTAAAAAGTTTGCTTTTCTTTAGAAAGGTTTGTAATAATTTGCAGAAGGCAGTTTCCCACAATTAAAGTTCTTCCTAGGAGTATAGATGAGGTTCTATATTAATAATTTAGTTTTAGAATATCTCAACCCAAAAAAATAAGTGTTCATTAATTATCAAACCTTGTCAGAAGTGCTATAAACATGTAATTGTTATTCTCATAAGATAGTATTTAAAGGATAGACTAATGAAGGCAAAAACAACTGTAAGAGTCCCAGTGTGACCTCCAGCTGTTCAAAAGGAGACACCTGACCCTCCACCTGTTCAAAAGGGGACACCTGACCCACCAGCTGTTCAAAAGGAGACAGCTGACCCTCCAGCTGTTCAAAAGGGGACACCTGACCCACCAGCTGTTCAAAAGGAGACAGCTGACCCTTCAGCTTGTCCAAAAGGAGACACCTGACCCTCCAGCTTGTTCAAAAGGAGACACCTGACCCTCAGATGCTCTTTGTGAAATGCCAACTTTGTTGTTTAATGGCCTCAAACAAATGTGGGATAACTTTATTAGCAAAAAATAAGTATATCAGATGCCAAAATATGGCATCACAACCAAGGCCATATGTTTGCATTAGAACAATAAGCCATTTTTGGTTATATCAGAATGTGTTCATTATTTGTATGATTTATTTGTTTTGTCATCTGCTAAAATACAGTAGCAGGAAAATAGTAGCAGTCACCAAAAGTTAAAGAAAAAAATGATTGGAGGAAAACTTTAAGTTCAGTATTTAAGTGTCAGGTAAAAACCTCCAATATTTCATTTCATCGAGAGAAAAGCTGGACCAAATTCATAAAGCTTTAGGGTTCCTTAAGAGTATAGTTTGAGAACCATAAATCTAATCCTTTTGCCACATTTTATAAATGAAGTGAGCAAGCCCCAGAGCGGTGAACAACCTATTTAATGACATCTTGTTATTAGCAAAGCTAGTCAGAACCCAGGTCTCCAGCTACCAGTCCAGCTTCCTGGTTTTCTTTCTCCCTCTGTGTCAGGACTTATTCCATGTGGAATCTTGTAAGAGTTTTTCTTAATTTTGTGCCCATTGTTGGCTCAAAATTTATATGCTGAGTTAGTTTCACTAAGTCCTGATATGTCTGTAGCAGTTTGCATGCCCCTCACTATTAGTGCATGAGTGTCTCCATCATTCCTCATCTTCACAACAGTCAATGTGGGAGAAGCTATTAACTGTCTTCTCCAAAGTCCTCCATCCATCCTTTTGCCTTACTAATTTTGTTTGGATTGACAATGAGCTCCAGGGGCAATTGTTCTAAGCTGATTTCTCTTTGCTAGATACACGATTTTCCAGCATCCTTGCAGCTACTTCCGAGCAGTGAGATGCAAGAGGAACTCTTCTAGGAATTATTTCATTTTCCCGTAGAAAGAGACAAGCATGCAAGGAGGCCCTCTTTGAACATCCTCATCTCTTTCTCTGAATGTTGTCTTGTGACCATATAATGCATAGAATATCAGCAACCACCTTATCTCCTCAAAGTGACCACTTTAAGGTGAAAAGCCAAACAAATGAGGAAGCCAAAGGAAAGAAGGTGGCGTTGATGGCATGGCTGAATTTCTGTACCAATCGAGAGCCACACACCTCTACACTCATCACTGTGTAAGATATTTTGATGTCTCAGTTGCTTAGACCAATGTTAGATGGATATTCTGTTACTCATAAACTAACAGAAAACATGAACAGACATGCTTGCAATTTCATGACTTTTCAATTAGTCATGCCAATGAATTTAAAATGATATCTCACGTTTTATATTAATTTGAATACCTCTGATAATTAGTGAGATTAAACATCTTTATCATACCATTGTTAACCATTAAAGTTTCATGTCCTGTGAATTTACAACCATTGCCCATTTTTCTATTGAAGAATTGCTTCAATATTGTGTCACTTACCTGTTAGTTCTTTGTATGTGTCCTTTGTTAAACTAATAAAATAATTAATTTTAACAGTCAAATTTAGTTGTTCTTACAATATGTGCTTTTGGAGTCATGCTTAAAATGTTCTTTCCCATCCCTTGGTTATAAGGGTATTCTTCTATATTTTTTCTATTTTTTTAAAGCTTCACCTTTCATATTAAGTATTTAATCTGGAAGTTAAAAGTTTAAAGATGTTCTCAGGCAGGGATAAAACTTTATTTTTCTCCATACAGTTAGTCACTTTCTCCATATCGTCTATGGGACAGCCTATCTTTTCCTCTCTGATTAATGGTGTTACCATGATCTGACAAGATTACCATTTAGACAGGAGTCTTTTCTGTCCCAATGGTCTAAGTAGTATGTCTTTATTTGGTAGAGGGTGTCTCCTTTAATCTTAACTAATCTTGAACATGTATTTTTCTTTACTAATTTTAGAATCAGTTTGTCAATTTTCTCAAAATTTCTACTGCAATGTTGATTATAATGGCACTACATTTGTAGATTAATTTGAAAAAATATCTTTATATTTGTAATTTATATCATCTATAAATGTAGTTTAACTCTTCATTTACACAGCTTTTATTTACTTTAGTTGTTCCATTACCTAATTTATTTTCTTTACTATTTAGTTATTCCCTATTTACTTATCCCCTCTAGTATTTAGTTTTTTATTTCCTTTAAAGCATTTTAGTTTTAATGAATTATTTTATTAGGTTATTTCTGAAATACTTTATAGTTTTAATTCTTTCATGAACGTACTTCATTTCCTATCATATTTTCCTGCTTTCTATTCTTGGTTTAGAGAAGCAGTCTTAACTTGTAAATTTACCTTGAATTTAACAATATTGTTGTATTCATTTATTAGTTCTAATTGTTGAGGGATTGTTCATTCTGATGAATCTTATATGTAGATAATTTGCAACTGTAAATAATAACCATTTGTCTCTTTCAACTTTTTTTTAAGAGATTTCCCTTTTTATTTTTTTAATTAATTTATTTATTTATTTATGGCTGCATTGGGTCTTCGTTGCTGTGCGTTTTTAAAGCTTCACCTTTCATATTAAGTATTTAATCTGGAAGTTAAAAGTTTAAAGATGTTCTCAGGCAGGGATAAAACTTTATTTTTCTCCATACAGTTAGTCACTTTCTCCATATCGTCTATGGGACAGCCTATCTTTTCCTCTCTGATTAATGGTGTTACCATGATCTGACAAGATTACCATTTAGACAGGAGTCTTTTCTGTCCCAATGGTCTAAGTAGTATGTCTTTATTTGGTAGAGGGTGTCTCCTTTAATCTTAACTAATCTTGAACATGTATTTTTCTTTACTAATTTTAGAATCAGTTTGTCAATTTTCTCAAAATTTCTACTGCAATGTTGATTATAATGGCACTACATTTGTAGATTAATTTGAAAAAATATCTTTATATTTGTAATTTATATCATCTATAAATGTAGTTTAACTCTTCATTTACACAGCTTTTATTTACTTTAGTTGTTCCATTACCTAATTTATTTTCTTTACTATTTAGTTATTCCCTATTTACTTATCCCCTCTAGTATTTAGTTTTTTATTTCCTTTAAAGCATTTTAGTTTTAATGAATTATTTTATTAGGTTATTTCTGAAATACTTTATAGTTTTAATTCTTTCATGAACGTACTTCATTTCCTATCATATTTTCCTGCTTTCTATTCTTGGTTTAGAGAAGCAGTCTTAACTTGTAAATTTACCTTGAATTTAACAATATTGTTGTATTCATTTATTAGTTCTAATTGTTGAGGGATTGTTCATTCTGATGAATCTTATATGTAGATAATTTGCAACTGTAAATAATAACCATTTGTCTCTTTCAACTTTTTTTTAAGAGATTTCCCTTTTTATTTTTTTAATTAATTTATTTATTTATTTATGGCTGCATTGGGTCTTCGTTGCTGTGCGTGGGCTTCTCATTGCAGTGGCTTCTCTTGCTGCGGAGCACGGGCTCTAGGCACGGGGGCTTCAGTAGCTGTGGCTCAAAGGCTCTAGAGCTCAGGCTCAGCAGCTGTGGCACACGCGCTTAGTTGCTCCACGGCATGTGGGATCTTCCCGGACCAGGGCTCGAACCTGTGTCCCCTGCATTGGTAGGCAGATTCTTAACCACTGCGCCAACAAGGAAGCCCTCTTTCAACTTTTATAGCTATTATTTATTTTCCTTTTCTCATCTTTGACCAATACCTCTAGTATTAAATTCAATAACAGCTGTTCTAGTGGATAGCTTTCTTGTATATCAAGATTTTACCAGACTCAAATAGGTATGACAGTGCAGGGGAGAGCTTGAAGTAAGAGAAATCCCACCAAAATAGCTCTAAAATATAATAAGCTGGTTTGCCAGAGTTTCATGGATGCTGGCAGAAGATATAAAACACCAGGGTCTGACACAAAGGACTTTATTATCCATAACAATAGCAGTAGCCAGAGTAGTAACATAATCAGTAGTTCCCCAAGCCCCAAATCCTATAGGGTGTCATAAGTGCTGGGTGGAGCCTCCATACACAATAGGGTACTGCCAAGGGGAGGAGTCCTGTGCTTTTATAACAAGCAGTTAGGAAGACTGAACTTTGTCTGAAGGGAGACCAGATCTATTGCAGAATTATGTGACCTACTCTGGCAAGGCATTATCTCACTTTTTAGAATTTCAGTCTACAACAATCCTGCAAATAGCCCAAGTGAAAACATGGTCAGGGCCTTCCAGTTTTGGGTTTCCCAGCACTGTGTTATTGTTGACCTCCAATGGAATGATATACAGTGAAATTTTCTGCTAAGTATGATGCTAACTTAAGATTTTTGTTAGATAGAATCTGTAATTTCAGGATATTTCCTCCTATTTCTTTCCAAGAGATTTATCATAAAGAGATATTGAATATTTTTAAGTGCTATTGTTTTATCTATTGAGATAACCAAGTGATTTTCTTTTTTAGGCCATTAATATGATAAATTATAGGTATGTGAATATTCTCATGTTTGTAGGATAAATAGTGCTTCATGACAATATATTTATATATATCTATATATATGCCTGGATTCACTCAACTAATATTTAACTTAAACTCTGGTATCTATGTTTAAAATGAAGTGGGACTATAATTTTCTTTTCAAGGACTATTTGCTCTAAAAACTAAGGTTATACTAGCCTTAAAAATGAGTTGCAGGCTTCCCTGGTGGCGCAGTGGTTGAGAGTCCACCTGCCGATGCAGGGGACACGGGTTCATGCCCCGGTCCGGGAGGATTCCACATGCCACAGAGCGGCTGGGCCCGTGAGCCACGGCCGCTGAGCCTGCGCGTCCGGAGCCTGTGCTCTGCAACTGGAGAGGCCACAACACTGAGAGGCCCGCGTATGGCAAAAAAAAAAAAAAAAAAAAAAAATGAGTTGGACCATATTCTCTCATTTTCCTATTTTGTGCAACAACCTACCTGTCTCTGTAAACTTAGGTGGAACATACCTGTACAACTATATGGGTGTGAGTGTGAGTAGTGCATGTTTTATGGGATCTTGGTTTGTTGGGATTTTGTTTGCTTTGTCTTTGGATTTTGTTACTGAGGAGCTCTGATTACTATTTTAATATTCTTTAATGGTTATTATTCAATTCAATTTTTATCTTTCTCCCTGTAAAACTGTACTACTTTGTCTAAGTTTAGAATTTAAGCATTTGAGCATAATATTTTTTAATGTCTTATGTCATAGTCTTTTTCTTTCTTTTGCAATATGCATAATTTAGGGGGTGTTATTTTTATGTTCTATTCCACTGAGTTCTGCTCTTATTTTTTATTTTCTTACTTCTTGTTTCTTTGGGCTTATTCTGTTGCTCTTTTTCTCACGTCATATTGAATACTTAGCTCATTTGTTTTTATTTATTCTCCATTGTGTATTTAAAGCTATAAATTTATCTCTAAGTGCTGTATTAGTTGGGCCTCACAAATTCTGAAAAATAATGCCATCATTGGTGTTCAAGCATAAATATTTCATTGTTTCCTTTATGATTTTCTCTTTTACCAAAATGCTGACTTTTTTTTTGACAGTTTTAGTTTCTTGACATAAAGAGGTTTTTTTTTATTTTGACACTCTCATGTTATTTATTTTTTAATGTCATTAAATTATGGCCCCAAAACATAGACTAGAAGATGGTGGCTCTTTCTTACTGAAACTTCCTTTACGGCCTAAGAAATGGTTGATTCAACATCACCTTAAAAATAAATATATTCTCTGTTAGGTATAAAGTTATTTCTATTAATATGTATATTGGTACAGATACATATAGAAGTATAAACAAGCATATTAATCAAATCTTGTCTTTTTTGTCTGCTAGATCTTTCAAATATTGATACAGTTATGTTGAAAACCTCCAAATACAATTTTTTCTTTATCTACCTCTTCTTACATTCCTGGCCTTGTTTCTTTACCTATTTTTATCTATTATTTATATATTTGATATATCCTATATCAAAAGATATATTGTTAGTGTATTTAGGTTCATGATCATTTTATTTCTTTAAACTATTGTTTCTTTTCAGAATAGAAAAATCTATCCATTTTAGGATGGGAAATATATTGAAGAAAGACTATCTTTCCCAGGAAGTTAAGGACCATAATATGTAGCTTTTAGTAGTTTTTAAAAATTGTTCTTTGTACTTTTCTTTTTAATGTAATCAGTGTCATTGATTATGTAAATCATTATAATATTAGGGTGGTATCACCTCCCAAGCTAATCAATACATATATGGAACATGACAGAGAGATGGATTTTGAAAGTAATTCAAGAGTTGAATCCAATTCTGTAACTATCACACAGGGTTTCAAACAGTCCACAACCCTCCTTTGTAACACCTTATATTCATTTCTAAGTGCTATATCTTCCTCCACTGTAGTTATCCCTATAAAAGAATCTACAAGTGCTCTTATCGAGGTTTATATAGGCTTGGTCTGATGGCTTTGAACAATAGTGGCAATTTGCGGTATACTAGCTTCTCTCTCCAATTCTCAGAAAAATCAAAGTATACAAAAACTATTTCTCCTGATGCAGTTTAGGATCAAATGAAAGAAAAAAAAAGAGTTTGTCCAATTTAGGAAGACTACTTTTTACTTCACACATTTTTAGTAAAAAAAAAAAAAAGTTTCTGATATTTATTTCCTGTGTGCTTTGTTATATAAAGACAAATGAAAAAATATATACATTTTTCCACTTTAATATTTCATGGCATATTTATTTGGAGACTTTAAAGAATAAATGTTCTTTTCTTAATCAGACTATGAATTAATCAAGTATGATAGATTTAATTTAAATCTACTGTAATCAAATATTTGGTTTCTATGTCTTCACTTCTCCCGTACAGAATACTTCAAATAACTTTATAATCTTGGAACATGGATAAATCATAAATATCAAATATTATTTTCTAAAAACTAAGATAACTTTAATTATCAAATGGACTTTCAAGAATAAGTGTATTAAATACCTGAGATTTCAATCATCTTATGGAACTGAATTACTGTTAACTTTCCATGAGTCTCTTCTTGCTAGAATTTTGAAGACCTACAAACCATAAACATGTAAGCTCAGTTTAATAAAGATCAATCCGTCAATGGAAAATTATTTACCAATAACTACTATTCAGTTATCAAAGAATTGAGTACCTACCATATGCCAGCTAACAAAAAGCTGCATTTTGACTCCTTGTCCACAAGAAGCTCACACTCTAGTAGACTTCAAGGTATGACCCTGAATGGTATGCATACATTCATATGTGTAGCAGGGTGATTCATTGGTAACAACCAATGCTTTCTTTTCAAATTTTGTAATTCCCTTCTGCCTGGTAACCCTTTCCCCACCCCTCTATCACCACATGGCAGCAGGTAGGGCTCTCCTTTCCCATAGCCCCAGAGAATGGAAGTGACAAGGAAAGGGTTTAGAGTCAAAAAAATCTTCATCAAGGATCCCCAAAAGCCAAACTCATGTCATAAATAATGAACTTGGAAACAATGGTGATATAAGAGTCAGGTTTCTTTTAGCTCACTAGTTTTTTGTTTGTTTGTTTGTTTTTTATCCTATACTTGGTGAAACTTCCATGGCCTGAAAAGTGAAGTGAATATTCTAAAGAAAGCAAAAGAGTTGTAACCGACAGGGATGTCTGAAAAGGAGCTATGATCATCCTCTAACATACCAACAAAGGGCTATTCTTTGTTAATAGGAGTTTATGGAAGGAGATATTACCAACCATCGAAGTATGGAGAATCTTAATACAAAAGAGTTGATTTGGACCTGCTTCCCATCAGCAACGTTGGAAGGTAAAGGTAACACTTCCTTAGAAGTTCTCCACGTCACCATAGTCAGAAAATTAGAGTAGCAACAAGGCACTGCATGACATGTCAGGTGTAGAGAGAGCCTGAGGCAGCACTTCCAGTGTCTCCTACTGCACAAAATGACTTTGGAAAGCAGCTGAAGTTTTATGTTCCCTTCAGAAGGGAACACTAATTGAGAGTGAGAGTTTGTGTGTCAACAGACCTGAAGGTGTCTTGGGGAATTGACAAGGGGATGCCACAGAGGAATATGGTATAAACCAGAGATGAATTAAATGTTAATGTAGACACTAAAGAGGTGTCAATAAAGACAAACAAAAATAATTGAGGACCAGACTCTGTAGCCCCCTGTTTCTCAACCTCCCTTCCCAGCACTCCCTATGCCATCACAGGACATTGAATATCCAGAAACTTAGGTGGTATACTAGAGCAAAAGAAGAAGGAAAACAATCTCAAGATGAATGAGTTTAAACCTGAAACACACTAATATATTACTGAGAAACTCTAATATATGAGAAACTGGAATATACTAATCTTCCTTTCTTGAGGGATAATTGGTATGGGGGTTTAAAAGAAAAACAAAGTTGAGTTCTGGAAATATAACTTTTCTGCACCTCTAAAATTTATGGACATTTAGAAAATTAAATAAGAATGAGTTTTCAAAGTGCTCAATATAGTGTCTACTGCCAGAAACTGTGACAGGTCTGAAATTTGAATTTTCTTCCAAGTTTGCTTGACACAGTTATGTGGAGAGTAAAAGACAAGATTCTGAGCTCATTGATGAAAAATTGTTTATTAGTGACAACAATAACAGTGGCCAGAATATCAGCATTTTTAGTGCCAGTTCCTTGAGCTCCAGCTCTCATGGGGTGAAGATAACGGGGCCAAATGACCCCAGTAGTTGGCTTGCATTACAAGACAGCAACTCTGATTATAAAATCCTCCTTTCTGTCAACCAACAGCAAGATCATTTTACACTATACTATACTATAAACTTTATATACTGTAATATATACACACACATACACAGTAGATATCAATATCTTCATACCCATGTTCTTTTTAGCAAGTACAACCCTCCTTCACCAGCTCCACATTTATTAACTTTTCCATGTTAAACCAATCCTATCTCACTAGCCCTTAAAAAAGAAGTTTCAACAAAACCACCTCAATCCCAAACGATTCAGAATTGCTTTCCTTAGGAAAACTTTTCTTTTTTCAACCTTATTTGGAAGTAATATTTTCTTCCTTACTTGTGTGTGTGTGTGTGTGTGTCTGTGCGACCATGATTGTAGAAAGCAATACATTTTCAAGAGAAATAGAAATGTATTTAGATGTCAGCTTCCAAACTGCATCATAGTTTTTTGGATATAGTCATATAAACTAAAGGAAACTAGAGTCACTAAAAATGCTGTTCACCCCCTAGTGTAACAAGACAACAAAGAATGCAACAACAATATGATTATTTCTACCATAGTGAAGATCCTTAGCACCATGGCAAACTTCTCAGATCAACAAAATGTATTTAGTTATAGGTAGATCCAAACTCTATTGACACTGCCAAACATTTTTGTAATAAGGGCTTCCCTGCATTTCTGCCAGGAAAATTAAAATGCCATCCGATTCACTACATGGTAATTGCAAAAAATGTTGGAACTCTTCGCATTTTTTAGCAAGGTTTTAATCAATCCAGTTGAAGTCTACGGTTTGCCTAGTGATGCAAAAAGTGGGGTACTAAACATATCCCAATTTCCTGTTTGAATCAGTAACAATAATTGAGTTCTCAGTATATGCCAGACACATATATTATTGAACCTTCACATCATATAAAATAAATATATGAGAGTAGGTTCTATTATTATCCTTATGTGGGAAATACTGAGGAGTACACAAGAGGAGGAAATGATTCAAAATAGAGGCAGTGACGTATCAGCGGGGGACATGGGAGATGTGGGGAAGCTGTCTGCCTCAGTTCAATATACAATATACACAATGTAATGAAGTTTATATATGGATAAGGATGTATATATTAGATATATTTATATATTGTATATATATGTATATATATACATATATTTATACATGTGTAAAATGAGGGACAGCAATGTATATAGAGATAGATAGATAGATAGATAGATAGAGATAGATTGACAGATAATGAGAGGCTGCATTGCATATACAGAATTTGAGAACAGTAATAAAAACAACTAAAAGCCAGTCTGCTTTATATTCTGGACATGCACTGATAGTGATTAAATATCCTTCCCAGAAAAATTTCTTTTTGCTTAAAAAAAGTCTAAGCCTGAACAGTTGCTACCATTACAGTTGAGATTTAAATTAGCTTACTTTTATCACTTGTTTTTTAATAAAATGTATGCTACATGGTGATTGTAAAGATGAAAACACTAATCATGTTTGGACGTGCAGTAAACCAGGAGTACCATTATACCATGAATAAAGAACATATATTACATATGGCTCACAGCCATTCACAGCAAGTGAGTTGTTGGTCTTTTTCTGAAAGCATTTTCACTCTTTCCCTGAGAAACTAAGATCATGGTTATCTTTTCTGCCTGTATCGCATAAGTAAATACACACATACATGAGGCGGGGTTGGGAATTGGATGGACGTTTGAGAGCATTTGGTATTATTTCACTACAGGATTTTGGACTATCCAAGCCATGATCTACACACCCTTTTCCTCGTGGGTTCCTGAAGAAGATACTGAAGAAAAACTGGGAAATGAGGCGCTTCATTACTAGCTAGACCACAGCACAATTCCTCCCAAACGTAAGTGCTCATGATTCATGATGGAAGTAGGAGACTCAGGGTCCTATCAAATACAAAACTACAAGGCCAGTGTGCCTCTTTCAACTATGAGTTAGCTTTTCAAAGATGACAATAACACTCCTCTCTAAATTTTGGTAGTGTATAAGGATTACAAGAGATGAGAAGTCTGGGAAGAGTCAGCTGATCCCAAGATTAACTGTAGAGGCCACACATGGCAGAGGACCCCAGGGCTGTACAGCTGCACCCAGTGGTGATAAAAGGCAAGATTACTGAAGGGCTGGAGTGGAGCCTGCATGGCTATAAAGGAGCTGCCTCCTGTCTCTCCCTCTCTCATTATCCTCCAGCTCGTGGCCTCCCGAACAACCTCTGATATCTATAGGTTGACACTCCCCAGCCACAGAGCTGATTGGTCTGTGTGAACCTTATAATAAAGGCTTCTGTGGTTTTCCCAGGGTCTTTTACTTCCTTCTTATAACTGTGACTATTTATACTTACTCCTGAGTTATCCTCAGATGATGTCCCCTGACTTTCTAAAGGACTAGAGAGAAAGGAACTAAGCCACTTTTGTGCCTTGTACCATATCTAGTCCCACTGATTCCAATTCTGTCTGCTCTCTTTAACTTTCTGTGTCTCTGAAGATGAGGACTTGTATCACAGAGCACACACTGGTCCATCTGTGGCCTGGAACGCTTTTCCTCTTATTTTCTTCATTTATTTTGCTGCACGTTTGCATTTTATCACTAAGCAGTTCACCCCAAGTTGCGGTACAAGATATTTTGAGGATGATCTACACAACTTCCCTTCCCTGGGAACCTTGCCTCCCCATTCATATGGGAGAAAGCTCCCAGCAGACGTGTTTGTCCTCTGGGATACCATCCCCTGGGCACATCTGATAGGTCCAGGGTGGGCAGCTGACCCAACTTGGCCAATGACAGTCCCTTCCTCTGAGATCTGTGGTTGGCAGGAAGAGATTATATTTTCAGTGGGGAGTGGTTTCTAACGTTTATAGGCTATGAGGGGAACTTATGTTTCGCATAGATACTGGGAAACACAGAAAACTGGTCTTCAGAGATACAGAGAGAGACTGAAGCAGGAATGCAGGGAGTTGAGTGAGAAAGGGAGAGAGACAGAGAAAGCCCAAGCTCTGTGAGTGACCATGTGTGCCTTGACAATTAATATGTACTCAGAGGCTGGCATAGCCCTGGCACAGAAGAAGTGCTCAATAAATATCTGTTAAAAGAACACATGAACAAATATGAAAATACTCCAAACAGCTCTCCAGTCCCTGATTCCAATATTTTCCTAAGGTCTATGAGGAACCCATTTTATTCATACATAGGCTTTTTATTTAAACTGGAACAAGTATTTTTTTCCCAAAAGACCAGAAAAAAAAAAGAAATATAGTTTATTTCTATATACCTACCAAGGTCACACTCTGCTAAAAAAAAAATCAGTGTGATAACATTTACAAATCCCTTTCAATTTCAAGTCCATGGAACAGGCAATTTGCTTCTCTATGACTTTGCATATTAGCACCAAACATTCCCATACCTGACTTTAGCACATTTACCTCCAGAGGAACCATACTGAAAAAGTGAAAAAGTCACACAGACACACACACACACACAGACACACACACACACACACACGCACACACACATGCCCCTTTATGATTTATGTATCCACTCGTTATTCCTTTAGAAGCTAGAATGATATTGTGCAGAGACAATGTGACCCTGTAATCCTCCCTGAACTGAAGATCGATAAAATGGTGTTTTAAAATGATTGAAGAAGACAATTTAGGTGATGCAAACAAACTTAAACACTTCATGAAGCCAACAGTCTCTTTTTGGAGGACTGCAAAATGGGGCAGGAGGCAGAAAGCTTTGATAGGTTAAAGAATAAAGAACAAGGGAGAGAAAAATCGAAAATTTCTGATTGGCTGGAACCAAACTTGTCTGGGGTGAGAAGGCCCAGAGTTGGCTTGCTGTCTGGGGACTGGCTGACTGAATACATTGCGTTTCTGATCAAGTGGAGCATCGACAGGGACATGAACATGATCTAAGTTTGAGTTTGCTAATGTGGCACCCTTGGCAGGAGTGGCTCCATCTTGAGCCTAGAAAGTTATTTCAGCAATGGTCACAATACTGTCCATTTTACCTCTGATTAAATGTTTTAGGCCTATAATACCCTGCATCGGCAGGCGGACTCAACCACTGCGCCACCAGGGAAGCCCTTCATTCTTATATATGGGTCATACTGAGCATCACTTGACAGACTAGGGCAGTGGTTCTCAGCTAGAGATGATTCTAGCTCCAAGGAGCACATTGGCAAAGTCTTGAGACATTTTGGTTGTCACCACCCAGGGAGGGGGTGCTACTGACATCTAGTGGGCAGAGACCACACATCTTACCAGGCACAGACAGTCCTCCACAATGAAATTTTATCTGTTCCGAAAGGCAATACAGTCAAGGTTGAGAAACCTTCGTCCAAGGAACACTTATCCTGAAGTCCCAGAATAGAGTTAAGTTAGCACAGGTGTACCATTTGTGACTTAAACAGAGATAAGATGACTGGTAAGACCTCCATAGACGGGCTGAGGTGAGATAACCATTAGCAAAGTGCTCTGACAAAATATGTAAGGCCCCAAGGGGTAGTAGCATAGCTGATAAAGTGGTATCCATATAGATGATGGGAAAGTTAGATGGCGGACAAGCCTCAAAACATGACATTGGGCTTCCCTGGTGGTGCAGTGGTTGAGAGTCCACCTGCCGATGCAGGGGACACGGGTTCGCCCCCCGGTCCGGGAAGGTCCCACATGCCGCGGGTCGGCTGGGCCCGTGAGCCATGGCCGCTGAGCCTGCGCGTCCGGAGCCTGTGCTCCGCAACGGGAGAGGCCACAACAGTGAGAGGCCCGCGTAACGCAAAAAAAATAAATAAATAAAAGCATGACTATTTCCAGTGCTCTTTGACAGAGATCCCAACTGAAGTGTTAAAGCTTCCTGAAGCTTTGGCTGTATACCACCACCAGAGAAAACAAAGCTGTGGGCCACATCGGTAACTTTGCTCTATTTCAACGGACTACACTCTTCATCAGCAGTATCTTCAAACATGAATAGCAAATACAAGTGTACTTGGGTCTATCCCAGCTAAAAATCAGGCAGAAAGCAATGTCCAGGGCAAGCTGAAACTGATGAGAATAGAATTGTAGGCAGGAACATACTGCAGCCATTCCAAAAGTATAAGCTTTTAAAAATCCTCTACCTAATTATTAATGCCATGACATGAAAATGTGGCCAGAGCCTGCAGTCTTTGTTCTGAATGAATTCCATAATGTTGTCTAAACTTTGAGCACACGATTAAAAATTTAGCATACCAACTCATGTTAAAGACTACAGGTAACTTCAAACTGGCAAAGAGTTGGAAATAAAAAAGATAATTTAACAGCGTTCTAATCAGTAAACATTAATTATTTTTCCTTAGTTCTAGGTTAATTTTTAGTTAATTCATGTAAACACACCTACAATTACTTCCCACAAAATGTCATAACATCATTAACCCATTTTCTTAGCCTGATGAATGTTTATCACCACAATTTGACGACAAACCTAAACTAAACTAGGTCTTTCTTTGCAGGCCCTACATCAGAGATTTTCAGACCATAGGCCACAGGACTATTGTAATGTATCTGTCAATCTATCTATTAACACAAAACACAGTCTTTAGAATAATTTATGTTCTTTACACTGCTTTTTTCTCTGTATGAGGTTGCTGACGTAGTTAATAAAATAAATATTTTCTTTGAATTATTTAATTAAGACTAATGTATTCTCAATCAATAAATGGTAGAATTACAATTATTATCAACTGGACACCTTTTTATTATTTTTAAAATGAGGTCTTATCTTCAAAATACTAAGAAGCACTCTCTTATGCTAGGAGAGCTGGATTTCTGTTTTTATGTTCCTTGCGTTTATGTAAAAAAAAAGTCAGTTAACCATGGGATATTTCTTCTGATTCCACAATTTCTCACTGTAGCATTCATAGCACAGCTGTCCAAATCTACCTTGGAATTCATATTTTCCTTCAAGATAAAAGTTTAGTGTACTTAGCTGTGGGCTTTGTTGATCTATTCCTCTTGAACTTAGTTTGGGCCCATAATTATATGTCCAATATAGAGAAAAATGTCAAGAAAGAAACAGATTTCAATTTCAAGCTTCAGAGGAGTTCTGATAATAAACATGTGGTGAAAATGATGAAAATTACCTTGACCGACGCACCCTTGTTTTTAGGGACAATGTCCTATGCAGTAGTTGAGAGAAAGGATATGTGTCAGTACTGAGATCAGGCCTTTGCTGGGGAAAGTTGTCATTTTACAAGAGTAAAAACTCTTTTGATGTAGGAAAAATGTTCAGCCATGCTACTTGCTATGCAAAAACAGTGGGATTGCTTTCTGCATGCCAGAAGCAGGGCAAAGGTACAACACACCCACTGCCGGGCTCCATCAGCATCTTTTGTCATAATACATGGCAAATGGACCAGTAACTACCCACTGCCAATTAGAGTGATGATGAGGCAACCTAAAATAGTTAGGTGAGCAGACTAAGTGCCCCTGTGGTTTGCCAATTACCTAAATTATCTGTGGTAGTTTTAGTGCACAGCTACCATGAATACAAATATAAAACACTCTAGTATTCAGGGGAGTTAGTCCCTGCTTAGTGTCAAAAAGCAAAGAGAAAATATGCAGGATTTACATAAGCAGAGTTCTAGCAACTATGATATCCAGTGTCACCTAGATGAAATACTATCCTGCATTTTTTTTTGACAATTCTGTTTCCTCTAGGAAGGGCTCCCGAAAGGAGGAAGCATCAATTCTGTACTCAGTGTCACCAATCAATTGTACAAATCATTCTCAGTGATCCTCACTAAATGGACATTGGAACAGATCTATGGTGGTGAACGAAGAGTTGGTATCAGAAGACCTCAACTAAATAAAACGACTTTTGGTGAAAGATGGTTCTGGCGACTTCTTTTCAAACTCCACTCTTCCCATAACAATCATGGCACCACAACTTCTGGTTCGAGGGGGCAGCTGTTGCGGGGGCAGACTATGCCAACTCAGGAAGCCACTCCAGGAACCCGGTCAGAGGAGAGCAATGCTTTGGACCTGCCATCAGATTATGACGTAAGGGATTAAGTGCTGCAGAGACCCAGCTAGGAGGACAACAGTGAGAATTTTAGTTCTGAGGAAGCCCTGTCTATTCCTTGCTCTTCTGATGTAGATCCAGCCTTGTGGCTGACAGGGTCTCGGTGTTCTGGTCTGGTGTCAGGCCTCAGCCTCTGAGGTGGGAGATCTGAGTTCAGGACATTGGACCAACAGAGACTTCCCAGCCCCACATAATATCGATCAGCAAGAGCTCTCCCAGAGATCTCCATCTCAACACTAAGACCTAGCTCCACCCAACAGCCAGCAAACTACAGTGCTGGACACGTCATGCCAAACAACTAGCAAGACAGGAACACAACCCCACCCATAAGCAGAGAGGCTGCCTAAAACTATAATGAGTTCACAAACACCACAAAATACACCACTGCACGTGGCCCTGCCCACCAGAAAGACAAGATCCAGCCCCACCCACCAGAACACAGGCCCAGTCCCCTCCCCAAGGAAGCCTACACAGGCCACTGAACCAACCTCATCCACTGGGGCAGACATCAATAACAACGGGAACTACGAACTTGCAGCCTGAGAAAAGGAGACCCCAAACACAGTAAGTTAAACAAAATGAGAAGACAGAGAAATATGCAGCAGATGAAGGAGCAAGGTGAAAACCCACCAGACTTAACAAATGAAGAGGAAATAGTCAGTCTACGTGAATAAGAATTCAGAGTAATGATAGTAAAGTTAATCCAAAATCTTGGAAATAGAATGGAGAAAATACAAGAAATGTTTAACAAGTACCTAGAAGAACTAAAGAGCCAGCAAACAATGATGAACAACACAACAAAAGAAATAAAAATTACTCTAGAAGGGATCAATAGCAGAATAACTGAGGCAGAAGAACGGATAAGTGACCTGGAAGATAAAATAGTGGAAATAACTACCACAGAGAAGAATAAAGAAAAAAGAATGAAAAAGAATTGAGGACACTCTCAGAGACTTCTTGGAGAGCATTAAACACACCAACATTCGAATTATAGCGGTCCCAGAGGAAGAGAAAAAGAAAGGGTCTTAGAAAATATTTGAAGAGATTATAGCTGAAAACTTCCATAACATGGGAAAGGAAATAGTCAATCAAGTCCAGGAAGTGCAGAGAGTCCCATACAGTAGGATCTCATTCAGATTCGACACTGAAATTCAAACCTTTACAGACAAGCAGAAGTTAAGAGAATTCAGCACCACTAAACCGGCTTTACAACAAATGCTAAAGGAACTTCTCTAGGCAGGAAACACAAGAGAAGGAAAAGACCTACAAAAGCAAACCCAAAACAGTTAAGAAAATGGTAACAGGAACATACATATAGATAACTACTTTAAATGTAAACGGATTAACTGCTCCAACCAAAAGACATAGACTGGTTGAATGGATACAAGAACAAGACCCCTATATATGCTATCTACAAGACACCCAGTTCAGACCTAGGGACACATACAGACTGAAAGTGAGGGGATGGAAAAAGATATTCCATGCAAATGGAAATCACAAGAAAGTTGGAGTAGCAATTCTCATATGAGATAAAATAGACTTTTATATAAAGACTATTACAAGAGACAAAGAGGGACACCACATAATGATCAAGGGATCAATCCAAGAAGAAGATATAATAATTGTAAATATTTATGCACCCAACATAGGAGGACCTCAACATAAGGCAAATGCTAACAGCCATAAAAGGGGAAATTGACAGTAACACAATCAGAGTAGCGGATTCTAACACCCCACTTCAACCAATGGACAGATCATCCAAAATGAAAATAAATAAGGAAACACAAGCTTTAAATGACACATTAAACAAGATGGACTTAAGTGATATTTATAGGAAATTCCATCCAAAAACAACAGACTACACTTTCTTCTCAAGTACTCATGGAACATTCTCCAGGATAGATCATATCTTGGGTCACAAATCAAGCCTTGGTAAATTTAGAGAAAATTGAAATTGTATCAAGTATCTTTTCCGACCAAAACACTATGAGATTAGATATCAATTACAGGGAAAAAACTGTAAACAATACAAATATATGGAGGCTAAACAATAACCTACTAAATAACCGAGAGATCACTGAAGAAACCAAAGCAGAAATAAAAAAATACCTAGCAACAAATGATGATGAAAACACGACAACCTAAAAACTACAGGATGCAGCAAAAGCAGTTCTAAGAAGGAAGTTTATAGCAATACAATCCTACCTCAAGAAACAAGAAAAATCTCAAATGAACAACCTAA
>NC_041223.1:67777305-67814947 GCF_002837175.3 Physeter macrocephalus
CACCTAAAGCAATTAGAGAAAGAAGAACAAAAACACCCTGAAGTTAGCAGAAGGAAAGAAATCATAAAGATCAGATCAGAAATGTATGAAAAAGAAATGAAGGAAATGATAGCAAAGATCAACAAAACTAAAAGCTGGTTCTTTGAGAAGATAAACAAAATTGATAAACCATTAGCCAGACTCATCAAGAAAAAAAGGGAGAAGACTCAAATCAACAGAATTAGAAATGAAAAAGGAGAAGTAACTACTGACATTGCAGAAATGCAAAGGATCTTGGGAGACTACTACAAGCAACTATATGCCAATAAAAGGGACAACCTGGAAGAAATGGACAAATGCTTAGAAAAGTACAAACTTCCAAGGCTGAACCAGGAAGAAATAGAAAATATAAACAGAGCAATCACAAGCACTGAAATTGAAACTGTGATTAAAAATCTTCCAACAAACAAAAGCCCAGGACCAGATGGCTTCACAGGTGAATTCTATCAAACATTTAGAGAAGAGCTAACATCTATCCTTCTCAAACTCTTCCAAAATATAGCAGAGGGAGGAACACTCACAAACTCATTCTACGAGGCCACCATCACCCTGATACCAAAACCAGACAAAGATGTCACAAAAAAGGAAAACTACAGACCAATATCACTTATGAACATAGATGCAAAAATCCTCAACAAAATACTAGCAAAAACAATCCAACCACACATTAAAAGGATCATACACCACAATCAAGTGGGGTTTATCCCAGGAATGCAAGGATTCTTCAGTATACTCAAATCAATCAACGTGGTGCACCATATTAACAAACTGACGGAGAAAAATCATATGATAATCTCAATAGACGTAGAAAAAGCTTTATACAAAATTCAACACCCATTTATGATAAAAACCCTCCTGAAAGTAGGCATAGAGGGAACCTACCTCAACAGAATACAGGCCATATATGACAAACCCACAGCCAATATCATTCTCAATAGTGAAAAACTGAAACCATTTCCACTAAGATCAGGAGCAAGACAAGGTACAGCCAATATCATTCTCAATAGTGAAAAACTGAAACCATTTCCACTAAGATCAGGAGCAAGACAAGGTTGCCCACTCTCTCCACTATTATTCAACATAATTGTGGAAGTTTTAGCCACAGCAATCAGAGAAGAAAAAGAAATAAATGGAATCCAAATTGTAAAAGAAGTAAAACTGTCACTGTTTGCATATGACATGATGTTATACATAAAGAATCCTAAAGATGCTACCAGAAAACTATTAGAGATAATCAATGTATTTGGTAAAGTAGCAGGATACAAAATTACTGCACAGAAATCTCTTGCATTCCTATACACTATTGATGAAAAATCTGAAAGAGAAATTAAGGAAACAATCCCATTTACCACTGCAACAAAAAGAATAAAATACTTAGGAATAAACCTACCTAAGGAGACAAAAGACCTGTATGCAGAAAACTATAAGACACTGATGAAAGAAATTAAAGATGATGCAAACCGATGGGGAGATATACCATGTTCTTGGGTTGGAAGAATCAACATTGTGAAAAGGACTATACCACCCAAAGCAGTCTACAGATTCCATGCAATCCCTATCAAATTACCAGTGGCATTTTTCACAGAACTAGAACAAAAAATTTCACAATTTGTATGGAAACACAAAAGACCCCGAATAGCCAAAGCAATCTTGAGAGAGAAAAACAGAGCTGGAGGAATCAGGCTCCCTGACTTCAGACTATACTACAAAGCTACACTAATCAAGACAGTATGGTACTGGCACAAAAACAGAAATATAGATCAATGGAAGAGGATAGAAAGCCCAGAGATAAACCCGTGCACATATGGTCACCTTACCTCTGATAAAGGAGGAAAGAATATACAATGGAGAAAAGACAGCCTCTTCAATAAGTGGTGCTGAGAAAACTGGACAGCAACATGTAAAAGAATGAAATTAGAACACTTCCTAACACCATACACAAAAATAAACGCAAAATGCATTAAAGACCTAAATGTAAGGCCAGACACTATAAAACTCTTAGAGGAAAATGTAGGCAGAACACTCTATGGCATAAATCACAGCAAGATCCTTTTTGACCTAACTCCTAGAGAAATGGAAATAAAAACAAAAATAAAGAAATTGGACCTAATGAAACTTAAAAGCTTTTTCACAACGAAGGAAACCATAAAGAAGATGAAAAGACAACCCTCAGAATGGGAGAATATATTTGCAAATGAAGCAAAGGATTAATCTCCAAAATACACAAGCAGCTCATGCTGCTCAATAATAAAAAAACAAACAACCCGATCCAAAAATGGGTGGAAGACCTAAATAGACATTTCTCCAAAGAAGACATACAGATGGCCAAGAGGCACATGAAAAGCTGCTCAACATCACTAATTATTAGAAAAATACAAATCAAAACTACAACGAGGTATCACACCAGTCAGAATGGCCACCATCAAAAAATCTACAAACAATAAATGCTGGAGAGGGTGTGGAGAAAAGGGAACCCTCTTGCACTGTCGGTGGGAATGTAAATTGATACAGCCACTGTGGAGATCAGTATGGAGGTTCCTTACCATAGTTCTAAAAATAGAACTACCATACGAGCCAGCAATCCCACTACTGGGCATATACCCTGAGAAAACCATAATTAAAAAAGAGTCATGTACCACAATGTTCATTGCGGCACTATTTACAATAGCCAGCACATGGAATCAACCTATGTGTCCATCAGCAGAGGAATGGATAAAGAATATGTGGCACATATATACGATGGAATATTACTCAGCCATAGAAAAAAACTAAATTGAGTTATTTGCAGTGAGGTGGATGGACCTGGAGTCTGTCATACAGAGTGAAGTAAGTCAGAAAGAGAGAAACAAATACCATATGCTAACGCATATATGTGGAATCTAAAAAAAAAAAATGCTTCTGATGAACCTAGGGGCAGGACAGGAATAAAGACATAGAGAATGGACTTGAGGACATGGGGAGGGGGAAGGGTAAGCTGGGACGAAGGGAGAGAGTGTCATGGACCTACATACACTACCAAATATAAAATAGATAGCTAGTGGGAAGCAGCTGCATTGCACAGGGAGATCAGCTCGGTTCTTTGTGACCACCTAGAGGGGTGAGATAGGGAGGGTCGGAGGGAGACGCAAGAGGGAGGGGATATGGGGATATAGGTATACATATAGCTGATTCACTTTGTTATACAGCAGAAACTAACACAACATTGTAAAGCAATTATACTCCAATAAGGATGTTAAAAAAAAAACAAAACTACTTTTGCCAAGGTAAAAAATTATTTATGGTGGATATAGGGAAATAAAAAGAAAGAAGAGGCAAACAAGAGATTGGGATTCCTTCCATTCCCTAAAATTACGAAGATCATGAAAGAAATCAACAGCATCCTTTGTGGCAAACACTTAGGCAGAATCACGAAGTCCGAGAGATAGCCTTGTGAAAAGACTTCATTCTATAGGACCTTGACTTTGGCAATTGCCCGGCCTACGTTAGCAGTGGAAACCACTTTCAATTTCCACTTGTTCTCACATTTGCAGTTACTAGGAACAAGGAGAGTGCTCAATACTATTTTAAAGGCAATGCAAGGTTTTCTAAAAAAAAAAAAAAAAAAAAAAGATGCTAACTGACGTGTTGAACATTTCCCCATTTTCCAGAAAATTACGCATACACTTGCCTCCGAATACAGCGCTGGGTGTGAATACACAGTCTGATGCCACTATATTCATGTTCACTTAAACTCCGTAATAGATTAGTACGTAGCAAATGATTTCAGAAGAACAGTGCCATGCTCGCTGGATAATACGTACAGTGGCTGGGCTTAATGTTAATAGCAGCAGTCAGAAATCTGAGTTATATTGCTCCGGGACTGAACTAATATGTGATCTTTGACAAGTCACTTAATCTTTCATCTTTTTTAACTGTAACGATAGTTTATCTAAATTATAATAGCAGATAATAATACCTTGCTTGGAGTAGTGTGGTAAGACGTGATTAATTGTCATGCGTGGAGCACTTTCAGGTCTTTGGATAAAATGTATTACTAAAGTGCACGGCATTAATATTATTCACCCATTAACAATGTTTTTCCGTGTAACGGTCCAATATACTGCAGTTTAAGACACATTTGGGGATACTGTGAAGGTGGTGTCATAGAATGCTAAGCATTTTACTGCTCCCTGCATACATCTGTGTTGTACAAACTAGTCTACTTTATAGAATATTCAATATAGTTACTAAATTCCACACTGACTGTTTTATTATGCTAATTGATAATCTAGTGTGTTCCAAAGATTAAAGAAAAATGAAATTAAACTGAAAAATCAAAGGGTAACAACTTTATAATGCCTCTTTAATTTAGCGAAATACAATTAAAGTCACACAGCGATAGAATTGACTGTGAATACTAAGATGACTGTAATTGACAAAGTAAATGTTACAGAGCCAAGCTGAATAAAAGCAAAGAAAAATGCCAATAGGGTTCAGCGCCGTGGGATATCTATGTAGGCTTACAAAATTGAACTAGAAGACTTCTGGCGATGTCACTGAAAAGATTCCGAAGAACGCTTAAGTCACTGGAAAAGGTTTTTCAAAAAGGTTTTTCGAAAAACGTGCGTTTTTCGATGAAAACGCACATGTTTAAAAGTAACACAAGAATTCGTCATTGTCTTTACTAAGAGGAAAAACAGGATGCTGAGAAAGAATCGGACTTTACTAAGCTTATTTGAGTTACTTGATATTTATAAACACATAGGACTCCATAGTGCCTGCTTTAAATAAAAACACATGCACAAAAATAGCATAAGCATCTGCCTGCTGACATACGTGCACACACAAGAAGTCTATGAATATATGGTTTTAAAATCCAATTGAATTAGTAATTCTAGTGAGCTTCCAGTATAAAACCAACAGGATCGGGGCTCTCCCATTATATAATTCTACAGTTGAAGGTCTTCACATGATTACAGCTTGACTGGAAATAAAACGAGTAGACTTAGATAATGCTGGGGGAATGGTAAATTGTTTCAAAGTCTTAGGTCAGCAATGCATAATATCTTTAAAATACTTATAAAATTCCCCTTCTAGGAATTTAGCATCCCTAAGGCTGTATCCTTGCATTCTCAAATTTTTTTCACCAAAAAACCTGGAAGGGCAGAGCAACCTTCATGAAGGGGAAAATATTTCTGAAGAGTAAGATTCTAACTTTTAAATTAAAGCAAGTATCAATATTATATTTTACTCTCTATTATATGCTTTGTTTTAGACATAAGTAAACTTTTTCCCAAATCTTTGAGATAAAATTGACACACTAAGATGGTATATCGTGTGGATCCTACATCGGTCTGTAACCCTCAACAGCATATCACAAGCAAAGATACAAATATATAAGTAGAAATTGTGAAAAAAATAGCATGAGGTAAATGAACAAAAGACAGTGATAGAAAACAAGTCATTGGGAATAATTCTTATTTTAATAGAATGTCATCCTTGAGGAACAGGCTTGTGTGAGAGTGGGGAGCCGCAAGGGTACGTTGATTTGAGACCTTTTCCTATAAATATGTATATATATATATATATATATCTTCACTCTTAATTAGCTTATTTATTATAACATTGTGAGTTTGAAGAGCACATGTCATGTTTTAGCAGAGCTGACTGTACCAACTTTCCCTATGTGATAGGATTATGGATGATTTTTTAATAAACTCTCTTTCTTGAGTTTTTACAATGTTTGTACTAGTTTTATGATTAGAAAAAGAAAAAAGCTATTAACATTTTTTGGCAGAATAAAGGATGCTGTTGCTTCTTGAAACATTGAAGATTGTTCCAAAAATTCCAAGTTTTCTCTCATCACTGATAAAATTTTAATATGTGGAAATTACATGATTAAAATACAAGAATGATACTTAGGTTTGCGAACACTAGAGTCCCAGAAGCACCTACTGTGTTTCATACTTTTGAACAACACATCTATAGCTTTCATAAGAATCATGAAAAAAGTTTTTAAAGCAACACTTAGTGTCTCCTGAATCTATCACTTGGAAATTATTTCACTCCAAAGTGAAACTTCAGGGAGGCTGCTCCCAACAAAAGACAATAAAACATTCTAGATTCAGGACGACACTTTTATAAAGTAGCTATATGTCTTCTGAACCTGGGTGCCAGAAATAGCAGGAAAAGCATTGCTAATGCAAAATTCCTCCTCCACACCTACACAAATGAATGTTCATCATGCCTGCCAAGGACATCAAAGGAAAAATGAATTCCTACTCTCTTCATAATATTTCTAGAAAGGAATCATCATTAGCAACAGAAATAGTGCATAAGAGTAGGACCATGACAGACAAGATTTATGTGCCAGTCTGTTTATATAGGTCTCTTCTCAGCTGGATTTCTTCAGAGTCTCACTCACCTCTTCCCTAAAAGGTAAACATATTGGCCACAAACACCCATTCGCTATGGGCCACCCAACCAGAACAACCTCAGGAACTCTCTATAATACGTAAATTTAATGGATATGCACCACATTTTTTCCAAAAGTTTTAATCTCTCATAATATATTTTAAAATTTATATTATAAATTTCTGCTACAGAAAAAAATAAGAATTCATTCCTCTGTATGTGGCGTTGTACATTTGGCTAAATCAATACTGGTCCTTTGGTATTTCTTAGAAATTACTTTCTGGTTACATTAACCAGGATATAGTCTGGTTAGAGTTGTTATTCAGATGAAATTAGAATACATATAACTTTCTGGGAATGTATTACAGCTCTGTAAAATATGTTATTATGAAAAAGTTGAAGCAGCATACTAGTAAGGTAAGATATTTTTCTTCAATCATAGCAATGTCCTCATTTAACAAATTCTATCAACTTACCAATAATTCATTCACTATAATTTTGTTATTAGTTGTATTATTAGCACCCACTGGAAATTAATGAAAGAACGATGTGTCACTTTAATGGGCAATCAAGTGCATTTTTAAGAGCGAGGCACTACAGTTATTTGCCTGGACTCTTATTTATGGTTTCACCACTTACTGTCTATGACCATGGGCAAATTAACTGGACTCTAAATATCAGTGTACCCAGTAAGAATCTCATAGGAGTGTCACAACAATTAAGTGAGATAATCTATGTAAAGCAGTTAACACAGTAATTAACATATACTAAGACCTCATATTGTACTTATTATTAGAATTCATCTTCAAAATAATAATTTTTCAAAAAAGAACACTGCCATCTTGCAGACTTCAGGGAAACTGCTATTAAAGAAACAGAAATAACAGTTGAATTTTTGTAACTATAAAAATAGAATTTATTTTGTTTTCATTGCCATATTGCCACTAATTTAGGGTATCTTTTTTTTCCTAAGAAAGGTAATTTAAATTATTAGGCTTCTGGATAAGTAATTTTAAGGTTTTGCCTTCACACATCTGATGATGTTGGCTTCAGTGAAAATGTCAGTTAGATTTCATTTTTTACCTAAAGGATGATAAAGAACAACTAAATCTCTTAATTTTCACTAATCATTTTAGAATCTTCTAGAAGTTGAGGTATAAAACATATTGTCTTACTAAACAAACAATGCTGAGACATTTTACATCCGTAAATAATGCACCAGATAGTTAATTTTAAAATGTCTTTTTAAAAAGAAACTAAGCTCTGTTGTCATAGAAAAACATCTGGTCTTTGTCCTTGGTTCCTGGCATAGAGTTTCCCAAATCCTTGGAATTTCTTGAGCAATAGGGTGATAGGAACGTCTTTTGTTCTAAGGAGGGGACTCTTGGTGGGTCCCTAGATAATTTCAGGGTGGAAGCTAGTGGGCAGAAACACCATCCTTGATTAGAACTTGGAACTTTCAGCCCTACCCCTGACCATGAGGTCGGGGAAAGGGACTGGGGATTGAGTTAATCACTATTACAGACCGAATGCTTGTGTCCCCCCAGAATTCAAATGTTGAAATCTTGAATGTGATGATATTAGGAGGTGGGGCATTTGGGAGGTCATTAGGTCATGAGGGTGGAGCCCTCAGAAATGAACTGGTGCCCTTATAAGAAGAGACACTAGAGCCCTTGCTTCCTCTCTCTTGCCCTCCACCATGTGAGGACACAGCAAGACAGCAGCCACCTGCAAACCAGGAAGCAGGCTCTCACCAGACACCACATCTTCTGCTGGCACCTTGGTCTTGGATTTCCCAGCTTTCAGAACTGTGAGAAATACATGTTATTTAAGCCACCTCATCTACAGTAATTTTTTATAGCAGCCCACACTAAGACAATCATCGATGGCCAAAGATTTCATCAATCACGCCTACATAATGAAACCTCCATTTAAAAAAAACCTAAACTACTGGATTCAGGGAGCTCCTGGTTTGGTGAAGACATCAATGCACTGGGAGGGTGGTGAACCACTATTACAGGGGCCAGAGGTTCCTGTGCTTAGTACCCTTCAGACTTCACCTATGTACCTCTTCATCTGGCTGTTCATCTGTATCCTTTATAATAAACTGATACCTGTAAGTTAAGTGTTTCCCTGAGTTTTTCAAGCCATCCTAGCAAATTACCGAAACTGAAAGGTGATATAGGAACCCCTGACATTGTGGCCAAGCTGGACAGAATTACAGGTAACCTGGGACTTCATACTTAACAACTGGGGTCTGAAGTGAGGGTGGTCTTGTGGGACTGAGCCCTTAAACCTGTGGAGTCTGACGCTAACTATGAATAGTTAGCCTTAGAATTGAATTGTAGAGCACCCAGGTGGTGTCAGAATTGGCTGGTGTCAGGAAGACAAAAGAACCTCTCAAGAGATCTTGATTTAATGTCTCATAAATTTATCTGATTGTTTCTTTTAGTTCTGAACAGATTGTTTCCCCCCCTTTCTTTGCTTAAAAATGTTGCTATTTCAATAGAAGATGACATAAATTTTGTTAATATTAAGATTATTTACATTTGTATAGTTTGGAACTGTTTTCTAAAGTCTTTCATAATCAAAAAAGCTGAAAATTCCTCAAGTCTGTTGCCTTAAATCATGGAAATTTCATTTGTAAAAATTCCACCTTTCAACCTGAGATACTGTGTCTGTAGAGTATCTGTCTTTTACTCCATTGGTTAGTTCATATCTATCTTATACTTTAATCACTGCTTGAAAATTTTATTTTTTCCTGAAAGTTTAATGTACTTAACATCAGCTCAATAGTTTTACTATATGATTTGAATTATGCATGTGTATATATATATATCCATAAACTTTTTATATATGTATATAAAGGTAAGCAGAATTACCTTGTAATTTTTATATACATAACATTCAAAGGGAAACATCTTTTTATTACTTATATAATTGCGACAGTTACATGATAGCATTCAATACTGATACATGATAGCATTCAATGCCTGTGGCGACAAAATAATAGGGACGATAAAAGGTTTATTTGACTCTGTATTGCTTGATTAATTTGTAGCAGTTGTAGAAGCAAATTTTTGTTTGCTAGGAATAGTAATAATGTTGCAAACCTCTATTTTCTGGTAGAGTTAAATTAGAAATGCTTGAGGGGAAAAAATGTCCACATTAAAATCAAAAGCTAAAACCAAAAGCTAAGTGAAGAAAAGCAAGCAAACAAATAGGAAAAGGTGAGCTTCCCTGGTGGCGCAATGGTTGAGGGTCCGCCTACCGATGCAGGCGACACGGGTTAGTGCCCCGATCCGGGAAGATTCCACATGCCGCGGAGAGGCTGGACCCATGAGCCATGGCCACTGAGCCTGTGCGTCCGGAGCCTGTGCTCTGCCGCAACGGGAGAGGCCACGACAGTGAGAGGCCCACGTACCGTAAAAAAAAAAAACAAATAGGAAAAGGCCTATGTCAGTTTGGGTACTCCCTTTACCCAAGCAAAAGCCTTAACAATGGAATTTGTAGATTTTGAAAATCTCCTTTTAAAACAAAACTGTTGCAGCTTACCAAAACTGTTCAAATTGTAATTCTGTATTTCACATATCAAGGTAAATGTTTATCTTAAAGTTACTTAAAAATTAATATTTGGATTTTTTCCCTGTAATAACACTGCAGTGTTTTTTAAATAACTATAGAATAATATTGTTTAAAAATACTCATAATTATTTATTTTAAAACTTATTCTATACCAGAAAATTATTTCTTTCCTTTCTAGCTCCTCCACAAACTCCAAAATGATAATGCCCCTTCTGAAATATTGTTACCACAACTGAACATGATTATTTTGGAATTTCACTGTGTCTGCAAGAGTTTAACCAACCCACTCCCTCATGTGACCTTGATCCCATTCTTCACCATAACATCATATTAAAGTTCTAGCAGCTGCATCATTTTGTAGGGGTCAATGAAAAACACAAGTCATTTTCGCCTTAACTGATGTCTTGTCAAATTTCTCTCATTAGAGACTTGTGGGATTGATTTTTTTTTTAACCTAAATGCATAACTTTACAATTATCTGTACAGTCTTACTTTAGTCCTTTGGGATGATTTTACATCTTAATTTTATCATCTATTGTATTGGACATAGTTCCCGCTTTTGTGTCATCTAAAAATATGAAAAACACACTATATTCTCATCCAATGTTTTCAAAGCCCTGAATTTTATTTATCTCCACTTGAAACTCTTCGAATAATTCTTGAACATTTCAAGACTTTTTTTAAAATGTTCCTCTACATATTTTTTTCAAATATGGAACAGAATAACCAAGGCCATCTGACTCATCAGTAAGTTCTCTCCAAATCAGCACCATTCTATAAATCAATAGTTTCTGAATATGAATGTCAATAATATACAACCAAAAAAAAGAATGAGGTTAGGAGGAGATCACTTGTTCTTCGTGTATTCATGACTATTTCTATCAACCATATATGTTATTCTAAGGTCTCACAGTCCTACGACTTCATCCTCTGCTCTAGAACATTAACAAACATCAATATTAACATTTATGGACTGTGTTCTCTGGAATTCATATCTCTATACATTTTTTAATGAGATAATTCTTGATCATTTTTCATCTTTTGGGAATTCTCTTCTTCCTATGATTTTCCATGATTTCTCCAAAATTATAGGCAAATTATATTTGAGAATATATCTACAATTCTTTCAGAAATGTGAGAGATTTAAGAGTCAAGGGATTGTTCAGCATTTCAGTGCAAAGGAATAAATAACTCACAAAATGTGGATTTCTCATAATAGAATTCAGGATGATTAGAAAGTCCTTGGACAATAGCCAGGGGTGGTAAAAGGGTGTCAAAGCAGGGAGAAGCTGGGCTTTGATGAGTTCTTGAGAGGGGAGGGAATTACCTTCCACTGGGACTGTTAGAGCAATTGACAGTCACTTCAGGAAAGATGAGAAAGAGCAGTGAATATTCATGTCACTGAAAATTAACTTGAG
Source organism: Physeter macrocephalus (assembly GCF_002837175.3). NCBI lineage: Eukaryota > Metazoa > Chordata > Mammalia > Artiodactyla > Physeteridae > Physeter > Physeter macrocephalus. Next base: position 67,788,741 of record NC_041223.1, read on the forward strand.
GTCTACAAGCTGTCACATTGTCCTCTACACCTTAGGACTCAGGAACTGGTCCAGTTACAGATCCATCCCAAAGATGGTATCTATCTCTGTGTGTGTGTGTGTGTGTGTGTGTGTGTGTGTGTGTGTAGTAGAACAAACTGACTGAAATCAAGAATGATGATTCACCACAATCAAGCTGCCATATAGATCTAAAAGGCAAAACCTATCTATTTAATTGAATAGTTACTTATTAAAGACCAGGGTGGGACAAATGAAGTGTGAAGCCCTGCCATCAGGAGATATCAGTCTAGCAGAGGAGGCCGACAGCAGAAGAATTAGAGCATTATATTTCTAATGATTAATGAGGGCTTACTCTGTTGCTCGAATTTCACATCCATTTATTGACAGCTAAGTACTACAACCTCAACTCCTGCACAAGGTCAGGGATTTGTCCTCTTCGCCATCACATCCCAGTGCCTGGAAGAGTACCTGGCTCACAGTATGCCCTCAGTAAATGTTTATCTCAATTGATTAATGCACCAGGAAATAAGTATTAGGAAATAAGTATTATGATAACAATTTCAAAGATTAGGAAGCTGATGCTAAAAAAGGCTGAGTAACTTGCTAAGAGTATAGAGCTAGTAGTAGATGCCAGAGTCAGGATTCCAAGGCTAAGGACACTTGTATAAGATTTCCTATTTCAGTCACACATTTGCCTTTTAAATATCGTTCACAAATAAACACTTTGAAACTGATATGTGGAAAAACAGGTGTGGTCTTTACTTAGTATGAGTCAATTTGTACAGCTGAAATAGAGAAAAACATTAATTGTCATTCGATCCACCTAAAATGCCAGTGTCCTTAAAAATAAGGCTATTAGTAATGCAAATATGCGGTGCCCAGGATTGTGAAAAGCTTGCTTAACCAAACAACTGGTCTCATGAGGCAAGCCTGCTTCCAGAATTCTTTCTGGCTGGGCTGCTCTCCATTTTCGTAGAAATGGCCAGCCTGCCAGCCCCTAAAGAGCTAAATATCTATAGCTTGTGACAAAAATTCTGTAATGAGAAAACACTGTGTACTGTACCTTCAAACTCTCCCACTTTTCATGTACTCTGATCACTACATGTCGCTATTAGGGCATCTAAATGGCCATTTTACACCTCATCAGGACTAGGTCTTGAGGATACAGACGTGTCATTTCTTTTTACTGGAAATACAAAAAGCAAATATACTGGTGTGGTAGAAGCAACCCTTCAAGTTGAACAAGAAGAAAAGTATATTTTCTTGAAATGGAAGTTTTCCAGGGCTCAAAGACATTTGGTCAGCACTTCTGGAAATCTATAGGAAACCAGTTAAATTTATTCTCTCTGAAAGTCTAGTATTATAAAATAAGTTATAAATTAAACCCAAAATACCAATCACATGTTGTCATCTCCCTTTCTCTTGTTCTCTCATTTATTCATTTTATTAATATCCTCTTGTTTTTAATGGCATCCAGAATATTTGTATAACACATCTTTCTATGATAAACATTGATTTTTAAAGAAAGAAAAATAAGTTAAATAAATGATACACGCAATAACATTTTTCTCGTTTATAATGTTAAGTCAGAGAGATACATTTTTTCTGATATTGATTTAAATGGGGATGAAAAATGTTATAGTTCTTGTATTGGTCCATGACTCATTCTTATTGCCAGAATTAAGAAACCAAGGCCAATTCAAACTAAACAAGTAAAACTTAATGAAGAATACATATAAAGCATACTTAGGGTTATAATTAATTTCACAGTAAACAATTTATTTATAAATACTAAAATATGTTATTACTGATACTCATTTTACTTTGGTTGTCAAATGGCATCATTTAGTGAATTGATAGGTACTATAAATGTTGCTATCCCCTAGCTCAGGGGCCAAAAACTTTTTCTATAAAGAGTCAGATAGTAAATATTTTAGACTTGGTGGGCCACATATGTTTTCTGTGTTATATTCTTCTTTTCCTTTTTTTTAAAGAATATCTTTTAAAACATTCTTAGTTCATGGACAGGATCTGGCCAGTGGCCTACAGTTTGCCAACTCCTGCCTACCTGTTCTAGCTTTGTCACAACACGACAAAGCTCTAAACCTTTTGCTGATATTCTTAACTTGGTTGAACGGAGAAGGAAATGTTTGCTAAGAAGTGAGAAAAATAAAACTTTTCCAATTCAATTGCTTTTTTTTCCCCTTTATAGTTGCGTGCCCAAAGACTTGTACATCACAAGTATAGACAATTGCAGGGCCTGCTATGTGTCAGCATAGGGGCTCAGGGCTCCCCCAACCCAATCGCTCAGAGAGCAAACCCTCAGTAATATAAAGACTCAGTTCTAACAATACATGCAAATGAAAGGGCTGGTTTTATAGTGAACTCTGTGTGTGTGTGTGTGTGTGTGTGTGTGTACAAGAAGTCCAGCTGGTCTGAATCTGTCCTTTCATTTGGCAAATGATCATTAAGAACTTGTACATCTCAGGCACCACACAATATCTAGGGGATCCAATGGAGCTCAAACCTGGAAGGCATGTGCCCATGTGGCCCTTGAAGCAGAGAAGGGGAGCTAGAAATAAACATGGAAGAAAATAAAAAAAGGAAGTGATGATGAGTATCAGTGTCTGGGTGAGGGTCAATTACTTTTTAAAGTACAAAGTCTATCGATTGATTATTAAGCTCAAATATAGTCACCCCTCCAGGAATATTCAATTCAGGTCAATAATATTCACTCAAATTGAGGTCTCATATGTGGAAAAAAAAGGGATTTTTTTCATTTTGAATTAATGTATCCATTGCTTTCATTCTGGAGTGCTAAATAGAAAAGCCTGGGAAAAGTTGCTGATTTGCTTATAATAGTAAATATTACATAAAAAATACCAGCCTCTAATGTGAAACTTATCAAGAAGAAATAAAAACTGCCATGGAATATCAATATCTCTTTTTAATAATCTGGTAATCTTCATAACATTCACAGAAAGATCTTGGCAGTTTACCCTAATTGTCAGCAAAAATGTAATACCCAACAGAAAATTCTATTGAAAAAATATCCTAAATTTTATCAAGTGCATAATGCATTTACCAGTGCATTATGAAGTATTAGTAAAACAGTCCTTCAAGTTAAATGCAGAATATTTGATATCTCTAATTTCACATCCTGTGTTTTCACATTCTTGCTAATCCACAAAATACAATAACCTATAGTATATCTCTCATTGTTATTGCAAATTAGCAAGCTTCTATAATATTATATTTCATTTCCTTACCATTAGTACATTCAGATCATGCGACGTATTAAACCTGGCATTCATTCTAAACTGATTTATTTTGCTTTCCATGTCACTATTTTAAATTTATTTTAAATATAATTTTAATTAATCAAAATAACTATGTAGAGCACACAGTTTTTCTGCCATAAATCCTGCCTTGGGGACTTTATTGAGTTCTTGAGGTATCAAGTTATATTTCAAGAAAGTTTTGATAAACCTCGTAAGAGAAAAAGTTGGAGAAAAGCCACTAAGATCAGGTTTTAAAATGGGGCCTTCACAGAGAAAGCAAAAAGATTAAGACAGTTTGACAATGAGGAACAAAAGGCTGGAGCAAGCCAAGTCTTCTCAAATGCAATGAAGTTTAGAGTAAAAGAGTACAAGTTTTATTATTCACAAATTTGGATTATGGCTGGATATGGCTGTTAGATATAAAATGGAATGGAAGGAGAAATTGCAAGAGAACTAGGAAAATCTCTTTGTCTTAAAGGTACTATAAAATAGGCTCTACTGGGCTTCCCTGGTGGCTCAGTGGTTATGAATCTGCCTGCCAATTCAAGGGACATGGGTTCGAGCCCTGGTCTGGGAAGATCCCACATGCCGCGGAGCAACTAAGCCCGTGTGCCACAACTACTGAGCCTGAGCTCTAGAGCCCACGAGCCACAACTACTGAAGCCTGTGCGCCTAGAACCCGTGCTCCACAACGAGAAGCCATGACGATGAGAAGCCCGCACACCGCAACGAAGAGTAGCCCCCACTCGCCACAACTAAAGAAAGCTTGTGCACAGCAACAAAGACCCAATGCAGCCAAAAATAAATAAATAAATTTTAAAAAATAATAGGCTCTTATTGATCGTTACTGTATATGAACATAGAATAAGATTTAATTCCTGGATTTTTAGTATGTTATAGAGATTTTCCCTTTTTCTTTCCCTTCTGTTTCCTTGAGGAGAGATTTCCAGGAGTCAGTCTTTCTCGCCACTTCTCACTTATTTATGTGAGTGGTAAATCTGGGGGGGAGACATTGAGCCTGCTCAGCTCTGGCCCATCAGGGTTGTTTTCTTGGTTTTTTCCTTTCTTATTTCTTTTCTTTTCTTTTTGGCAACACTTCCTTGTGAAGTTGACCCTTTCCTCTCCTCTGTACCCTAGGATCACAGAGAAGGCAATGCCCCCGTGGGAGGTCGCTTGTTTTCCAGCGCTGCCTGTGACTGGGTGGATGAATCAGTCTCACTCAGGGATGAAATAATAGCCAAATCCTCCAATCAATTCTTTCTCTGTCCTCTTGTGTTTCAATTGGTTCTGAACTAACAGAAAGGTTACTTACTTGTCCCACAGAGTCCCAGCAGTAGAGGGCGCCCCACTGGATTCAGCATCAGGAAAGGTGGGTTCCAAGGCTGATTTTACCGCTAACCTATTCTAGCACCTCAGGAAAGGGCTGCTCCAACTTCGCCAAATCTTATTTTTCTATAATGGCAACGTTTGCACTGGCTTATCCCTAAGGTTCTTTCCACACTTGATCAGTAAAATTGACCTAAAATGATGTCTTAATCGAGAAATATTTTATTAAAATTAAAACTTTTTATATAAATAAAACAGCTATTGTTAACTGGCTACTTATTATGTGATAGCTATTCTGCCAAACATTTTATATTCACTAGCTTACTTTTAATTTTCACAACAATCCTGTAAGGTATCAGTCTTAACGCTTTTCTACAAATAAGGAATCTGAGTTTAGGAATCAAGCATATATCCCAAGGTCATATAGCTATGAAAATGCAGATTTGGGATTCATCTAGGTCAGTGTGGCTTTAAATTTCACATCGTTACCTAACAAATAGCCTTACAACAAAATTTCTTAGTATCTCTTTTATATACAAGATAAATGAATTAAAATATTCTAACACTAGACATATGATTTGTCCCCCAAAGCCCATTGTCATTTTTCCTCTGTATATCTATCTGTACACACATAATAATATAGTTTTAAAAATTCACAGATATATATGTACTATATATTACCTATTAATATATATTATTTTATATACTATATGTTATAGATTAATATATTTATTTTTTATATAAAATATACTACTCTCTATGTTGTATATTGTGAATATATATGTACACACATACACTATTTTTTTTTAGTTTTCTGTATCTTCAACATTTTATTTAATCAACATATAAAACTTTAAAGTATGTATCATAACTAAATTCATAGATCAAAAACAAAGGAAAATAACTGTTCCTCATAGTTTACTATGGGTGTCTTAAGTCACAATTTAGCTTTAGATCACAGAAAAAAATATTGATAGAAAAACTACTAGTACTTTCTCATTATATCAATTTATCTTCCTCAAGTATTAAATGTCTTTATGTATATAATTTTGTTTCAAAAAGAAAAGACCTGGAATCCCCAAAATGACTAAATCTAGTAAAATTGGAGAAGCTATCAACTTCTAGTTTTTAATAAATAATAATTAAATTTCACTTATAATTTTTAGGTTTTGCATGAATCACTAATTTTCTTATGCACTCCAAGTCAATGAAAATATCCCCTTAAGAATTTTAATGTTTCCTAAAGCAATTAAAATATAGTACTTGAATAATGGCAAGCTTAATACGCTCGAGAAAAGATAGAGTGACTTAGTTTACACTTCCTTTTATGTAAATCCACTTTAGATTTAAAGGTAACGTGATCTGTAATTAAAATGCCTGAAACAAGAAAAGACATCATAAAAAGTATTGTGAAGCAACAGCCTCCCAAGAATCATTATAGACTTAAAGCCAACAGATTTGCATTATCCTGCAGAAAGACCCAACATTAAAAAAAAAACACACAGAACACAAAACAAAACAAAAAAACATTTCTCCACAGTGTAAAGCCAACGAACGAGAAGAGTAGAGTATGACACATGGACTCCCATTTTAACTCTGACACATACTACTCGTGTGAACTCCGAAAGTGGGCCTCTCCTGGTGTCAGTTTCCTTTGGTCTGCCCACTCCAAAGGGTCATGTGAGGTAACCGACACAAACTTCCTGTAACATACAAAGAGCTCAACAAATCATAGTTATTATGTTAGTGAGGATGTAATAGTGTATTCATATGTTTCCAAACAAATGCTAATAAAATGTCATATTCTCCCCCCCAGATAATAAGGAGTTATCAATAGCCTGATTATTCAAGCCAAAAGCAATCTTTTCCGTAAAAAAGCATTAACACATTTATAGTCTCCCCTTTGTCTTAGCTCTCTCTATTTGTTGTATTATAATGAAGTCACTCCTTAAAAATAATAAAAGTAAAAACAACACTGTTATTGCTTATATCTGAAGAATCAAACGTCGAAAATATGATAGATGTGAAATACTATAAACGTAACAGTGTACTACATTACACTGAAGCATCTCTAAATATTCATGTGCTTAATAAACGTTTTCAGAGTAATATCTGTTATGGTATGTTCTAAAACGTGGTAAAGCTGGTCATTGTAGAAAAACTGGTTATCTTTTTCATAGACCTATATAAATCCATCCATAAATAAGATATCTTTTACGGGCTAGTGTGAAAGATTTTGGACTTCTACGGCAATAATAAGGTTTTATATACATATATATCACGTTCCCCAGGGAAACACATTTTTGATGTATACTCATTACTGACCTGACTAGAAAAAAATAGTATCAAAGTTTCAATAAAGAATTTTAAAGACCGATATTAGAAAGCAATATTGAATTGTTACGCCCCATTTCCAGGCATGCAACTTGTCTGATTTTACCCAGAGGGTGTTATATATCTGGGATTCTAAATCTATTTAGAATATGCTGAAGTTTACACCTACCAGGCACACTTATGTCTTTAACTAAATTAGTAAACAGTCCGTAATGCTTCCTGTGATTTTTCTGACCTGAGAAAACTATAAATATACTTTCCAGTTGTCTGTCCACAAAATACACACCTAGCATATTTTGAGGCATGACAGTTTATGAAAAACAGAGATATTTATCATTCTAAACACCCAAGCCACATTCTTTAGTGTTTTATTTTTCCTTTTGGCATTTATAAAATAATATCTATTCGATATTTTTCTGTTATTTTCACAAATCCAGGCAGATACAGTTGTGTCCCCTTTGTTGTCGAAAAGTTCATTTAATTTATTAAGTAGCTGTTTTGGGGTGCATATTCTCTTGGAGAGTCTCAGACTTTCTCAAATACTAGGTTAATATATGTTGTAATATTTGGTATGCCTTCCGCTGTGCATCAATTCTCAGAGTGATAGTGAAATCTTTTATAGGATTGGTTGAAAATCAAATGCACATGGAAGTAATTTGTAATCTATGAAATCTGTCTGTCCTAGTGTCACCCACCACGAGGGAACACGATGGTAACTTCATGACCGGAGAGTAGTGATGATGTTAAATCCAAGTTACTCTTAATCTTGAATATTCAGTTTGTGTGTATGTGTGAGCCTGCAGGGAATGGATGCTGGAAAATGACCAGAGACGGATCGTTTTGCAGAAAAGCCTTCATGTTAGGGGTGAAAAGACCTAATCTATGCAGTCAGATAAACTGGGAAGCCAGTGCCAGTCCTGCTAAGTACTACCTACTTATTAGACATGTTACTGTTAGTTTCATCACCTACAAAGTAGGAATAATCATTCCTACTTCAAAGCATTGTTGGAAAGATTAAATTTCATATATGTGTAAGGCTCCTGGCACATAAAACTTCTGGTACATCATTATCTTTCCATAATGTTCCCATCATTCAGTCTTCCTTCCCTTTCTACATCATTTAAATTAATTTCAGCAATTAGTTACAAAGACTTTGTATGATAATACAGTAGGCGCTAAGGATGCTGCCCTTAAGCAGCTTAAACGCTAGTGAGGGAGATACCCATGCAGCCCATATTCTACATACACAAACAAACAAGGACACACAACTAGCAGCTCTTTGTGTTAATGGTGTCATTTTTACCCTTCCATTCCTTCTCTTCCCACAAACTGAACCCTGACTGGCCATCAATCATCAGACCTACTCCCTGTAAATATTTTGCATCTATTTTATTCTTTGCATTCTCCTGCTGGCCACTCTTCCATTCTTTGTGTTCCTCTACTGGCCACGGTCCTAACTTAGGCTCATAGTAATGCAGGTATTTCAAGAGTTTCTCAACAAGTTTTCCTTCCGCAGCATTTTCTAATGCATATTTTGCAACACTAGCTTGGTTATTATCATTAAACAACTTTATTTCCTTCTTCTACTTTCTAAAACCTTTGACTTCCCCATGCAAAACAAAGCCCATTTGTTTAAATCAGTAAAGACTTTGACCTCTTCCTACAATTCTGTCTTCTTCTAACTGGCCAATCCATTCCAGGTCATAATGATAATAAATGTTCCTTAAGCATGACCTGCATTCTTTTGCTTTCCCCCTATTTCTCAAGTTGGAACTACCTTCAATGACACATCCTTCTCTCTTCACAAAGTATCATCTTGTCAAATGTCATCCAAACTTCGCAATACTGATCTGTATTGTTGGCATGAATCTTTCTTCCCTATTCTCATACCTATGTTATGACCTCCATAAATATGAGCTCTCTTAGAAAAATGCATGCATGTGCCTATATATCTCGTCCACTGGAATGTGAGATCCTGAAGGACAGGAAATCTCAGACCCAGTTATGGATTTCTCTAGGCCTTAGAATAACACTTTGCTTTTCTTTCAAGAGGCTTAAAAAGAGAGTCTCTCAAATGGAACTGGGTTCAGCTTCACTTAGGCAAACTGTTCTCACCAATTTATCTTGCATTTCTCTCTCATTCATTCAGATATTATAATACCTTTTTCAACTATTTAACGTAGCTCCCTAACCCTTGACTAGTGACATTCAGTCCCATACTCCCTTTTATTTTACACAGTTTAACAGTTTCCTTTCATGAGTGGAGTATATAGTCATTTTCCCATACTGGTTACAGAGAAGCCACGTAATGTTATTTGCCCAGTCCGTCCTTTGTGAAAACCTGAACTTACAGTAGAAATTTCATACACTGACTGAGTGAACTGACCACAGCTTAGAGTATACCAGATATCCACAAGAGGAAGATAAAGTCATAAAACAGTCATCTACAAGTTGGGTATTCCCTTTAACTAGTGCTGCATAGCAAACTACTCCAAATCTTAGCAGAGGCTTAACACAATGACAATATTTATTTTGCTGGAATCTGAACTTTATTTTTTTTTTACACACTCTACTTTACTTAGCGTCAGGTGTGTGGCTTGAAGACCGGGGGCTGGAAATAAATGAAGGCCTACTCATTTACATGGCTGATCAACTGGAATTTTACTTGAGGCTGTGGTCAGAGCACCTTTAGATGGCCTTTCCAAGTGACTTCCTCACAGCATGGAGGCTGGGTTCTAAGGGCAGGCATACTAAGGGGAAGACGTAGAAGCAATAATGCCTTTTATGATCATTTCAGAACTCTGCCCCATTTCAGCTGTAGTAACAGGCCTCTCAGGTTCAAAGGGGAAGGAACAAAGGACCCAGCTTTTGGTGGAGCAATGCCAACATCATACTGTTGTGAAAGTATGTGGATGGGAGATACTGGTGTGTAATGTTTGGAAAACACAATCTTCCATATTAAGATTGAAGGTGACATATACAGGCCTAATCCTCCTGTCTCTTGATAATGTTCCCAGTGCATATTATGGGATGTGGGTTGCTATGATAACGGTGAGGAGGAGACTAAGATTATCAAATCTATTGCCCTGTAGAGCAGCGTTTACTCTCTGGAGTTGGAGTTAAGACATCTCATAGCTAACTATAGATATTAACAAGTTCTAGGGTACCTGTTTAAGGATGCAGATTTCTGGTAACCAGAGATACAAAATTTGTAGGTCTGACCTAGTGACAAGGTATGTGACACACACCTTCAGCGATTCTGAGGTGGTTGATTCAGGATCTACACTTTGAGAAACACTAGCTTCTTCTATGGTTTCAGCACATACCGTATAATAAAGATAATCCATTTGTATGAGTCTTTTCAATACACAACCAGCATTTTGAAGGGATCGAGTGGAGGGAGGGAAAATGACCAGCTGTGCTGATATTTTATTTTCTCAGCCTTACTGCCGTGGTCTTTAGAAGCAAATTAACTGGTACTTGCCAAATAAGATGTGGGATGTGGGAAATAGAAATTGTTAAATATGGTCAATCTCTATACATATTTCTTCATCTCAAACTTCAAAATAATTCTGCGTTTTACATAAAAAAAGTTGAAGTTTAGGGAGAGGAAATTGCATTCAATCAGAAAACTTGGGAGGGGTAGGGCCCCGGATCCAAAGTTTCTCTAACTTCGAAGACGTCACCTCTTTGTCCACTAGCCTTCAATGATCAGCATAGGTGGAATAAAATCTAAAGTTGATTGTATGTCCTCCATCACTTATGTGAATAATTTACTTAAAATCAGACATCCTACAAGGATCATGAAAAGGCTTTTCACTCCCAACATTCTAGAGAGTCTTTGATAACACTTGCCATAAATATGTTTCATCCCAAAGTCATCTTGTCTCCACAATGCAGCACTGAACATAGAGGTTCACCAAAATACTCTTTGAAATGGTTTACGAGATAAAACACGCCTCTTTCTGAAAAAGATTGGCACCTCTTTTAGGTAACCCTGTTCCCACAACTGAAGATGAATCAAGTTGACCTTCTGTCTGGGCAAGAATATGAGTCTCTCTCTTAAACCTTCTCAATTTGGGAACCACTTTTCCTTCTTAACTATAAGTTTTTCACTTGAGCACACAAGGTAGATGATTTGCACTGCAGGAACCTGTGAGGATTCAGTCATGAGTTAACTGACACCCGACACAGACCAAAGGCTCTCCTGAGACTTATGACATTGGAGGCAGGATAATGGGCATATTAACTCTCCCTTCTTCCAGCATCCAGGCTTTTCCCTCACTATCCAGCTTACTCATCAGAAAGTGGAAAACCTCGGCCATTTCCTTTTATCCCCTGCAGAAAGGCCTTCTCTGAGCACAAATGAATGTTATGTTCTCAGCCTGTAAAGTGACTCAATATCAGAACGGTCCCTTTCAACAATCTTTTTCTTTCAGACATTGTCCACTACGTTATTCAGCACCTCTTACACAAGGAACCTCATGATAAATTTCTCCTAAAATTTGGTCCCGGGAAAAGCTTTGTTTCTAGACATGAATGTGTTTGTTTTCTTCTGTCAGACAAGAAAAAAAGAAAATGCATAAACCAATGTGTTTATCTTCTTGCTTTGCCTGCTAAAAACTTAGAGCCATTTTGTGTGCCCAGCTATAGTAATTCACTTATACCAAGAGCCTGCTGACATCTACTTGGTTTTCTTGCTCCTTTTGGAAAGTTTCTTATCATCTTGCATTTTTATTTGTATTACTTTTTTGGTTACAATTATTTTTTGGTTTAAAGAGTAAATTATAAACAATGCAGAGTAAAATAAATAAAGAGAGATAAAATAATTTAAAACATCTCCCAAGACAAGATTCTTCACCCTAGCATTTTGTTAATTTTCTTTCAATAAAAGTCACAGTAACAGCATTTTCTGATTAGTTCTAGCATGCAGGTATTAGAAACCCAGAAAGCCTTTTTTTATTCAAAATTACTCCTTTCACCTCTTATCAACACATTAGGGAAATCACGTCATTGTCAAGTGTTGCTGTCAATCATCTGTCAGTTCCCAAGATGATGGTAAATAGTGTAGTCATGTCACATCTGGACCACTTTTAACCTCTTTATTTCTGTAGCCCAGATCACTCTGACTTTAAAATAAGGATTACACTTCTCTTTAAATTTCTGTAAGAGGTACAGAGGTAACAATGCAAGAATAGTGTCCAAACCTAGACTTTCATAAGTTCATAGGTATTGATATGGGACTAGTACTGCTTTACAGGTTGTTAACCTAAACAAATATCTCTTTTAATGAGTAAGACAGCATGGCATTTAGTGGATAAAGCAGAGACCCAAAAATGTGAAAAATTACACTGAAATGTATCTGTAAAGCTAAAACTAGAAGTGAATCTATTCATATTCTCTCCAAATTTGTGACACTAGTATTGTAATGAATAATTTAGCGGCTTAGTCTGGAATTTCCCTTGTAACCAAGCCTTCATTTAAATTGGTCAGTTCCCTAAAATATTACACATGTTTAGAAAGGTTACAATCTTCTCAACTGGGTCACTGGAAAGTACTTTACTGTTCACTTATGTCCTATAAACATTTTCGTATAATTTGCCTGAATTACACATAATAGAGGGTTGCTTTTCTTGTTTGCAGACTGTAAAGTCAAAGGAAAGTAAAAGCACCTTTGTGGAAAGGTTTTCACCTTCACCGACTCATTGTCTTTATAGGACTAAGAGCTCTAGTTTTCAGGGTATGTGACTGCCCCCCTCACCTCCACAGACACATTTTTCAGAGTGTGATTCCCTCCTCTGATCACGGTGCTGAAATGAAAATTTGGTCGAGTGTCTCTCCCACAGATACAGATGTAAGCACTGTAGGAACTCCGACTACGATTTATAGACAGAGAACTTTACAGGGCTTCTGAGATTCTTTGTGAGAAAACGGTAAAGTGTTTGCCTGATACTTCCAATTGCCTAACGGAGTTTTACAAAGTAATACTTTTCATAAACAGCCCTGAAATGAATATACACCACACACGTGCACACGTTACATAGTGGGGATTTGGGTTTCACATTTTAAATAAAATATATCCATGAGCAGCGGGTGGGCTTGGAGCCCCTTCAATGTTTTCTTCTCATCTCCAGAAATATCAGGTCTTGTGTACAAGTGGATAAGGGGCTGTCCCTTCAAAACAGACAGTTATTACTACTCACAGAATGAAGAAGGCTACTTAGTAGCAAATTTTCATAACTGGAAATTAACTCACATCAGTAAAGGCGGTATTTAACATACACTATAATTTCCTTCCTAGTTACATGCCACTTCCATGCAAACATGAAGAATAAACGACATGGAGGAAGATCATTTAAAAATAACTCATCACGCTCTCCCAAAAGATGCTGAAGATGACCAGGGTTCTGAGGTACTCATTAGACCCCACCAAAATGTGTGATTAACACAGTAAATGAATAGCGTTGTGTATGCCCTGGATGCTAAAAGGCAAACACCACACCCAAAATGGCTTTTTAAGAGATTAGGCTGCACTAATGTTAATCTAGCATCACTTTGTTTACAAAAATGAAAATCTGTATTAAGAGACATTAGAAATACATGCCCTACGGGACTTCCCTCGTGGGGCAGTGGTTAAGAATCTGCCTGCCAACGCAGGGGACACGGGTTCGAGCCCTGGCCCAAGAAGATCCCACATGCTGCGGAGCAACTAAGCCCATGCGCCACAACTACTGAGCCTGCGAGCCACAACTACTGAAGCCCGTACTCCGCAACAAGAGAAGCCACCGCAATGAGAAGCCCGTGCACCACAACAAAGAGTAGCCCCTGCTCGCCACAACTAGAGAAAAGCCCACGCGCAGCAGCAAAGACCCAATGCAGCCATAAATAAATAAATAAATTTATAAAAAAAAGAAAAAAGAAATACAAGCCCTAGGGATTTCATGTTGGTAATATTTTATTATGCATCTAATAGTAAAAAACATTTTGCAAAGTTCATTTTTAAAATAAACTTTTCCTATTTTATAATGAAAATGGAATTAAATAAACTTCTGCCGTTTTTTAAAACTTATAAAATGAACTACTGGAATCTATGGAGAGCTTCCATCTTTAAAAAAACATATACTCTTTTCAGTTTTACAGCATGTCCTGCACTACACACGGTAATGCATCTCTGTCTCATTCCGTTCTGGGAAGCAAAACATAAATCATGTCCCTGTTGCTCTAGGCTGTGTGAGATCAGGTTTCCAGTTCCCATCTTCTCATTTCCCCCCATACACTGTGATACTGAGGACAGTTATAAAAATACATTATACTCATTTCTCTCTAGTTGTTAACTGACTGAGTAGTAGTTTAGGTAAGATAATTCTTAAATTAATGAGATAGATTTCTTTTCCAGCTCCTAGCTTATGGAGATCCACCCACAGAACTGCCTGATGAACACGTCTTAACTTTTGGAAACTCACGCCTTCACTCATGAGCAAGACATGACTACCGCTCTGAAAAGCTTCTGAAGAGTGAGGAGAGTTGTAAACAAATCTGGAGAACTCTTCAAGTCTGCAAATTTGCTAAAATGTATGATGGGCAAAAGGGAGATTTTCTGCATCAATATTTAATGGTTTAGAATTAAAGCTATAAACATCCATTTTCTTTCTAGAAATATAAAGCCAGAAAATATAACTATCAAGAGAAATTTCCTTTAGGTGGTAATACTTGCCTCTAAATTAGAAATGACGAAACATTATAGAAATCATAGACGCTAGGAGTAGGGAGAGAACTAATACGTTTCTGATGATGAGGGTTAACAGTTAATGAGCACCTGCCATGGGCTGGGTGTGATGAAAGTGCTTTTACATAGATTTCTCTTTTAATACTCATAAGAATAATATGATGAAAATATTATTACTGTCCCTATTTTATGGATGATCAAAGTAAGGCTTAGAGAGGTTAAGAAACTTGCCCAGGGCCACACAGCCACCATGAGAAGTGCTTGGATGGATCCTAGAGAGCCTGGCTCCAGAGTCCAGACCCTGTCACACTTTTATTGAAGCAGACTGGGGAAATTACATATCCAGAGCCATTCAGCACTTAGGGGCACAACCAGAATTAAAACCAAGGCCAGCCTGGCACTTAAAAATAATACTTCTTGGGCTTCCCTGGTGGCGCAGTGGTTGCGCGTCCGCCTGCCGATGCAGGGGAGCCGGGTTCGCGCCCCGGTCTGGGAGGATCCCACGTGCCGCGGAGCGGCTGGGCCCGTGAGCCATGGCCGCTGGGCCTGCGCGTCCGGAGCCTGTGCTCCGCAACGGGAGAGGCCACAACAGAGGGAGGCCCGCATACCACAAAAAAAAAAAAATAATAATACTTCTTGAAGAAGGAAAACAGAAATAGACCCACAGACATAGAAAGCAAACTTATGGTTACCAAGGGGGAAGGGGAGGAGGGATAAATTAGGAGGTTGGGATTAACCGATACACACTACTATACATAAAATAGATAAACAACGAGGACCTAGCGTATAGCACAGGGAATGATACTCAATATGTTGTAATACCTATAAGGGAAAAGAATCTTGAAAAAGAATGTGTGTGTGTGTGTGTGTGTGTGTGTGTGTGTGCGCGTGCGTGTGTATAAAACTGAATCACTGTGCTGTACACCTGAAACAAACACGGCATTGTAAATCAACTGTTCTTCAATAAAGTAAAATTTTAAAAAGGAAGGAGCCAGAACAGATGGCATTGCTTATGTGGCCCAAAAAGCAGAAGTGACCCCTAGACAGGGGTTCTCCCACTTGGACTGGCCTACTCCCCCCTACTCTCCATTCTCTACCCACCCATATTCCTTGTACCAAGCCTCATAAAATACTCCTGGGTGGATTACACTGGCCAAGCACACCACTGCAAGGCTGGCCTGGTGCGTGTCAATTGCCTCTCAGTGGGTGGCTATTATATTTATATTGGTTTAAAATGTTTCCATTGCCAATCCATTATGCTGGAATTCCCCCTTGCTGAGGGCAGCTGTGTTATTCTTTTCTTTGACTGAAGCCCAAGAACTATCTCTCCAACTCCTTGGGAACCAACCCTTTAAGAGTAAACATCTTGAGTCCAATGGGGCCCCTTCTTAGCCCACTAACACTTGCTAAATCAGGAGCTTTCCCTCCGGCCCCAATCAGCTCATATTGCTCATGTTCCAAGGAGATGGAAATTGGAGTGGAGTGAGAAAGTGATGTGATGCCTGGTTTTGCAGAGAGTGAAAGGAACACACTGGGAATAACACTTGTATAAGTAATTCTGCTTCCTTAGAAGGCAAAGTATTCAAGCATCACCCCAGAGAGGGTCCAGATGGTTTCGGGTATGTCCATATGAGCACCCTTCAAGGAAAATGTAAGTTTGCAAGTGCCCCTTTCAGAACAGATCTCCTAGCAAACATTTATGGCTATCTCATCCTTAAAGTGAAAGTTCCTTTGTCCAGCTGAGAGTTCAAAATTAAAGTCAAGAACTAATTGAACATTAGTAATATGCATTTCTATGTATAACTGAGCCTAATAATATGTATTATTTCAATAATATGCATTTCTATTTATATGGTGATACAATAGAATTAGGAAGCAAGTTTACAAATTTAATTGTTCCCTTGAGTGCCAGGTTTAAGCACCACAAACTGATGACTCTCCAGTTAACCTCACCTACTTGTCCTGCAAAGACCCTTGGTCACAGGGGAAATAAGAGGAAATTTGGAAATATTATTGATACATGTGCAAAGGCAACCCCCCAAAAACGTTTATATGACAGTGTGTCAATTTTATCATTCTCAATTAAGGATTCATACCTCAGAATGATATTGTTTGCAATAAATACAAATTACAAATAATAATTCTCCCTGTTAAAAAAAAAGGGGGGGGGGGCGGGCAAAGAGATTACTCTCTTGTCCTTTTTTCTTATAGCATTTACTTGAGAAAACTTAAAATTGCAAGTACTTTCTTCAATCTTTGAAATCTATAAACGTATATCCCTTTGAAAACGATAGGCTTTGGCATCTTTAAGACCCAGGAATGCCTTTCTCAAGGACTCAGAAACATCCAGGGAGGCAGCGCCCCTACCTCCATCGCTCAGTTTCTGGGGGGTTGAGGATAAGGGAGGGTAGGAGCCTGACTTCAGTGGGTACCTTGCTCCAAGTTGCAAAACTACCTACTCACATAAAGATATGAGAAGTTTGTTTTCCTGTGAATAAAGTCAATTAGCTAACACAGATCGTCATTCCAATTACCAGGTAAAATTAAGATGAACTATGTGTGGTGAAGGAAAGATGTCAAGTCCACTTACTTGAGGACTAGTTATTGTTTATCCTGAAAACGTGTATGCAATGGGTTGTATCTGCCTGGCTGTGTAAGAGGGTGAGATTTAATTTTGCCTTTGCAGTCTCTTAGTGATTGCTCGTGATTGGCATCACATTTCAGTTTAACGCTTATTCAATAATACAAGTAAATTTAAAATAAAGTAATGATAGAAATAATAATTCAAATAATAAAAGTGAATAAAATTTTCTTTACCGCTTTTGTAGAGAGGATTTCTTCTGGGTTGGAAGAAAATTTTGTTTTTAATTATAGCTCCCCAACATTGTCAAATTTTGAAGGGATGAAGGATTTACATGAACTTCAGAGGCCACGTGTAATGGAGCAACATTTTCTTGATTCAAGAGACCCGGGTCCTCCTGTCAAGTATACCAAGGCGCATGCGCAAACCAACCTCTGTTTCAGTCAAGACCACAGTCAGACATCGTTTGTTCTGCTTTTACTCACCTGTGCAGTGTACTTCAGGCCCATTAAATCGACATCACCTTGTTACAGCAAAGTCTCTGAAACAAAAAAGAAAAATAAACTTTTCAAATGCTCATGAGAAAAGCAGATGGGCGTAAAGTTGAAAATCATGTCAAGGAAATTTTAAGGAGACAAAAATAGTTTTTTAAATATATGAAATTCACATGTATAACAAATAGTAATAAGGTGCTATCTGAGAAGGGTGATTTATTAGGACTCAATTTTAGTTCTTGTCTTTAAAGTATATGCCAGTTGTTCTCAAAATGTAATAAGTATCAGAATCATGTGGGCAGTTGTTTCAATATAGTTTCATAGGATCCACCCATGAGATTTTGCTTCAGGACATAGGCATCGGTCCCTGCATTTTTCAGAGCACCCCAAATGGTCCTGATGCAGGTGACCTAGGGACTCTGAATTGAAGAAACATTGGTATGTGCAATAGATACATAACATTCCAAATTACAGCCGTTGGATCTCAAGCAAAGCCAGTCTCATTTTTTAATAAATAAAATATATATATAGTGAATTATTATTCTTTTCTTCAAGGACTATTCAGTTATCAGACTATTTTTATATGCATAGTCAGAAAAAGAAAATACTGATAATTATGGGAAAAAATAAAATAAAAATTGTTACATTGATGTGTTCTAATATTGTTAAAATAAAGAAGATCTAGAGTTATATTTAAAAGTAATGTATTAATTTGCAATACCAGAAGCCAGAAAATAAGGAAGGTCAAATTACATCAAAAGAAAAATGAATAATAATTTCAAATTCCATGCCAAAAGTTTTATAAAACAACAGAAACTTCATTTATCTTTGCGAGAACAGGGAACTCTGTACCTGAAATGTCAAGCAGATAGGTCTTTAAAAAGTAGAGAGAGATTCATCTGCTCCTGGCTAGTGCAGGAAGGAAGGATTTTCAGGAGGAAAGTTCAATGGGAATTTGGAAAGTTTTCCTTAGGGGCGCAAAATTTAAACTTACATCACTATGGAAAGATTAGCACTGTTGAAACTGAACTCCCTTGGTGAGAGTTGTAGCAGAACAGTATCTCCTGTTAAACTTGCTGTCAGATTCCAGCTAACTCAATCTCAATTTCTTTGCTTTTTAAAGCCCCCCAAAGCTTCATAAAATGCCACTGATATACTTTCTCTTATGACATGGATCGGTACTGTCATATAAGAAAGTATTCCTGACTCTATCTCCATGAGATTTCAAATAACAGCGTTGCCTTCTTATAATATTTTATTTCAAACCGGTAAAATCTTTAGTCATAGAAATCATAGGCTGCCCTGCTCAACCTTACAAAGCAATAGGTCATTTTCCAACACAAGACAAAAACAAAATGCAGCAAAAACCCAGAGTGTTGTAGAACTGGATTCCTTTTTTTTCTTTCTCTTTATTTTTATATCATTGTTGCTCATCTGCCTCTTTTTTTCTGCATTAAACCTTTATGCATTCTACTTTATATCTTTGTACAACTATTCAACTTTTGTTTTACATACTGAGCATATTGATTTATCTTATTTTATTTTTTGTTGGCTTCTTTTTTCACATTTGTTTCCTATATAATATTTTCTAACCATGCAAGTTTCTTTTATAGCTTATGCTTTACACTCTGACTTTCTTTCTCTCCTTGATTCCATTTACCTTTACTCATTTTTACACCTTACTCATTATCCCTTTTTCCCCTGTTACGAGCCCCCGAAATTCATTTGTTGTGTACCCCAAAATTGTGTACCCCCAAATTCATATATTGAAGTGCTAACCCCAAGTAACACAGAATGTGGCTATATTGGGGGATAGGATCTTTTAAAGTAAGATGAGGTCACAGGGGTGGGCCGTAGTCCAATGTGACTGGTGTCCTGTAAGAAAAGGTGATTAGGACACAGCCCATACAGACTGAAGGAGGACCAAGTGAGGACATGGCCAGAAGGCTGCCATCTACAAGCCGAGGAGAAAGGCCTCAGAGGAGACCAAACTTACCGAAGCCCTGATCTTGGGCTTCCAGTCTCCAGAACAGTGAGAAAATAAATGTCTGTTGGTTAAGCCCCCCAGTGTGTGCGATTTTGTGATGGCAGCCCTAGAAAGCTCATATACCCTCTGTTTCCATGTTTCCTCCTCTTTACGTTCTTATTAGAGCTCATCCTTGTTTTTTGACTATTCAGAGCAGCAGGCATGCCCTGGGGCTCCCTCACTTTTCTTCCTCCTGTTTCTTCACTTATCTTCTTCTCTATTAATTAACACATGAAATATTAAAAAATATTCAAAAGTGCTTTTATTGCTCAATGCGTTGCTCTGTGAGGGTTTCAACTTCCCTGTACTGTAGTTTCATTGTCTGGAAAATGGATTCATCTCTTACAGGAGCATTGCAAAGATTTGACATATTAACCCATAAAATGCTGAGAACAGTGTCTGGCACATAATAAGCCAAAGCAAATGTTGGGTAGTGGTGATATCATCATTGTTCTTTCATTCCACAAGTATCCACTGAGTGCTGATCCAGGCCCAGGAACTAGATTTGTGAAGCTCATGGACAAGTGGGAAATACAAGAGAAAATAAAAAGTAACCAACAAATCAAGAAGTACTGTCAGGCTTCCCTGGTGGCGCAGTGGTTGCGCGTCCGCCTGCCGATGCAGGGGAGCCGGGTTCGCGCCCCGGTCTGGAAGGATCCCACATGCCGCGGAGCGCTCGGGCCCGTGAGCCGTGCCCGCTGGGCCTGCGCGTCCGGAGCCTGTGCTCCGCAACGGGAGAGGCCACAACAGAGGGAGGCCCGCATACCACAAAAAAAAATAATAATAAATAAAAAAAATTAAAAAAAATTAAGAAAAAGAAGTACTGTCAGATTTTGATAAATGCTATACAATCGATTCTAAAAGGTGATGTGATACAATGAGATGGGGGTGGCAATTTTATTTTATTTTATTTTTTTATTTTTATTTTTTTGTGGTACGCGGGCCTCTCACTGTCGTGGCCTCTCCCGTTGCGGAGCACAGGCTCCGGACGCGCAGGCCCAGCGGCCATGGCTCACGGGCCCAGCCGCTCCGCGGCATGTGGGATCTTCCCGGACCGGGGCACGAACCCGTGTCCCCTGCATCGGCTGGGGGATTCTCAACCACTGCGCCAGCAGGGAAGCCCGGGGTGGCTATTTTTAAATCAGGTGCTCTTTGTAGAAGTGACTTTAGTTCTGAAAAAAAAAAAAGAAAAAAGAAAAAAGCCAGCCCTGCAAGGCCAGGTGGAGTGGAGAGAGAAGTAGTGAGAATAGTTGGTGCAGAGAGTCTACGCTGGGCATGAGTTTGGTGATTTTAGGGAGTTGGGAGAAGCCTCCTGCTTCAGAGCAGTGGGTAAGAAGGTGGCATGTACAAAATGATGTCATAGGGAAGCCCAGTTCATATTAGACTTTATAAGCCACTGAGGCTTTGAGAGGTTAAGTAACTTGCTGATGTCACCACTGCCTGCCATTTTGTAGAAAGAGCATAAAAGGAGTGGGACTCAAGAATGGAACCCAAGGGTCAGTGCCATCAGGTCGCTCTCTCTCTGTCTGTCTCTGTCTCCACAGTTTGTGTCAGCTTTGTTCTGCATCTGATCTTCATTCTCTCCCTCCAGTCTGTTGTGCTCTAAGAGGGATATTTCAAGGAGAATTCTACTTGGCCCAGCTTGGGTCTCAAGTTCATGACTGACAAAACCACCACACATCTATCCCTGTATTCGGGGGAATGACAGCTCCATCCAGGATCACAAGATTTGAAGGAGTTTTCCAGAAGAAGGAGGGTGCCAGAGGAAAGCAGTACATTTCCTCTACAGTCTAAAGAGAAGCTCCTCCTGGGAAGCAAGTGTGGAAATATGTGGTTTTGGTTGGCCCTTGGGCTGCAGAAGGGAGCTTGTCGTGCGGGGGCTGGCGGGAGAACAGGAGCCACAGGATTTGTCCAGCTCTGGGGAAGGGCTGCTCTGGCCAGCCCCCTTTTTTTGTCTCAGTCTGAGCAGGTTTAATACAACTCGTGAAAAGGTATCTTAAGTAACTTTTATTCTTACACCCTGGTTCTGCAATTTCTTTATGAATAGGTGTGGTTATTTTATCAGCAATTCCAAAATTTGGGACTTTCCCAAACACAACCACTGTGAGTTTTCTGGCCGCACTTCCCACCCCTCAGCCATAAGCTAGGAGTGTTGAGAAGGTGATGGGAGCCCATGAGGTGCTGAGCTGCGGAGAGATTGTGGGCTTCCCTGGAGGCAGAATGCTAGGACCCCTGTGCTCTACAGAGGCTGCTCTACCGCAGAGGCACACCCCTGACTGAAAACAGGTACCAAAATATACACTGTGCCTTCCCTTTTATTCCAGCCCTAGGAATTTACCGTGAGGAGACGCTCCACAAGTCTGTCAAAGGATATATGCAAAGATGTTGTTTACGGTAGGAGATAATTTGGGAAGAAAAGAAAAGAACGGAAAAGGGTATTTGGAGTAGGGAATCTGTTTAATGTGTTGTCTGCCATGGAAGGAAGGTACTCCACTCACGCCTTCAGCAAGTGTTTTTTCCCTCCCTCCAGGAGATAGCTCCTAGAGCATCTTCCCATAGCACAAAAACCCCCCTACTCTTAGGCCTATCTCTCGCTCCCAATCCAGAGATAGGCTGCCAACAGTTATTCAATCAATCACTCATTCACTCACCAAAGAGATATCGTGTGACTCTGTTGTGGACGATAATGACACCAAGAAACCACAGCTCTGTTCTCTTACAATTAAGTCCAGTGCTGCTATGAATATTTTAGAATATGCCCTTAGTTGAGCATATGCAGGCTCTGTTGTGTATGTACCTGGGAGTGGAATTCCTGGGCATAGAGTATATGCCTATGTTCAACTTTAATGTATAGTAGGGCAGTGCTGCAAGTCACAAATATAATTTTAAATTCTTAGTAGTTACATTAAAAGAGTAAAAAGTCACAGATAAAATTACTTTGAGTAACATATTTTATTTAACTCAATATATATCCAAAATATTCTCCTTTTGACATAAGAGTTAATATTTAAATGTATTAATGAAATACTTTACATTACTTTTTCTACGTTTTGAAAATTCAATATACCCAATAGATATACAGTGCATCTCAATTTATATCAACCACATTTCAAGGGCACATGTTATTAGTGGCTACTGTACTGGACTGTGCAGTTTTGGAGGGAAGGGATTTTGGTCTCTATTATTTACTACTGTATGAAAGGAAAATTTTACATTTACTTCAACACTTGTGTAGAATGTAGTAAAATTGAGTGATGTGTTTCACCACAACCAGTTCTAACCAGATGAAGCTGATAAACTGCTAAGAACTTTGAGTGACCCAGAAATGCCAGCCCCTCACTCGACCTAAATGAAGATTTTTCCTGATCAATGACCATGTTTCCAGAACTAAATCTGGCTCATTATGAGTAGAGAGTAACACAGGTGACACCACATGGTACAAGGTAATGAGGCAGACATAAGCAGGGTCTTCACAATTTTGTAAACATGGAGTCTTTATCATTTAGGTCAGTAATTTTTCAATGTGTTGAGTGCACAAGAATCACCTGGGAAGCTGATTATAAGTTCAAATTCCAAATTCTGGAAGATACATTTTTAGCAGTGATTCTGATGCAGGAGGTCCAAAGCCCACACTTAGAGACATACTGCTGTATTTAAGATATACAGTGCATAGATACACAAAACCTAAGAAAGTTTTGAAACAGGTAAAGAATATTCAAGTTGTTTTTTTTTTAAAGATCTCTCTTGTAGAAATACTTAGCATAGATATCACAAGGTGAGATCTGGAAGTAAGGAGAACCAATATGAAGCTGCTGCAGTTGTTCAGGTAAGGAATAATAAAAAGCTGAAGTGGGGTACTTTTGGCTGGAGATAAGAGAGGGTGCATCCAGAAGACAAGGGGACTATCTGAACCTAGTGTGCTCTGGAAAATGAAGTCAGGAGAGAAACATGGGAGTTGCGCTGCAGTTACTAGACAGACCATTGTGCTGTTATTCATCAAGATAAGAAATATTCAAGGGAAAGTGGAAGATGAATGTTTGTCCATTGCAGTGCAGAACATGAGTGTGCTAATTGAACAGGCTACATTGTCAGTTTCTCTCAACCCATCTGCCCTTTTCTGGCTAGCACATTAGAAATGGAGTGATTAGACTTAGAGAGCAAACTTACTGTTACCAGGGGTGAAGGGAGGGGGAGGGGGTAGATTGAGGGTTTGGGATTGACATGTACACACTGCTGTATTTAACGACTTACCGTAAAGCACAGGGAACTCTGCTCAATGCTCTGTAATAACCTAAATGGGAAAAGAATTTGACAAAGAATAAGATACATGTATATGTATAACTGAATCACTTTGCTGTACACATGAAACTAACACAACATTGTTAATCAACTATACCCCAATATAAAATTAAAAATTAAAAATAAATAAATAAAATAAGACCAACTTGCCCCCCCTCTGGGCAAGAGACTTTCAAGACACCTGAATACACACTCTGCAATTCCATTTTTAATGATGTTGTTCCCCTATCTCATTGTGAAAACTGGGAAGTAAAAACGAAGGCTTCAGGCCATGTGCTTCTCTTCCTACATCATCAATTATTGTCAAACATAATATACAATGATTTAGTAAATAATTGGCCGAGCCTACAAGAAAAAAAAAAAGAAATGGAGTGATTAAACAGAAAAGCAAGAGTTGTTACCTCAGAGATATTTAATACTCTGACCCATGAAATAGCCTAATATACCCAAGTTTAATACTTCCAAGTTAAAAGAGACTTTTCTAATCAGAATAACTGTATATCTCCTTTCCTCAGAGTTTCTCCATAACTCAAAAGATATCTGATTCCTCTGAGGGAATATGGCCACCAGAGAGACTTCAAACAAAGAGTATTCAAGTTAAATAGATAGAGATTTGCGATGTTATATCCTCCCGGGCTTAACAAGAAACACTTTAGATTTATCAGGGATTAATGATAAAGACACTGAAGCCAGGAAAAAAAAAAACCTTGCAGGGTCAATCAGAACCCTTGATATCATGGAATGAAGTCTTAGTCTTGCCTTAATCCTTTTTAGAAAGTTATCAGTGAAAGAACATTTCCAGGGCTTCCCTGGTGGCGCAGTGGTGAAGAATCCACCTGCCGATGCAGGGGACACAGGTTCGATCCCTGTCCAGGAAGATCCCACATGCCGCGGAGCAACTAAGCCCGTGCGCCACAACTACTGAGCCTGTGCTCTAGAGCCTGTGTGCCACGACTACTGAGCCCGTGAGCCACAGCTACTGAAGCCCATGTGCCTAGAGCCCATGCTCCGCAACAAGAGAAGCCACGGCAATGAGAAAAGCCCAGGCACCGCAACGAAGAGTAGCCCCTGCTTGCTGCAACTAGAGAAAGCTCACGCGCAGCAATGAAGACCCAATGCAGCCAAAAATAAACAAAATAAAATAAATTCATTTCAAGAAAAAAAGAAAGAAAGAACCTTTCCAGGTACCATTGATTAGAGATTCCTCAGCCAGATGGATGCTGTTGGACTATTCAGATCAAAATTCTGACATCCAGAATGAGAAAAATTAGAGAATCAGTCCCTCTTCAACAAGTTATATGTGTGTCCACTGCCCATTATGGTAACCTGTATTTCAATAGTAGGTTACACCAACGCAATAGGCCTTTGTTGAATTAAATTGCTTTCTTCTCTCCAACACTTCACAAAGTACATAACAGAGGCTTCCCTTACACTTGCAGAGAGTAACTGGGAATGGTGTGAACACTGAACCGCCTCCCTCTCTGAGCTTTCTATTTCTTGCTGGGGTGGGACCCGAAACCTAACTTCTATGGTGCTATAGCTCAGATTTTTCCATGATTGCAAGAGCTGCCTCCCAGTGCACGCTAGGATTCAGAAGTGAAATATGTTTGAAATGCATATGCAATCAGCTCAAAGACAATGGACTAGAATAGACCGCGTACTCTGTCTGGCTTCCAGATACCTACCCAAATCCTTTCTTAAGGATTCTCCAATAACTGACATTAAAACCAAAAGGAAAGGTTTCTCTAATGCATGCTGGGCATCAAAGAGCAGAAGCTTTGATAGCTTGGTGCCAGCACAGAACT
Organism: Physeter macrocephalus; assembly: GCF_002837175.3. Taxonomy (NCBI): domain Eukaryota; kingdom Metazoa; phylum Chordata; class Mammalia; order Artiodactyla; family Physeteridae; genus Physeter; species Physeter macrocephalus. The sequence goes on from NC_041223.1 coordinate 67,814,613, forward strand.
GGTGAGAACGGTGGCAGCAACAACAGTCCTTCCTGTAGCAACACTAACACCTTTGAGATTCTGGCAGTAAGTTACAGTTTTGGGGACCAGCAGTGATAGAACACATGGTTCAATGAGACAGAGCTGGAGAGAAAGGAAATGGAGTTGTCTCTCTGGCCACCCACTGGTCCCTCTCTCTCTGACCTCTAAATTTTTATTTATTTTTTTTTTGTGGTACGCGGGCCTCTCACTGTTGCGGCCTCTCCCGTGCGGAGCACAGGCTCCGGACGCACAGGCTCATTGGCCATGGCTCACAGGCCCAGCCGCTCCGCGGCATGTGGGATCTTCCCAGACCG
>NC_041223.1:67814975-67858478 GCF_002837175.3 Physeter macrocephalus
TGGGATCTTCCCGGACCGGGGCACGAACCCGTGTCCCCTGCATCGGCAGGCAGACTCTCAACCACTGCACCACCAGGGAAGCCCTGACCTCTAAATATTAAAGTACAGATCAACTTCTCTGATCATTCCACAGATGATGATATTTGGTCTATGGTCTCAGCCATGCCATACCCCAATGATTCTCAAATTTATACATCCGGCCTACGCTTCTCCCTAGACTTCCTGATTTGTATATCCAAACTGCTGTTTGGCATTTTCATCTGGATATCGAATAGGTATTTCAGACTTACCATATCCAAAATCAGATTTTGATTTTTTCCCTCTAAATCTCCTCCTTCTACACTCCTCTCCACAAATGGCCACTCTGTCCTTCGAGTTCTCCACACCAAATATTTTAGAGTCACCACTGATTTTTCTTCTTGTCCCATCCCATATCCAATCCATCAGCAAATCCCCATAGTTTTTATCTTCAAAATATATCCAGTATCCACTCCATGTCCATTGCTACCACTTGGTCCGAAACTCCACGATGTCTGCCCTGGACTGTACTAGCTTCCTCACTGGTCTTCCGACTTCTAACGCTGCCATCTTAAATGTACTTCTTGATAGAGCAGCCAGAGTGATACGGCTAAAACATGCATCAGACGCTGCTTCTCCATGGATGAAAATCCTCCAATGGCTCCCCATACAATTCGGATGAAATCCCGAGTCTGCGTACTCACCGTGTCCGGCCCGTAGCCCCACGCTCACACTGTCCTCTCGAGGCACACTGACCCCTTTCTGCTGATCCTGAAACACAGCTGCTCACTCCCAGCTCCAGGGGTTGGGACCTAGCAGCTCCCTTTGTTTAGAGCACCCTTCTGAAAAATATTTACATGACTCTGTTCCCCCAACTTCCTCAATCTCTGTTCACATGTCACATGATGGAAGTGGCCTCCTTAGCACCGTGCACCAAAAAGCAGCCCTGCTCCCACTCTGACTTTACCTTCTTTTCTCCATCATTCTGTCACTGGCTGACTTACTAAATACACATTTACTTGTTTGATTGCGGGTTGTCTGTTTCCCCCAGTGGAATGAAAACTCCAAGAGGTCAGGACTTTGTTTTTTTCACTGCTTATCTCCAGGGCCTAGAACAGCAACGCTTAGAACACAGTGGGCTGTAAATATATATGGAAAGAATGATCTGTGGAAATAGAGTGGTGGTTCACAGGTCTGCTTGATCATCAACTGATGTAAGGAGTTAAAGACGTATGTATTCCATACATAACAGACGTATGTATGTTAAAGACAGATGGCAAATGTATGTATGTGTGCCAGTGGCAAACCTGATAATTCAAAATTTCTGTGAGTCATGCGTTAAAATCTGACTTTTAGATACTTCCCAGGAGATTATGATAATCACTGAGACTTAAGAACCATGAAACCTAAAAACTAGTTCTCAGAGCTCCTAGGAAATAACCTCTGAGAACCCCTGAAACTACTTGGGAAGAATTTGAGGGAGCTGGAATTCCCAAATATAGTTCAGGCCAGAGTCAGAGAGATACCCTTTTACAACCAATATTTTGACCCTGTTCTACCTCCAGGCTGCCCCAGAATGGGAAATGTGGGTTACAGTGGAAAGCAAGTGATTCTGACTAAACATTACATTTTGCTAAGAAACTTCGGGCTGACCCCCTTCTGTCTTTCTCTAGAGACACCAGGACCACCCACAGCCAAAGGGGAAATGTAGAAATGCTCCTGATTTGTACTTACAAGGAGGTAGAGGGAAGGGAAGTCTTGGTCTGCACAGCCCTTACGATAAAATCTATGGGTCTTGTTCCGTTTGGTCCGAGGTGTAGTAATTACTCTTGGGTGTGTGATGGAGTCAGGACCACCACCTGCCGGTGGCAGATGTCTCTAATTGGACGTGTGGCCTGGAGAACATGGTAGAATAGCCCTGGGCCTCCCCTCTCTCCTCCGAGGTCTTCGGACTCCAAGGGCCTACTGAGTCCAGGGCATGATCTCAGCCCTTCAGAAACTTTAAAGAATTGCCCCAGAAGTACTCTTCTCTCCTGAAAATCATGGGAAGGCTGTCCGAGTAGGTAGAGTGAGTGAGGGCAAAAACAAAGGGACAGAAGCTTCTTGTGGATAATCTCAGCCAACTGACATGGACTGGGATTAGGAATCTCGAAAAAGAAATAAATGCTCACCCGTTCATGCTCAGTATCTCTCATCTGGGCTACAGATAGAGAGGGAAAGGCTCACTTCCATGAAATGCTTTGCTGTCACTTTGCCTTGAATTGATGAGGCCAATTGCATTAGGAGAGGACCTATGGAGCCTGCTGATGTTTTTATCTACGGCAGGAAGAGTAAAAATGATGTTCAGTTTGAGTGTGTCTCACGTACTATAATTATAACACCAGTTTACTTGAATCCTGAAAATATCCTTTCTCCATCTAAACCCAGACTGCGCTGAAAATGACTTGCTTTTTTCACCCCCCCTCCCCCACCCCGATTCCAGCAGACCAGAAGAGCAGGACTGCAATTTCACAGTGCTCCTCGGGGGAGGTAATGTAGACAAATGTATGCAGCAAGGTTCTTTTCAAGAAGATTAAGTGAAGGGGAAAGTTTAACGCAGAGGCTCAGCAATTCTGCCAGGCTCTCTCTTGCAAACAGCCATGAAAAAAAAAATAACATTACGTAGGACGGAATGAGTTGATGCTTGCTGTTTGCTACAGGGCAACTCCGAAGCAGCAAAGGAAACCACAGACCAAGCCAAGGATTGCTGTGTCTTAACTAGCTTCCCTGGGGAAGGTGGCCCCCGATATTATCTGGGAACTGAATGGAAACTAGCAAGCACATGGCACTCCTCCATAGGTATAGAGTGTTTTTCATATTCAAAGCTCTTTGATGCTTCCCCCAGGAGCCTTGTGAGATAAGAGCGGAAGTGATTATATGCTCAGTTTGTGAAAAGGAGAATCAAAACTGAAGAGTCAAGCAATTTGCACAGAAAATAATTGGAGTCAGTGTCCAACCAACATCAGGCCTCAGGGTTTCCTGGTGTTGAAACCAGAGCTCAGCAAAACGAGGCCCAGAGCCTGGGTCTGAAAAGCACATACCAAAGGAAGCAAGTACCCAAGCACCGCCTCACAATTAAAAGTGATTGGACAAAATTCAGTCATGGTGCAGAAGAATGCAGGCAGATTTAGAACTGAAATGACTTATGAGTGGCACTTCACTGAAAATTAATTTCCTATAGCTTATTTCTGTAGGCATATTGGCATTTGATGGACATCAGTATGCATTAATAAGAAAGCAGAGATGAAAATCAAGAAACCTCTGGATGCCTGAATTTGTCTGTAAAGAATCATTGCAATATTTCAAAAGGAGCTCAGGTTAACTTGAATTAATAAAAGCTGAACTCTAAATCTCCTTTCCTTCATATCTAGACTTTTCGTTTCTTTCTTCCATTGAACTCTTTTTTTCTTCGGTGCTTTTGGCAAAAAGAAGGAAATTTGGAGGAAAAAAGCCAAGTTAGATCATCTTTAACTCAAAGAATATAAGAAATTTTACATACTAAGCACTCCTATTTCTTGCCATGACAGAACCTCATCCATGAACCAGCATGTCTTCATTCATGCTTCCTTTGATTCTTGGTTACTAAGAGGACTTCAGAATCACACCTGAAGATATATATGTGTGTATATATGTATATATATATATACACACATATGTATTATATATACATATACACACCTGGCAACCGATGGGGGTGTGAAGAATGAGGGGTGAGAGGTCAGACTGCATGTGTTCAATCCTGGCTCCATTACTATGGAGCTGTATGTCTTTAGGCAGGTAAGTCTCATTATCCATAACTATTAATTGGAGACAATACTTCAAAAGATTTGTTGTTTCACTGTTTCCCTGAAAATTATAAGGAAGAATATGTATAAATAAATTAACATAGTAATGGATAGAAAACAAATATTTGACAAAGGTTAACTTTACAATAGAGCATTTTGGCTTCCTCCGTCTAACAAATTACACAAACTTAGTGACTTAACACAAATTTACTGTCTTACAATTCGATAGGTTAGAAGTCTAAATAGGTCTGTCTCGCTGGGTTAAAATCAAGGTGTCAGCAGGGCTGCATTCCTTTCTGGAGATTTTAGGGGAATTCATTTCCTTACCTCCATCTTTGAATAACATTACATCTCTAGTAATGTTCCAGTTGCATCTCCTTCTGACCCTCTTGCACCTTCCTCTTTCATTTTTAAGGAACTTCGTGATTACATTGGACATGCCTTGATGATCCAGAATACTCTCCCCATCTCATCTCATCCCCATCTCACACTTAGCAACTGTGTCAGGTAGAAGAATGACCTTCCAAAAGATATCCATGTCCTAATCCTTGTAATGTGTAAATGTTACCTTCTATGAAAAAAAAGGACTGTGCAGACCTGATTAAATTAAGGATCTTCACGTGGGGAGATTATCCTGGCTTGTCAGGGTAGCCTCTAAATGCCGTCACAAGTGCCTTTATAAAAGGGGGCAGAAGGAGGTTACCTGCACAGAAGAGAAGGCAATGTGACCACAGAGGCAGAGATTCAAGTGATGTGGCCACAAGACAAGGAACACTATCAGCCACCAGAAGCTAAAGAGGCAAGGAATAGATTCTTCCCTAAAGGCTTGGGGGAAGCACAGGACTGCCAATACCTTGGTTTCATTCCAGTGAAACTAATTTCAGAATTCTGGTTTTCCAGATCTGTGAGACAATTAACTTCTCTTTTCCGAAGCCACCCAATTTATGGTAACTTGTTCTAGCAGCCGCGGGAAACTACTACAGCAAGAGTCATTCCATCTGCAACCATAATTCTCCTTTGCCATAATCCCAGGTTTGGGGGATTAGGACATGGACAACTTTGGGGGACAGTGATCCTGCCTACTACACTCCTTTAACCCACCAGCTCCATAAATATATCCCTATAGTTCCCTCCACCCTCTTCCACATAACACATTGTACCATGGCTCTTGCCTTTAGATTCTATAGCTTAGTGGTTGAGAGCATTGCTTCCGGAGTATGTCCATTTCAACACTTACTAGCTGTGTGACCCTGAGAAGTTACATAATTTAGTTTTCTTACTGATAAAGCAGAGACAATATAGTACCACTTCATAGGATGGGGAACTGATTAAACGATATAATGCATGTGAAGTTCTTAGGGTATTGTTTTGCACACAATAATCTTTCAACAATGTCACATAATATTATTATCATCCTTTTCATCACCATAATCAACATCTAGGTACTAGAAGGAAGATGGGTATAACAGTTTTCTACTACACAGTAATAGAAACAGTGGCTTAAAACAATCATCATTTATTTTATAATCATATGGGTTATCAATTTTTACTCAGCTTGCTTGGGCACTTCTTCTGTTGGTCTCACTCGAGCTCACTCAGGTGGCGGCACTCAGCTCAGCGGGCTTCATGGTCCCAGATAAGCTGATTGCCATGGTTGGTGGTTGATGTGATGCCCACAGGGTGTTGCAGTCTCATGGAGACTAGCCCAGGTTCCTCGGCACGGAAGTCTCAGGACGAGACCTGCGTCTTGAGGCCAAGGCTCAAAACTCCCAGTTGTCGTGTCTGCTACATTCCGTTGGTCAAAGCAAATCCCACGGACAGCCTGAATTCAAGAGTGGCCAGATTCCACCTCTGGATGCGAGGAATAGAAAAGTCAGTTTTCAAAGGGGTGTGCAGAGAGTGATGGGAGGAATTTGTGGCCGTTTCTTGCAATCTAGCATCGTGAGCTTCGGGAAGATAGTCCTGGATCTGAAATTTTGCAAATGTGTGAGCTTGGGCAAATCGCGTAAACCCTGGTACAATGACAGCATTTGAGGGCCTATTATGTGCCAAACACTGTGCTAAAATCTGGAGATATTAGGAGAGTCTGACACATGCTCCCTCATCTAAAGAAGGTAGTTTATAAAACCAGGGAAATATTTATCTTAAATTATTGGTGTGAGGAGGACACAGGTAATGTTTATGAAATGTCTAATACAGTGCTTGGTAGTACCTGGGCGCATAGTAGGTACTCAATAAATGAGAGTGATCATTATTATTTAATTTTCACAAGAATGTCCAGGTTCCACTTATAAATGGGTTTGGAAGCACATGTTGTTTGTATTAGTCTGCTCAGGCTGCCATAGCAAAATACCATAAACTGGATGGCTTAAAAAACAAAAATTTATTTCTTACAGTTCTGGAGGATGGGAAGTCCATAATCAAGGTTCTGGTAGGTCTCCCTCTGAGGACTTTTTTCTTGGCTTGTATGCAGCCGCCATCTTGCTGTGCGATCATATGGCTTCTTCCTTGTAAGTACTTGTGGAGTAAAAGAGAGAAAGCTCTCCACTCTCTCTTTTTCTGAGGACATTAATCCCATCAGGTGGGCCCCACCCTCATGACCTGATCTAACCCTAACTACCTACCAAAAGCCCCATCTCCAACTGCCATCACACTTGAGGTTAGGACTTCCACATATGAATCTGGGTTGGGGGACACAAGCACTCAGTCCTTAACACCATCCAAAGCCTTTCATCTTTCAGGCCCAGAAGATAAAAAGCTGCAATATATGCTCTCTAGTGGCCTGGAATTGATTTCACAGTATTGAATCGGAGCCATCTTTTAAATAAACATTTATAATCAAAACTAAAAGTGTGCGTTCAACCTCAGGTTTTTTCCATAAGTACAATCGTATGCACAGGGTGCAATTACCAGAGCTATAAACACATGATGCATTAATTCACTCTTCAACAAGGACAGGTGTTTAAATGCCTTTCACCGTCCAGGGAGTGGCAAAGCCTGGATAATAACTTTAGTCTCAGACACAGCTTATTTTTTTGTTCAAAGGCTTATTGCAAATCCTGGGTGTCAGAATCAGGCCGTATAAAGAGAGAATGGGACTGAGAGTCTGATCACCTGACTTACACACCCAGCATTAGCGCTTACAAGCTCTGTGACCTAAAGTAAGCTCTCTAACCTATCACAGCCTCGGTCTCTTGGTGCACAATAAATGGAAGGACTGGGTCTGTGTTTCCGCACCGTGTGCCGTGGAGCCCTGGGGTAACACAGACCTGCAGCAGGAAGGGGAGGCAAGGGCAGCTTGAGAGCCCTCCACATGGACTCCAGCACAGCACCCCTCCCTTGTCTAAGCCTCACTAAGTCATTTGAAGAAAGGGTCCAGTGCAGAAAAACTGGTAAATGGTTTTGGGGGTGAGCGGGCTAGATCAGAGAGTTCCAAACTTTAATGTACTTACAAAGCAACTGAGGACCTGGTTGAAATTCAGATGCTGATTCACTATGTCTGGGGTGGTGCATTTCTAAGAAGCTCCTAGCTGTTTCTACTACTGCCCATCCCCAGACCATGCTCTGTCTAGTTAGAGATTAGACTGTGATGCGAATCTTTAAGTCCAAATTTTTCTTTTACTAAAGAAAAATATTTCCAGGGCGGGTGCATGAGTATCAAACGAGAGGCAAATGAAGCTGTGGAATCTTAGGGATATTCCAACAGATCTCCCATCCAAAAAAGCTTTTCCTCCAGAAAGAACAGGTCTGAAATTACATTTAGAGGGATAGGTCCACCAGGATTGACTTGGGTGAGGTTTGCGTCTGCCTACACCTTCATGTGGAATCCAAAGCAAATCTCTTCAAGGGTTGGGTGCAATTCTATTACCGTTGCCATTGTTCTTTTCATTTTCTCACTCCTCTGCACTGCCTGTTTCCAGGTGAGATGGGAAATAGAAAGACCAAAATACCAATAATAGGAAAAGATTTTCTTACAGCATTTTCGGTCCAGCTGGAATTGGGAAGTAACAAAAAAATCTCACAAGCAAAGCAAATCTTGAGGCCATCCAATCTGGCAGAGCCCCGAGCGACTGACTAAGAATCTAATGGGGAGAATATCTAAAGTTTCAGGCCCGTGAAGGCTCCTCATCATTCATTTCAATACCAGAAATTTCCAGTCCCTAAAGCTCTGGTTCCCCAACAAGTTGGGTAATTAGCTTGCTATCTGCCCCGTCAGGGAGCTAGTCTTAACACTATTACGTTCAGAGGCACACACCTCCCTGATGAACCATATTATTAAAGGTTGCAAAGATAATACAGAGATGAATAGTCTGCAAAGCCACATGAAAAGTGCCAAGATGAATTCAATTATATTCTGGAGACTAAAGAATAATTGGAAATGAGGCAATTTCTTATTCAAGAAGACTTCCTCCCAGTTCTCTCTGAATGTAAACACACAGCTCTCTGCTGAGGATGGGGTCACCCACTGCTTGGGGAAAGCAGCTTGAGTTTTATTACCTTGGTGATCCCTGGCAGCATATACACTTCAGGAGGTGTACACTATGCTCCCCTTTACTTTGTCTCATGTGCTGGTTTCCAGCTCTCATAACATTTTAATTAAATTTGGGCTTGTCTTTCTCTCTCACCTTACTCTCTGCATCAAAGGAGAAGCTTTGCACATGCCGCCTGGCTGGGGTCCCTGCAATTCTTCCATTCCAAAAGCAGGCTGCTTTGCCAGACAAGGAGCGCGGCAATTAAATCAAACCAGAGGTAACCTGCAGCTATGTCTCTGAGAAGCTTCTCGGAGAGAGAGCTGCACATAACTTCAATGTGACTTATATAGAAAGGTAATGAATTCTATCATGCAAATTTATGTACAGGTCAAACAAGAAATGGCTTTGCATTTGATAGTACACTAGGTATCAGGTAGTTGTCACACAATGAATAATTCACCTTGCATCGTCACTTGCTATGTAAATGATAGTCTATGTATATTAACGCACTTAGCACTTAGAATAAAATGGACAGCTGGGGCCAAATGAATCTCTCTCAGGACATATTACCATTATTGCTCCCCAGCGAGTTTAACTCTTCATTTTGAGGGTGGTAATGAGCATATTAATTGAATAGGGCATGGGATTCATTGGGATTCATTTTGATGAAGTCAGGGTTACACAAAAACAAGGGAATAATGTTAGTACGCCTTGATGGCGTTGACATTGGCACAGTGTCTGGGTTAACAGTCATGACTCACAAATCAATCTGGTTGGGAATCAGTGAAATTCAGGAATATGACAGATGTTGGCTATTTTCAAGTGGCAAACTCTACTTACATTCATTTTCTTTAAATGTCGCTTGGCCACATGAAAAACACATTTAACCTTCTAACCATTCAACCAGATTTCTTGATTTCTTCCAAAGCAGCTATTCATGGATCTTCCGCACTAACATTTACTATCCATTTCGATACCAAACCTACGGAAAGGAAAAGTCATTTTCTCACTGTGCTTCATAATCAAATCACAGAAAAGAAATTTCCCTGATGTCTGAATTTTCAAACCGTTATGAAGTTCCAACCAGTAAGAAAAAAATGTTTCTTACTGGTAGCGTTAGACAGCATCTCTCACCGTATGTTTATTTTTGTTGGACTCAGGTGTGTTTTGAGAAGTTATTTGAACACTAATCAGCACGAGGATTTAGATTTTTGATAGGCTGGGGTGGCTCAAGTGGAGACAAAGTCTAGGGAGAGCACACAGGAGGGGAGATGGCCCCTGAGTGAGTATTCACCGTAACAAAAGCATCTGGGCATTAGAAGCCATACTCAGCCCCAGGACCACAGATAGAAGAAAAGAAGAGGGGAGGTTTCTAGGCGCTTGTGTCCGTCTTGGTTCAGCCAGAGAAGCAGAATATCAGTAGGATACATATGAATTTACACAAGGAACGAGCCATTGTGGGGACTGGCTAATCAAATACTAACATCCATAGGGTGGCCATGAGAAAAGAAAGATCTTGTGCAGACAGAAACCCGAGGAAAACAAGCTGAAGCTCGTCATCCACTCATGTAAGTTGGGAAAAAACATTCAAGGGGAAGGAAGGTTCAACCGCTACTTGGAGTCCCGGGACTCAGTGAAGACCTAAGCACTTCCAGCTAAGGGCCTTCCAACTAAGTCAGTCAGGCCCACCAAGAATAATGTCCCTTTTGATTCATTAAAATAACTAATTCGTGACTGTATCTGTATCTGCAGAATCCCTTCACAGCAGCACCTAGATTAGAGTTGATTGACAAGAAATGGAGGTTTATGCTACCACATGACCACTGTTTCCCTCCAACCCACAGCCCACCCTATCCAGAAACGTGCTAGAAATGGAGTTCTGGGGACTGGAGTTCAGCCTAGCCAAGTTGACATATCTAAAAGCGGTCGCAGAGTTAATACCAAAACTTGTCTAGAACCATCAACCCTGAAAGCGTCTCTTCTGCTGGGGAGAACTTGGTGGTTATATAAGTGGAAGAGTTGCGTTACCAAGTGCACAAGCAGCTTTGCTGTGGGACTCTCTCCTGCACTTACTTCATTGAGCATCTCTAGGAGGGATTTTTCCTTCCGATGTTGCAAGATTAATGCCAAGATGTAGAGCCACATGGCTCCAGTTCTGCTGCTGTTAACTGGACTCCACTTCAGACAGAAGTGATGGTAACAGCAGTAGCAGCAACAGGAATGCTTTGCTTTGACGTGGCTCCTCTGCGCAGCCAATGAGATTGGAGGACTCAGCTTCCGGGACAAGCCATGATGATGGATTCATGAACGTATGTTAGCATATCCGGGATAGCAAGGAAACACTTGATAGAGTAGGAACCATGAAAGGCTGGACATTCTGGAGTCAATTTTGTGGGGAACTGGAGCCATTTGAATTTGAGTAGTGATGTAACTGGGACTACAGTCGTCCTTTCCAGCCACTGACATCTTAGGTACTGATGTAGCAGCTGCATATTCATATTTATATACCAAGAGTCCATGGAATGTTCTAGGTCGCTGGGTCACTATGACAGGGTGATACTAAGCCAGGGCCCAGTCTGAGGTCTGGAAGACCAGAGCCATGGACAAGCAATCAGAATCAGGTTGTTAGGGTGGGATTGAAAATAGAATCAGAATCTCAGGAGAGGTAGACAAAGGAAACAGGATATATGACAGGCAAATGGTAATCTAATAAAACCAAACTCAGAAGTAAATAGGTTAGAAGGTAGAAGCCACTCAACGGCCAGTAAGCTAGTCCCTGAAGGTCACAGAAACCTTGCTACATCTGGAAACATCTCCATTTTCCCAACTGATTTGGCTGCAAAAAAATAAACCCTGTCTTTCCTGGTCCACCTGGTTCCCTTATGGAATTCTAACCACAGCTTATTCTTAACCCCAGGTGTTCCTCATGTAAAGGGAAATCGAGAGTTCTTAGTGGAAATTTCAGAGACAAACAAGGGATAATATAATAATCCCAACAGGGAGGTAATTAACTTGTCATCGCTTGAAAGAAAACTACCATTTGTCTAATTTAAGTTGATTTGAAAACTTAAAAATCAGCATAGTGCTGCGCTCCAACCTCCGCCTGTAGAAATTTATATCATCGTTAATCATAAGTGTAAAACACTAACAATATAAACATACAATTGAAAAACAATAAATTATTACTTTATTAAGATGAAAGTGAGAAATCCAGAATCCTTTGAGTTTCTTGGGAGGAGAGTAGACAGGAGAGATGGAAAACCCAAAATATGAAAATATTAAAGTGTTTTTATTAAAATGGGAGTTATGAAAATTCCGCTTAGAATTCAAGAAATGTGTGTATCCAACATAGGAAATACATATATCTATATTTCATATTTTCAAATATAAATATGTATCTGTAACATGTGTTTGTTTTTCTTCTGGCACCTCCTAACTGGAACTGTCAGTAGCAAGAGAAAAGAGGATGTAACAGGTATAGTCACAAGACAGAGATTAAGATGAGAGGGGAAAAAAGAGAAATTGAGGATACGAGAGTGAACAAGGAGGGGATTAGGACAGAAAAAGAACAGGAAAAGGCAAAATATAAGGAGGAGTCCTGTAAAGGAAGTAAGGAAAAGAGGGAAATAAAGATGCGAGAGAGGAAAACAGGAAAGACAGAAGTGTCGTAACATAACATGGTTGAGAATATTTCCAGAGAGCTCCACTGGATGAGTGGATTGTTCAGAATGGCTGAAGCACAAGCCGGAGTCTAAAAAAGAAGAAACAAAGAGTAGTAAGAAGGGGGAGAGAAATAAAATGTACCATGATTAAGGTTGAGATACCCTACGATACGTCTTAAAGTAAAACAAAAACGGGCTGCTTACTGACCTTCTTAGACCTTTGATCTAATTGGAAGGAAACCAAAGAAAGTTTTGTAAGCAGCTTGAATAAAGAAGGAATGCATTTTAGACCTAAAAAGCTGTCCTTCTGCAATCCTTCTCCCCTCTAGTGGCAAAGAGCAACCACCTGCTTCCAATCCCTAGGAAGCCTTTTCTGCTCCTTCTGAGTTCTCACTCTACCAGGTGCTGCCCATTTCCTGAATATTCCACCTCCCTCTCCCTCCCAGCTCCGGCCGTTCAAAAGTCAAAACTCACTCTCTCCCTGTCCATCCCCCATATCCCACAGCCTCTCCAGCTATTGCCATATCTGTCTACTCCTCAAGAGGAGGAGATCAGAGAGTTCTTTCAAAAGTGCATCCAATCATGTTACTCTTTCAAAACCCTTCCAAGCCTTCCCATTGCAGTCTCAACATCTTCAACATTTGATCTACAAAGTGTTACCTGATCTGGCCCCTATGTACTCTGTCATCCACTATATGCTTTAGCCACGTGGACCTTCTTTAAAGCTCCTTGAACACCCAGTGCCCAGTTCAGTCCTGCCTGAGCTGTTCTTCCCTCGGCCTGAAAGTGTTGCCTAGACTTTCATATGCCATCCTTTAACTTAAATGGTACGTCCTCAAAGAGGTCGTCCCTTTGACTAAAAAAGAAATTACGCTAAATCACAGCACCTTCTCCTTCTATTATGACTCCTTTAAAATAGATTTTTTGCATGTAGATAGTGGTTGAATGTCTGTCTCTCCCATCAGAGGGCAAGAAAAGTCACTGAACATTTTACTTACCTCTGTATCTACATAAATAAATGTACAATGCAGCTGAGAAGCAGATCTTATAAGTACAGGAGTAGGTGCTCCTATCTACTTAGTGCAGGCATTTTTAGGTTGGGAAGCTTAGCAACACCTGGAAAATTCATCATTTATGGCAAATGTGTTCTGTAAAGGGATAGATAGCAAATATTTGGGGCTTTGCAGGTAATATGGCCTCTTTGCAACCATTCAGCTTGGCTTGTAGGGCCAAAGCAGTCATGGATAATACGTAAGTAAATGAGCATGGCTGTGCTCCAACAGAATGTTATTTGGGACACTGAAATTTGAATTTCACATGTCATGAAATATTATTCTTCTTTGTAAAAACTATTCTTAGCTTGGGGGCCATACAAAAACAGGCAGAGGGCTAAATTTGGTTTGTGGGCTGTAGTTTGTCAACCCTGATCTACGTTAGAACCACTTGTCATCAGGTCCTCTTCTTTCCCTTCCCAACCTCTCCTCATTGTCAAAACAACCAAATGACAATGACAGTAGTAACAAATACTGCTACCCAGAGAGAGAAAATCATCTAATCATGCCGTGAATACACACGTGCGCACAACACACACACACACGCTGCTTAAGTTCCTTCAAATGGCTTTCCATTTCTCTTAGATTAAATCCAAATTTCTCAACAGGACTTAGAAGGCTCCTGGAGATGTCAGCTGAACCCAGACCCGTAGTCTGTGCACTGGCCATGCTGGATACCTCTCACATTGTTGCCCTAGTGCAGTTTGCTCAGCTCCAGGGCTCCATGAGGCTGCCCTCACCTTTTTCTCCCTGCCTTTCCCTAACTAGTGATGGCTACCTTTTTAGGGAAAATGTCCTTGAGGGGGTGATGCCAGTTGCCTATTCTTTGTTCTCTGGAACCTGCCCTTTCCCAGTGCAGCAGGCTCTGCAGGTGGCCTACTCAGTGTCTCCTTCTTCCTGTGACCTTCTTCTTACCTGGCGGGGCTCACCTCCCACCAAAGGGCTAGAAACCCACTTCCTAATAAGTTATTTTTTCATTCCTAACTTTTTTTGTGTTTTTTGTTGCTGTTGTAAAAGATACCGTTTTTGGTTTTTTCTTTTTCTTTCCATTTCTGACTGTTCACTGCTCTTATACAGAAATGGGACTGATTTTTGATTGTTGTATTGTATTGGGCTGAGTTCAGGCCTTTGTGGCTCCACATCCGGCTCACTGCCCACCCCCCCATCTCATCTCCTTGGCACCGGGACCAGGGCCTGGGGACCGTGTTACTGGGTTATCACCTAGAGCCTGAGTCTGAGTCACCAGCCCCTTGCTGCGGTCTTCCTCTACCTAAAAGAAGGATTGAGACCCCTGCTCTCTCACCTTTCCCAGGAAGGTTTCAGATGGGTGAGTAATGTAGCAAGAGCCTCAGTGCAGTGGCATGAGTAGTTTGACGTGGCTGAGACCAGTCGCTTTTTTTTTCTAATCCAGGTGTTGTCATATAATTGCAAGGCTATGGCCATGTGATTTTACTGTGGCCAATGACATTTGTTCAGAAAACCATTTTGTGGTTTTGTTGATATTTGTTCATAATCCTCAGCCTGAAAAATTAGACAATAACACATAGCACAGATACAGTGATTTTTCATTTTTGGAGTAGTATGTATCATTTGAGCTTCAGAATAACCATGAGAGATTTTAAAAGTTAAAAAGTGCCTTAAAATGTTAGGTGCCTTCCACCAAATACTTAAAACAATAAATGATGGAATTAAAGTCCATCTTCCAGCTTCCAGTCCAGGACCTTAGCTGGTCCCCCACCCAACTAATATTGACAAGCTAATGGTGACAGAAGCTAGAAATTCACCTTTAGCTATTAAATGTGACAACATGTATGTGTTGTGGTCCATCTGGAGAAACTAGCTGAGAGTCACTTATCTATATAAAAAAGTAAAGGGTTATTTAAAAGTAACAAATATAAAAGCAATGCTATGAGGACTAGAAATGTAAAATATTTTGCACGATTGTCTTAGTTCAGGAATTACCATTTACTGGGTGGCTTATGCGCAATGGAAACTTATTTCTTGCCGTTCTGGAGGCTGGGAGTCTGAGAGCAGGGTGCCAGTGTGACCAGGATCTGGTGAGAGGCCTCTTCCAGGGCTGCAGAGGGCTGACTTCTCATTGTACCCTCATGTGGCCGAGTGGGAGGGTTAGGGAGGAAGCAAGCTCTCTTGCGACTCTAGTTACATTCGTGAGGGCTCCATCCTTAGGGCCTCATCTAACCCTAATCACCTCCTCATTACCAGCACATTGGAGCAGTGTTTCAACATACAGATTTTGGGGAGACACAAACGTCCAGTCCTTAACACTGGTTGAAAGACACTAGGAATTAAAAAAATGAGAAAAAGTATTTCCGAAATTTTCAAATTTGGAGAAATAAATTTCGGTAAGTTAGAAAGTCCAGAGAAAAGTTTTGCAGTTAGGAAGGACTTGGCTAATGAGGTAATGAATGTAAAATGAACTGGAAAATCAAAATTTAGCCTTTGTTCTAATGCAGATGTTTTTATTGTGTATGTGTATGTGTATGGGTTAAACCATGCGGAGACCATGTCACCCCCTCCCATCCACAGGAAGAGCCACTGTTGCTGGCTCACAGCTGGACCCTCACTGGGAGTTGCCCTCTGTTGTCAGGAAACTTCCTCTAGGGTCAAGAGCCCTCCCCTGGGGTACCGGGTGACCTGTGACTGTTACATGCTGGGATACAAAGGTCTAGCCCTTTTGCCTAAATTTTTAAGGTCATTCAAGCTCCAGAGTTTCCTCTAGAATATTGTCTGAGTCTAATTTGCAATCAAATCCTAGAGCCAGGCAGTTCTATCTTCCTCACTTGCTTAAAAGTATATCTCCAGAGAGTACTTCCCAGTAAGTCTCTGGTATGCACTTCTCCCTCTCCGAGTGCATTTTCAGGAAAACCAACCTAAGACAAAGGTTAATTCTGAAAAAGTAGAGCATGTACATATATATATTTTTTATCTACCTGGCTGAAATTTTTGTTTCTCAGGAGATGAATAAAACACTATGAGGGAACTGCTAAACTTGGTTTATTTCTGAATAAATTTTGAAAAAGATAACTGGTTGCTGAAGTAGAAGGCATGAAAGTGAGAAAATATAATATTCCAACAGAAATTTTAAATAGAGATTTTTGAATACAGAGAAAAAACAAATGTACCCTTTCTTCTGAAAGTTCATAATAATAATGATCCCAATTAAGAACAAGGTATATTCAATGAAAACAAAGTAGCCTCAGAAAGAGCTGTGATGAACTTGGTTTTATAGAATGTTTGTTGCATTAGGACAAGAGGATCACACAATAAACAGATATAATACTAAACCAGAAAGGTTTAAGCCTAAGATTATCTAAGATATGCAAAAGAGTGATAAAGGAAACTAAATTTTGGGGGGGTGGGGTAATTTTTCCTACTAAGTTTCTAAGCTTGGAAATAAGCTACAGATCTTTCCAATATTTACTTTACCATCTCCTTCTCCTCCTGCATGTATGCAGTTCCTGAAATGTAATAGCTGCTTAATAAAAGGTAGAGGAAAAAGGGAGGGAAGGAAGGAAGGAAGGGAGGGAGGAAGGGAAAGAAAGAAAGAAAAGGAGCAAATGCTGTAACTTAAAAAGACAACAAAGAGAGAGCAACATTACTTGATCCTCTTTTTTTACCGTATTTGTATTTTTTTGTTTGTTTAGGAGAATAATATTTGGTGTGATAAAATACTGCTAAAAAGAAATTGAAATCCAATAGAGGCAGCATAATGGAAAAAAATCACGCTTTATTTCTTGAGTCTTTCAGAACTGGGTTCAAATCATAACTTTATTACTTTGATCAAGTTATATATGAATATTTTATAAATATTTTCATGGATAACTTGGTGATTATTAAAAATATAAAATATAAAACTATATAACCTCAATAAGAATATTGTTAACTCTACATGTGGCTAGCTATCCTCTATCATCTATTCTTCTGTCAATACATCCTGTTCACTGCTTAAACTCTTCTGTCTGGTGTATACCTCTCCCATCCCTGCTCTAGAATCTGTTGAAATGAGGTCTATCCATCAAGAAAAATCTTTGCCTTTGCTGACATCTTCTACTTAATATGATAGCTTTCTACTTTTACTTAAATTTTCATTTGTACTCAGTGTATAGTGTTAATATTTTACCTTATACCTTAACCTCCAAATCAGCATCTTCCTCATTTTGCATCCTCAAACATCTAGGAAAGGCCCATGCACAAACTAGTGTCTCAAAAAATATTTATTCTTTATAGAAACAAGAAAAAAAGTGTAATATGTATTCCATCTACATTCAGAGAGTTAAATTTTCTCCTCAAATTTATACAAGAAACTCATCAAAGATTGTCATACATTCTATGGAACAGTTCATACTTATCTAAAAAAATTATTTTAAGAGATATTCTTAAAATAATAATACCTTAAATTTTCCTGAAGGCCATGAGAGAGAGAAAAATATATTATCTTTTTGAGAAAGATCAGATAGTTGTGTATCTGAAGGTCAAATGCAGACTAAAGTTATTAAATATCTATCACCCAGGAAAAATGATTGATTTTTCTTATTTCTGTTCACACTGGTACTATAAATGTTTAGTTTTTTTATTTTATTAAGACTATAAACTGTAATTAGTACTTAAAAGTGTGAGGGGAGGTATTTGCTTCTATTCCACAAAATGTAAGACTTACAAATTCACACTACTGACAAAATGCAAATGGTTATTGGCTGACCTGTGGGTTTTTTATTTTACTGATCAACTTTGGAATGAAAAGAAATAATATATTAATTTAATAATTGTCCATCGTTGAGACATCATTAGCCATTTAGGACTCTGCAGAGATTTAGAGTTAAAGGTCAAGAGCACAGCTTTTAGTTCACTAGCAAAAATGATGCCCTAAATGATATCTTGATGACCTATAAGGGTTAATGCATTTCCTAAGTAAGCACTTTAGACCATTGTTAGTGGTAGAAACAACCCTACTAATGTACAGCTATCAGAGCATAAAAATTTTAAAGATATGTGTCTTACGTGAAGCACTAAAGGTTAATTAAGTGAGGGTGCATTTGAATTAGGAGAAGGAGACTTTCCTTTAAAAACAATATTAAGCACTAAATATTGTCAGCATAAGATACGGTGAACAATGACAGCACACAACTGAAACCAAAAAAAACTTCCTGCTGAAATATCCAGCCCAAAAGAGCAGTTTCTCAGGCAGCGATGAGTCTTCACAATGGGATTTATGAGCTAGGGTCAGCGCTTTGAATTATGCTAACCAGCAAAGGGAACAGACTCCGGGATAATCGAAGGGCAAAGACCTCGGTGTAATAATTACTCTGAACTTCCCATATGTATGGAATCCAAATAAAAGCCATAAAATACACATCATGTAAAGACAACTGATGTTAGCAGAACAAGAGAGTACAGTCAGTGAAGCCCGGCTGAGAAATTTGACAGTGAAAAGTCACACCATTCTAGGACCCAAGGACCTAGTCCATTATGTGGCTGAGCCAGTGTTTCAGCCCCCTGTTTATTGAATTTGGGTTTGTTCTATGTTTTGAATATATTTCTCCCGTTCATTTCTTGCTGTGTTTGCAATGTGCTTTCATTTATGTACTCCCTTTATCTATTTAAGTTCTGGGTTTTGGATAGATTGTTGCATGTTTTTTCCTTGCTTTTCTTTCTTTCTTTCTTTCTTTCTTTTTTGTTTTCCATGTATTGTGTTTTTCATTAGTGTGGGTAAAATTTTATCTCTACTTTATGACTTCTGTTTTTATTTGATCGTTTCTAGGGTGTGCATTCTCTTCCTCAATAGCTCACTCTTCTGATCTCTTCTGAAGGCAGTTCTTATCGGTACAGTCTCGCTGAAGTCTAGAGGTAATATTTTATTAAATGTTACATTGAGGCTGAAATCCCCCAGAATTAGCAGCAGGTAGCCCAGAATCATTACCAGTCTGAACATTTTCTGTACTGAGATGATAATGATAAACGCAAAGCCTCAGTTGGAGGTTTACCACTTATTACTTAATCCACAAACCCCCTGCGGGTATCTTTTGGTGTCTTCAAATGCCCACCCAAGGGTTGTACAAAAGCCTGAAGCTAAAATACATAGATAGTTTTTAAAAGGTCCTATCACACAACATAAGCTTTTTGCTTTAGAAGATTGTTATCTTACTAACAAGAAACCCCAAGTAACCGAAGTACTTGAAAAACTATGCACACCACTAAGTGCCCATTCTAAGTATTTTGAAAACTCTTCCTAAAATATTTTTCTTATTTTGACTGAGGACCAACTGAAATGCTTCAAATCGCCATTTAATGAAATGTTTAAATAAGGGCAGCGGGAGAGTTTTTAAAAGAAGAACTGTCTCCAGACATCCTAAACTCTGTAAGTTGAGCCAGCCAAGCACAAAAGGCCAAAGGGCTGAACATCACCCTAAGCAAAACGATGGCGAAAATACCAATGTATACAAGAGTGAACCATTTATGCTCTTAAAGGCACTTGGTGTCTCTAACCTGCAAAGTAACATAAATCCACTTCTCATAATATGTGGACTTTCCAGATTTGCTTTTGTTAAAGAAAACTATATACATGATGGGTAGCTAGGTTTTGAGATCAAAACAAAGAAGTGAGTGGAACCCAGATGTGCTGCAAGGCCCCAGTTCTCCTTCATCAAAGATGCCAAAGAGGGTGTAAAGACAATAATCACTGAGTGAGAAATTGAATCAACTGAAAATGGAAAAACAAAGAGCTTTCCCCATTTAAATTCCATTTTCAGATGACTACCGAAGGATGTTTTAAAAAATCACCTCTTTAGAAGACAAAGCTTTAATTTCCAAGTAAAATGCGCATGCTCTTTGAAATGCGTCTTGCTTTATAAGGAGAGCTGAGCCATCTCTCAGCTTATCCACAGGGAGTCCTGGGTGATGATGATCAAGCACTGGATGCAAATTGGAAGCGACCTGGGCGAGCATCTGATTGTACAAATTAACTTTGTGGAACATGTGTTCAATAGTGCCATGGTGTGGGGTGTGGCCGGTATTATGCTAAAAGTTCTGCATGCCCTAAAGAACAATAAAATACAGCCCTGTCCCCAAGGAACCAATGAGGAAAAGAAGAATTTCCTGAAGAGAAAAGGAAAGTTACATGTAACTATGATATGAAATAAAAGAAACAGGTGTTTCAACAAGAATAAATTCTCCTTCGACTGGAGTGACATCGAAAAGCCTAATGAATGGAAGAAATAGCATTTGATCTGGATGTGAAAGCATGAGTAAGAGGGGTTTTTCTTTTTTGGTTTCTTATAGCAAAAGAAATACACATTCATGGTAGGAACTTTAGAGAGTATAAAGAGACAAAAAGAAGAAAACAAAAGTTCTGACCCAAATACAGCCACTGTTAACATTTAATTAATGTAATTTAAAACACTCTACCATTAGAACTGATAACATGGATATTATTGACATGGAAATATGTTCACTATTGTTAAGTGAAGATACATGATTGAATTGGTTATTTATACATTCATGCATATAAATACATACTCTGAATCATGTATGCTATGTTAGAATTAAACTTGTGTGGTATTTTAAAATTAACTACTTACTATTTTTTACTCTTAAAAATTTTTTTAAAGAGGAGGGCTTCTAAATGCATTTTTAACCTAATAAAATACTTGACAAGTTTTTAATGTCCTGGTAGGTTAAATAGAACAAAAATCAACATGATAATATCTGCTTAATTATCACCAAGTCACTGAGCAAATTCAACCACTTAGGATAAACGTGGTTTACAACTTCAAGCAAACAAGAGCCCTCTACAGCAAATATTCTTACAGTTGTGGTTTCAGAGAACAAACATATGTAGTCTCAAGGTTATAAGCCAACAATTCTTGAGGAAAAAAAAAAAACTATTAAAGTAGAACTACGAATTTTACAACGAAGCCCTTTGTCCTTTGTGATAAACAGAAAAGAAGCTCAACTTTATGATGACAAGATACAGGAAAAGTATAGATTTAACTTAATATTTATGGTAATGGAATGCAAATATTCTTTAACCTTCTTCCTTATCTTTCTAAACAAAGGGTAATAGCCAAGTAAGTCACTGCTTTGCATTCTCAGAGACTGACAATGTAAACAGATTATTAAGCCAAAATTTTCCACTAAGCACTATTTGAAAATTACCACATATGGTTTCAACTATAATTTTAATCAAGACTGAATCAAAGTATTTGGGGCTTTGTAATTTTCTATTTCTATAATACATACAATTGAATAAAATGGTGTTTTACCTAACAATATGGCAAAAACATCTATTCCTACAAAGGGATTAACATATTATTTTAATGGTTGCATTATAGTCCATTCAAGGACTAAATCATACTTTAATTAACAATTATTGTTGGACATTATCAGTTTTTTCCAACTTTTTATTAATACGAATAATGCTTCCGTGACCGTACTATTATGAAACACTTTCTACATGCATGCCTATATATTTGTGCATTTTCTCATATTAGTCTTAGATAATCAGTGAAAAGGGGAAATTTTTGAAAAAGGATATGCCTACTTTAAAGGTTATCCTTGAGTATTGCCCAAATACCTTCCTGAAAATTGTGTACATTTATGCATTATAAATCCTCCAGAAGGGTGTCACAGTGTCTATTTTTCTACAAACTTTTAAACACCGGGTATTACCATTTTTCAAAATTATTTCCCAACATTTGAGTGAAGAGTGGCATCCTATTCTGTTTTAAATTGCATTTCATTTCTAGTGAGGCTTTGTTATTTTTGAAGTTATATATGGGTCCTATTTGGGGTCATTTGCACTTACGTGTGATTTGCCTGTATTGGCAGCTTGGATTACAGCTTCCTGTATTCAGAGCCTCTCCCTAAGGTGCTTCTCTCTGTGGGAGGAGTGTGCACCTCACCGGCGAACTCGGATGTGGCTACACGAATTGCTCTGAAAAGAAATTGGAGTGGAAGTGACATGCCTCTTGACTGAAATTTTAAGAATTAGCTCTTCGTTTATGTATTCTCCTTCCTTCTATTGCTAGACTGATATCCTGGAGAGAAGCTGAGCCTGGGAACAGTTGCTTTTGTGGAGAAGCTGCTCCTGAGAAGAACCACAATTGTCCCATAATGAACATACAATGTGAGTAGAACTAAATTTTTATAGCTGTGAGACACTGATAGTTTGGTGTCACTTGTTTCCTTAGCGTGGCCTTTGCGAGTAATTTTTAAAAAACTTGAACCCAAAGTGAGAAATAATAGTGAAAAGAACCCCAAATATGTGGCATTCACTTCAGGGCTGACAAGTGGTCAGTGAACAAACTGTTATCAGAGCCCGATGGATAGCAATCCAGGTCATGTAATGGTAAAAACATTCAGAGAAAAGGGAGTCTAGAAACACTTCCGATGCTGGAAGATGCAATGAGTTTCTGTCACCAACCAGGGAAAGATAAAACCCAGAAAGCCTTTGAGTGACAAAGGATAATTAAAACTCAGCCTCATGGCAAGGTGCAAATCAAGACTATTGAAACTGAATTGATTTTTAGCACCTAGTAAATTCAGGTACAAGAGACTAGAGGTATGGCTTTCTCAAATCCAAGCCTGATAAACTCAAGGTTCCCATAATTAAGTGTGGAGAATCAAGTCCTGAAAACATTGTGGATGTTAAGTCCTGGCACATTATGCTAATTGAAAGCAAAAAAAAACAAGAAGCTGACTATGTTTTTTAATTGAACTGCCAAAATTGCCGCCAACCTGGCCTCAAAGAGATTATGACTACTTAAGAATTAAAATAACCCTAGAACACTTATTGGATTGAGAAATCTTAAGGAACAGATGTTCTGTACAGCAAAGGAAACAACAGAATTAAAAGAACCTATGATGGGGAGAAAATATTTGCAAACCATATATCTGATGAGGTGTTAATCTCTAAAATATGTAAAGAAATCATACAGTTCAATAACAAAAAGCCCCCTAATAACCAGATTTTAAAATGGGCTAAGGACTTGACTAGACATTTCTCCAAAGATGACATACAAACGGCCCACAGGTATATGGAAAAATGCTCATTGTCACTAAGCATCAGGGAAATTCAAATTAAAACCATGGTAAGATATTTTGTCAGGATGGCTATTATTTAAAAAAACTCAAATCAAGAAGTGTTGGTGAGGATGTGGAGAAATTGGGATCTGTACACACTGCTGGTGGGAATGCAAAATGGTGCTGCCACTGTGGAACAGGATGCAGAGGTTCCTTAAAAAATTAAAACTAGAACTACCATATGATCCAGCAATCCCACTTCTGAGAATAAATAATTGAATTAGGATCTCAAGGAGATATCTGCACACCCATGTTCACTGCAGAACTATTCACAACAGCTGAGATGTGGAAACAGCTTAAATGTCCAGCAATAGATGAACAGGTAAAGAAAATGTGGTCTATACATACAATGGCCATTATTTTGCCTTTAAAAAAAAGGAAATTCTGCAACATGTGACAACATGGATTGACCTTAAGGACATTACGTTAAGTACAATAAGCCAGAGACAGAAGTACAAGTACTGCATAATTCCACTTACGTGTGATATCTAAAATATTTAAATTCATGAAATCGAAGACTAGAATGGTGGTTTCCAGCACCTGGGTTACTTGAGAGGGGGGAATTGGGAATGTTTAATCAACTTAAACAGGCAAATAGTGATGAATAAGCTCCAAAGATCTGCTGTACAAGTTTGGGTCTACAGTCAACAATCATGTATTTAAATTTTGCCAAGAGATGGATCTCATGTTAAGGGCTCTCACCACAATAAAAAAGAATAATAATAATAAATAATAATACCAAAAAAAATGTTCTTTGTAATCTCTGTTGTCCTTTACAGAAATAGTTAAGGAGGAAAAGAGAAAAGGAAGACACTCCCAGAGAATAGAATCAAGGGCCACAGCGAACAATGATTAGATACTCCCAGGGAGGATAATGAAGTTTCATGCAAGAAACATTGCAACATCTGTCCTGTGGGATTTCAGCTGTGTCCTTCCTTGTTGTCTCATTTCTCAATGGGAATTGTACTGTGGGGTGATCCTATCCCTGCTCCATCAGTGTGTGTATGTGGAGAATAAGGGGTGGGGCATATAATTAGTATTTAGTTTGCATGTTACCAGTTTAAGAGGAACCTCTTCAAACCTGATACAGGGGCAATCTGGCATCTCTCAGATATCGAAAGTTTAAGCAATTTAAGCTTGTTGCTGTAATTGGCTGAGTGCTGGGTTTTCTCCCTTGAGTGGGGTGGCAGCTTAAAGTACGGTTCACTCCAATTTGGTACCCCTCCTCATAGGGAGATTATAAACTCTCACTCTCTGAAAATCAGGGATGGTCATATGATTTGCTTTAACCAATGAAATATGAGTGGAAATAATATGAGTCACTTCCAACAGAAGTTTTAATAGGAGATCATGGTTTGGAATCAATCTTTTCCTTTGCTACAGCAGCATCAAGTTTCCAGAAAGGTCCCCTATTAGCCTAGACTATGTGGAGAAGCACTGTAACTACCTCATGACAGACATGAAGCATAATGAGAAATCAACCTTGGTGCTATTTGTTTCTTCAGTGTAACCTAGCCTATCCTGATTAACACGTGTTATCTTTTGCTCAATTTATGATATGTGTTGGTTAACTGACATATATAACTATATATGTATAGTTTACAATGGTAAATAATGGTTCCTTTTTGTCACTAATATTTTTTAGTTATTATAGCCTAGAAAAATATTTATTTCTTTATTTTCATGTCATTCAATCTCTCCATTTTTTCCATTCGGTGTACGTGTGTGTGTGTGTGTGTGTGTGTGTGTGTGTGTGTGTGTATGTGTGTGTGTGAGAGAGAGAGAGAGAGAGGAGGTAGAATTGATACATTTTACCTCAATGCCAAAGTGTATGTAAAAATTACAAATATTACCCATAAAATTTTGCATTTATTTCAAAAATATATCTGTCTTCAATTCTTCTAAGAAATAGTCTGGTGAAGATCTAAAATGCTAGTTTATTTAGTATTCAGTTGTCAAATGCCATTTATTAATTCCCCCCCCCACTGATTTGAAATGCTATCATTATGTGCTACATTTCTACTTAACTTGAGTCCAATTAAGTAGACATCCAGGTTCTAGATTTACTGTTCTATTCCATTTATCTGTCTTTCAGATACACAATATTTTAGTGACTGAATTTGTGTACATTTTTACATCGTGTAAACCAGACACCCTCATCATGCCTATTATTACTCTGGTTTTTCAAAATCGTATTGGCCATTCTCATCCATTAACCTAATAATTATTTTTGTCAAGTTCCCTTCAAATTTCGTTAAGAGAATGATTTGCCACACAATTTTTAAATTAATTGGGAGAACTGACGTCTTTAAATATTGAGACTTCACGTCAAGAAAGATGGATGCACTTTTCTAACTCACGTCATCTTTTATTTTCTGCCTTAGTAGAATTGTCTACTCTGCCCACGTAGAGTTATAAAATGTTATCTCAATTAGGATAAATTTGTCTATTTTTTCATTTAAAAAAAGATATTTTATATCCAGCTTACTAAGATTTTCTATGTTTTTAAGTTTTTTTCAAATGAATCTTTTGGATTTTTCAATTAGACAATTACATAATTTAAAAATAATGATTTTTTATATTAATTTCTAAAAGTGATATATGATTTTACTTTAATTGCATAACTAGAATTTCCTAAATAATGTTGAATAATAGTGAACATCCTTGTTGCATTTGTAATTTTAATAGTAATACTTCTGGTATTGCAGTTTTTAAAATAACAGAGACTGTTGGTTTCTTAGTGAAACTCTTTTTATGTTAAATAACTATCTCTTGACACTTAGTATAGTCCGTATATTCTGTTTTTATCAGAAGTGGGTATTAAAAGTCTCATCATTGGAGAGGATTATAATGTGTTCATATTATCAACTAATAGGTTGATTATTTTAACTTCTTTAAGATATATTCTAATATCTTTGAATTTTAGGAGCAGATTCAATTGTCTATAATGCATTATTAGTTTAATACCTTACTGGTTTCAATTTGATACATTTTATTTAGGATTTTTAAAATTTTGTTAACAAGTCAGCTCCATGAGGACTAGGATCCTCTATTGTATCTCTACTACAATTTATAATTAATGAATGGATGACTATATATCGCTAAGTGAGATTGTTCTTTTTATGTGTTTGCTCTCATTGTCAAATTACATTCTTCTAATACAGAGACTTAAGGAACATCCCTGAACATGGCAGATTAAACTGATGTAACTGATTCCACTACCGTAGTCTCTGCTACAAAAAATGAAAATGTGATGGATAAAGCATAACATAAAAAATATCCATTCCATTAAAAGAAAAAGAAAGAAAGAAGTAACATCTCTGTTTCCAAGAGAAGAGGAAGCAAAAGCAGTGTAGTAGTCCTGAGAAAGAATTACCTGGCCACTCACAAGGCTTTTTATCACAAATAGATTCCTAAGAGGCTAGAAGCTGGGCCCTAATGCCCCACGGAATTAGGAGATGTGGCCTCAGTCCGATGGGAGGACAGACAGGGAGCCAAAACTGATCCACCTCCAGAAGCCACGAGCAAACAAGAGGTTTCTCTTCTGTTTACAAGGAAAGAAGGGGTGAGGAGGCTTACCTGTAGCTAGAGCCTTGAGTGAAAAGAAAAAAAGTCAAAGCCTCACCTTCATCAAGCTCGTCTGTGAAGTCCAAATCTATTTTACCTTTGTGATTTAGCTATAGATAAAGAAGTTAATATTTTTAACTAGTCCAGGGCCACTGTAACTTCATGGAGCAGACACAAGCTCAGCAGTGCTCTGAAGGCACCCATGCACCCCACAGGGTTCACAAGAAAAGCAAATCAACAACATCAAAGCAAAGAGTTAAAGATCCAGGAGCTCACAAGAGAAAAGCTACAAATTACATAAGAAACAAATTACAAAGTGGAATCAGCAGGTGCCACAAACAGGATAACTAGCACATGACAAACTTCAGATTACAGAAAAGTTGGAAAAAGACTATAAAATAATAATGATTCGAATTTTAAAAATAAGGGAACTGAAACTATAATGAAGAACAGGACACTATTAAGAAAATAAAGGGTGGATTTTTTATTTGCCATATACAATTTCTAGAAACAGAAAACATAATTGTTGGCTCTAAAAGCTCGGTGCATTGGTTAAATACCAAAATAGGCACATCTGAAGAGTAAAATTAGTATATAATTAATGTATATTAATATATATGTGAATATATTTTTACTCATTTTATTTGATTACTAGATATTCTGTAATTTTTATATTCATTATATCTTTGTTATAAGTTCCTTCAATTAATAAAAATAGCACAATGTGCCAAATACTTAGATAATATACAAAAAGTGCCTGACATTATTAATATGTATTACCTAATATAGCAACTTTATGAGATAAAAATTAATATTATTTCCATTTTTACTACTGACGGAAAGTAAGTACTGGGAGGCTAAGTGACTTGCCCAAGGTCACACAGCTAGTAAGAAGTAGAGCCTGGTTCTCCACCAGGTCCCTGGCAGAATAATGACCCTCTTCCTCCAAAACTGTCACAGTCTCCACCACCACAGGACACTTCGTAATTACCAAGTAGGTCATGTTTTGTTACGTCTCTTTATATGTTATTCTTCAGGTATTATACTCTAGCTTTACTACATGAGAGTCCAAGAACATAGCTTATTCAATTACCACTCAGAAAATTTTTGAGTGCTTAAAAAAGTGCATATATATGATATTGATTATAGGTGTATATTCTGATAGCCTATCTACCTGATCTCTTTAGGTAATTTTCAGGAAGTGTTTATGTTTATGAGTGGTATGATGAATAATATCTTACATACCTAAAAATGTCTGTGTGTGTCTGTATCCTCAAGTGAATAATCATTGGGCAGTAAATAGAATTATGGGGAATCAGTCTTTTATCTTAAGAAAGCCATTTGTAGCACCTGTTGCTTAGAGAGCTGTGTTTTTATCAAAACCCACTTCTGTTCCTCCCCGGCAAACCTTTACAAGCATTCTGGGCAGTTAACCATGGCTATGTGAGTAACAGAACATCAGGAAAGTGATGGAGGTCACACCCATGCTTGCCCCAGAAACACCTTTCAAGCTTTCCTGTCTCTCTTTCCCCATCTACTGACTTTGAAAAAAGACTCTGAAAACCTAGAAGAAGGTGGAGCCCCAAAGAGGAGGCTGAGCCTCTGAATGAGCACTGGGAAGGTCACTTACTCAGAAATACCTGCTGGGTTTTACAGAACCAAAAAGTACTTTCACTCTGTTAAGCCACGGAGCTACGGAGTATTGTAACAGCATCTTGTGTTATTCACCATAACCAATCTAAGATAGTTCCTTGGATCACAGTGTTTCACAGGTTTTATGCTAATGCTATTCTTTCCTTTTCAAAATCCAATTCTTATTAAATTCCCCCCTTTATCCTTGTAATTTAGGATATATGTGGGTATACTTTTCATTAATTCTGTCTTGCACTCCCTGAACCCTTTCCGTATAGACACACAGCTTGTGCTTGGCAGAAGACTAAGCCTCCGAAGATGTCCACATCCAAGTTCCTGAAACTTGTGAATACATTACCTTTTTAGGCAAAAGGGATTTGCAGACATTATTAAGTTAAGGACCTTGAGATGGGGAGATCATCTTGGATTATCCGACTGGGTCCAATCTAATCCCAAGAGGCCTTAAAATTGGAGAACTTTTCCCAGCTGTGGTCAGAAGAGATATGACAAGAGAAGCTGGGTCAGAGAGACGTAAAGTTGTTGGCTTTGAAGGTGGAGAAAAGGTCCATGAGCCAAGGAATGTGAGTGGCCTCTAGAAGCTGGAAAATGCAGGGAAGAAAGATGCTCCTCTAGATTCTCTAGAAAGGAATGCAGTCCTGCTGGAAACCTTGATTTATCCCAGTGAGACTCATTTCAGACTTCTAACATACTGAACTGTAAAGTAATACAATTGTGTTGCTTTAAACCATTGAGTTTGTGGTAATTTGTTTCAGCAGCAATAGAAAACAAATATACAGGTCTCTGGTCATCTCAGGAAATTTTACTGTGTTATTTATTTTATCACTGCTTTTCTTCTGTAAATTCTATTGCCTCCTCCTAAAATTCAAATGACATGTATTGGATCATATAAATATAACCTTCATTGTTCTTATTTCTCTCATTACCTTCCATCATTTTTTTTCTCATCTGAGTTCTGGTCTTCTAATGCACTAATTATGTTTTACTGATATTGATAGAGCTTTCCTTGGGAACAATTTAAAAAACTGTTTTAGTTCAGCAATTATTGTTTTAAAACTCCAAAACAGTATCTCTATATCATGATCTTCTTTTGTCAAACTTTTCTCCAAAATTTTCTTGGGTCTCACTGAGAATCTCTACAAGCTCTAAAAAAATGTCTCCAATTTCCCATAATAATTGGAGAACATATGTTCTGAATGCTCAAAATGGTTCCTTTCTTTTGGACTGCTAAATTTTCAGTATGCCAATTTATTTTTCTCTGCTTGCTCATCCTTCTGGAAGTAGATATAATGACTAGTTTTGTTATCTAAAATAAACAAAAACCATGAGAAGAAAATACTTAAGCTATACTGTGATTTCTCCTTGCCTAGATAGTAATCTGGGATTTCCTACATGGTCAGGATGGACTTGTAAGTGGTGGGAGGTGTCTGAAAGGTATAGAGTTCACCCTTGTTTAAAACGAGTTTATCCTTTTGTTTCTCTTAGCCAGCTGGAGCCAGCTGGACATGGCAACCCCCTTCAGAGGCAACATGGCAGGACCTACCAGGGTATTGCTCAGAAATCCGCCCCTCAATATCCATATACAGCCCACACTCCTCATTTTAGCTTTGGATGGAATTGCCCTCATTTTGATCTGAAGACACTGGGGAGAGGGCATTTTAGGTGTGAAGAAGAGAATTCTTTGCAGTAAGGAACGGGCAACCTATTGGAGGAGCAGGTACAGACCCTGGGTTGACTGGCATTATATCATCATTTTCTACCTCAAAGGACTATTTAAAGAGCCATGAATTTTCCTTTGGATTTCAGATGTACTACTTGTAATGACCATTGTTGGTTAAAGAGGAAATAATACCAGCTAGTGGAAATGGCATTTTAAGAAATACTTATTTCTCATAATCAAATTATATTATCAGAGACCTGGACATTTCTGGGTGAAAGAATAATCACATGTAATGAACAGCACTGTGATAAATGTTTTATGAAGATTATCTTATTCATTCTTGTTTAACTCTTAATTAAAAACCTATTGAACAAATTTTATAGGATGTATTACAGAGAAGATAACTGAAACTCAGAGGATTAAGTGTTGTTTAAGAAAAAATAGCTATAAATTAGCAGAGCCAAGATCAGAATTCAAACACAGATTGACCAACTCCAAATTTAGTTCTGAAATTGAAGTGCAAATATATTTAGTGGTAAACAGTTCCAGGATGACATGTGATGTCTGTGTATAAAGGAAATAGTATATGTCTTAATTGAAACATCCGTGGTATAAATGGCATCGATGGGTCCTGGGTGTCCCCAAACTCTATCAGAGTGTCATGTGAGGCTACCTATATCACAGAAGTAATGTGATTGATCAAGAATCTTTTGCACTTTTTAATATAAAATTACACTTCTGTGATTTTTCACGATGTAATTTCTTCTGTGTGTAGTTCTTTTTCATGCTAAATTTCACATTTCCTTGATGTGGTCAGTTCCTACGAATTCAAATCAGTGGAATTCAAATGGGATTACATTTCTTTCATCTAAATAATTTATCTTAAGATAATGGATGTGAGGAGAGTGTCTTAGAAATAGAAAGCATTGGATACATGGAATCTGCTCTTGGCTTCCAGGAATATAAAGGAAATTGCACAATAAATCAATTTTTATGGATGCTATTGATTTGCAACATTTGCTGCTTTTAAAAATTAATAGCTGAAATAATGAACATTCAAAAAACTCTCTCCACCGTCAGTTTGATTAATTCATTGATATGAAGTACAGATGACAGATGCAATATTTGAAACTAGATCTTCTTGCAGTCCAATCAGAGGAAATCCAGATAGAGACCACAGTGGCCAATATGGCCTTTCAATTTTTTTTCAGTTAATTTGTGCAAAAGAGCCCTTTACATAGACATGCTCTATCCAATAAAATGAACGTTTAATTATTTGTATAAATGTTATTGTAAATGCATAATAGTGCCTCCACAGTCCAAGTGTCATCATTTTATATTAATATTGCATTACAGTAAAACTGGTAATAAAGTGCTGCTCTGAAGAAATTGTGCATGGGATTTTTAACATGGTGCTCAGCCAGGAGACAAGTTTATTAAAGTTACTGAACTATGTAGTGGAAAAAATGGAGTTACTAAAATCTTACCCATGGAAACTGCAACAAAACTGAGACAATGAAATGGTTACAAGAAATTAGAGGCCAAACTTTGTGATTTTTTTTTTTACACTAATGTGAAATCCATTCAACTGTCTATAAGCCAGATGCATTTATCCAAATTAATTTCCAGTAAATTCACACAAACGCATGAAAACAAGTGATAACATTAGGCAAAAATGTACATACTAGAACTTCAAACCCAGTTAGGACTCTAGAAATAAAAATACTCACAGAGACCCCCTTGAGGATCTTAAAGAGTCTTGAAAGCAGAAGAAAAAGATGAAGAAGTATGCAGTTCTCATTTGGATCTTATTGAAAGGGGCCTTGTCATTCATCTACTGTTGTACAGACTTGAATGACTTGACATACCACCCTGAACTTACACTGAGGCTGTTATTTTAAAGGACAGCATTCTTAGATCATCTAGGTGAATGTGTGTTTTATTAAAGTTATGTTACTGGGGGCTTCCCTGCTGCTGCAGTGGTTAAGAATCCGCCTGCCAATGCCGGGGACACGGGTTCGAGTCCTGGTCCGGGAAGATCCCACATGCCGCGGAGCAACTTAACCCGTGCGCCACACTACTGAGCCTGCGCTCTAAAGCCCGTGAGCCACAACTACTGAGCCCGCATGCCACAACTACTGAAGCCCTCATGCCTAGAGCCCGTGCTCCTCAACAAGAGAAGCCACCGCAATGAGAAGCCTGTGCACTGCAACCAAGAGTAGCCCCCACTCACCGCACCTAGAGAAAAGCCCGCATGCAGCAATGAAGACCCAACACAGCTAAAAATAAAACATAAATAAAATAAATAAATTTATTTTTAAAAAAAGTTATGTTAGTCTGCCATTTGGTCTGTATGAGGGCAAAGCACAGTGTTTGATAGCTTGGCTTTGGAGTCAGTCTAGTTGGTGGTGCAACTCGGCCATTTGCTGTGTGAGTCTGAACAAGTTAATAAACTTCTCTGAGCTTCTCCCATTCTTGGAGGGCTGATGCAAAAAATAAATGAAGTATCGCTGTAAAGTATTTAGCAGATGGTCTGACTTAAAATGCACGCAATAAATATTAATAATTATCACCAATGTTTTATTTTAATTTGAGCTCTATCTATATAACACTACAGTAAACCCAGAAACATAAGCTGGCAGATAAACAGACCACAAAGGAGAACTTCCTTGAGGATGCAACTGGGTTGATGTGGTGGAGCATTTAAGCAAAACTGGTTGTAAAGGAAATGAAGAGCTCTTGGAATTTGAGGTGAGGAAAGAGTATCCTTTAAAAAGTAAACTGGGTTCAAAATCTTTCATTACTCTTTGGCATTGGAGTGGCTTTTCATAAAACACATTTTTCCTATGTTTCTTACATAAAAAATGTTGTAAACTGGGAGTTCATGAAGAACTTTCCCAGTCCACCCCAGTTAGAGTGTTCATCAAAACTAAAGACTTTCTTAGTTACAGACCCATTAGGTTCCATGTGACTTCTATAATTCTTAGCCTATTTAAACATGATGCAAATGTCAAATCACAGTATAAATTTAAGGACATTTTTGTTAGTAAATTATTTTTTTGTTCTAGATCATCATTTCTGGCAAGATATACCTACTAAAAGATGTACAACAGAAGCAGAATCTACATTCCATTCCATGACTCAAGTGTAAATAGAACAGAAAGCTCCAGTCGCAAGAGAAAAAAATGAAACAAAACTGCTACTAAGATTGAACTTAAATCTTGTCTGTCATATATCCATGGTGGGTATGCAACCTGAACGACAGATATTGTGCAATGATTCTAAGAAGTATGAATCAGTCTGTATTTCCTCAGAACTTTCAAATCGATATTGTTCGGTGTTAGATGTTGATAAGCTGATGGTCTACAAATAGTATTTCATATTTTATGCCTAAACTAGGCAGCCTAGGATGAACTGGATAGAAAAGCTAGGAAACAAGGAGAAGCAAGCTCGCATGACTGAGATTTTATAGAATAAAAATATACACAACACATTTTAATCTGTGAATATAAAATTCAAGGATTATTAGAGGATAATAAATACAAATCATTTACCCTTTAGGGAAGTTCAAAGAATTTAGTGTAGGTTTACAGGAATCACTTCATTAGTATTAAAATGGTAGACTGTCAACTTAGATTTTAATATCCAATCCAAAATGCTTGCCTTAAAACAGTTATAATCACATAGCAGTATCAATGTTTTAACTTTTCAATTTGCAAGTTTAATATTTTTAACATTTACTGAATAGAAGTAAGAATATCAGAACGAATGTGCTTTGATGATAGTAAATGCTTAGAATATGTAAGTATTATTTTAAATTTTGATTAAAATTTTAAAAATTACTATAAACAGTTTGTACTAATGTGTCAAGAGTCTCCAAGACCACCCTCAGATTTGATGATTTGCTAGAGGTACTCACAGAACTCAGAAAAGCTGTTATGCTCGTGGTCACACTTTGATTATAGAGAAAGAATACAGATTAAAATCAGCAGAGAAAAAATGCCATGTAGACCAGAGTCAGGAGAAACCAGCCAGGAGTTTCCAGTTGTCCTCTCCCAGTAGAGTTGCATGGACAGCTCTTAATTCTTCCTGCAATGAAGTATAAGATGTACAAATTACTGCCAATGAGGGATGCTCACCTGAACCATGATGTCCAGAGTTTTTATTGGAAGTTAGTTATGCAGCTACAGAGCACCCATATGACTGACTTTGGCTACTCAGTCTTCAGCCCCTCCAGATGTCAAACTGATACAACATGGCTCAGGATCCCAGGTGAACAAAAGCAGACATTCCCCAAAAATCACATGAGAGAACCTATCTGACATGGTCCATGGCTCAGGTATAGAAATACATTCTTCTCAGACAAGATAATTCAAGGACTTAGAGGTTATCTCACAGGAGCTGGTCTGTAAAATAGGGGTGCCAGCCACAAAGCAGGGGCCATCCCAGGACATGTGGGATCAGAAGAGAAAACATGAAGGAATGTTTTCCTTCCCCTGATTCCCTCCGATGAAAAAGTCGTGGAGGTAAAGGAACTAAACCGTTGTCAAGTTTCTTAGAACACAGCCCACAGCTGAGCACCCAGAATTCTTCACTGATCTGAGACCAGGACCAGCATCAGGCTTGAGTGGGATTCTCTTGAAAAGTGACCCCGTCACAGTGGCCATGGCTCCGGGTGTGGTGTATGGCATTTAATATTGTGCTTCATAAAGGAAATTAGTAGATAGCAGCAGTCTC
This sequence comes from Physeter macrocephalus, assembly GCF_002837175.3. NCBI lineage: Eukaryota > Metazoa > Chordata > Mammalia > Artiodactyla > Physeteridae > Physeter > Physeter macrocephalus. Next base: position 67,849,716 of record NC_041223.1, read on the forward strand.
AGATAGTTGGTGAATTAGGGGCTTAGGAAAGAATCAGTGCCTGATAAAGAATTTGTTAAAACTCAGACTTTGTACCTCCTCTTCTTCTGTCCTCCTCGTCCTTTTTTAAGTTTGCTCAAGAAATTTCCATGTTTGTTCAGAGTATGCTGTATAATGCGCACACAAGGACATCAGGTCCTAATCCTGAAGCCTGTCAATGTTTCCTTATTTGACAAAAAGGATCTTTGCAGATGTGATTAGAGATCATGAGTATTATGTGTTGCATTGTGTCCCACCAAAGTTCATACGTTAAAGTGCTCACCCCCCAATAAATCAGAATGTGACCTTATCTGGAAATAGGATTGTTGCAGATGTCGCTAGTTAAGTTGAGGTCATACTGAAGTAGCGTGAGCTCTAATCCAATATGACTGGGGTTCTTATCAAAAGGGGAAATTTGGAGACAGACATGCACACGAGGAGAATGACATGTGAAGACTAAGGTAGGAATCAGAATGATGCCTCTACAAGCCAAGAAACACCAAAGATTGCCAACAAAACACCAGAACTAGGAGAGAGGCAAGGAACAGATTCTCCTTCACAGCCTTCAGAAGGTACCAACCCTGCTGACACCTCGATCTCACTTTCAGCCTCGAGAACTGTGAGACAATACATTTCAGTTGTTTTAACCATCCAGTTTGTGACCCTGCTTACTGCAGCCCTGGGAAACTAATATAGGGAGATTTCCCTGGATTATCCAGTTGGACTCTAAATGCAATCGTATGTGTTCTTGTAAGACAGAGGTATGGGAGCTAGATATAGAAGACAAAACACAGCCAGAAGAAGAGGTAATGTGACCACAGAGGCAGGGACAAGTGTAATGCAGCCACAGACAAAGAACAGTGGAATCCACCCAGAGCTGGAAGAGGCAAGGAAGCGATTCTCCCCAGAGCCTCTGGAGGGAGCACCACTCTACCGACACCTTGATTTCAACCCAGTGATACTGATTTTGGACTTCTAGCCTCTAGGATTGCAGGAGAATACATTTCTGTTGTATTAAGCCACAAAGTTTGTGGTAACTTGTTACACTACTCATGGGAAAATAATACAGCACATATTAGTTATAATACATTAGCATAAAACCTATGTATCTTATTATGTTTTCTGGAATAGAATCTCTGAGTTCAGCTGTGGCAAAGGGCATCCCAGGGCACTCTAATAGTGGACGGCTCATATTTCATCTATACTGTCAAGTTTATACTTACATATTTAAGACACTTTATCAAATTCAGGAATCAAATTAAAGCAGCTATGAAGTCAAAGATTTTAATGATGTTTTATCCTATGACACTAGTATAAAATATTTTGAAGGACCTTAATATATTTGGTTACTATAAAGACGTAAATATTCAGGCCAAAAAAAAAAAAAAAAAGTCATGATCACTGGGAAACAGCATGGATTCACTAATCACAAGTTATGTAAAACCAAACATATTTATTTTGTCTGGAATGTCTGGATTAAGACCTTTGAACAAATGGAAAAAAAGATGGGCTGAATGTTAAATGGTAACATGGTAAATAAATGTAAAGTAAAAGTGGATCGGGCTTCCCTGGTGGCGCAGTGGTTGAGAATCCGCCTGCCGATGCAGGGGACACGGGTTCGTGCCCCGGTCCGGGAGGATCCCACATGCCGCGGAGCGGCTGGGCCCGTGAGCCGTGGCCGCTGAGCCTGCGCGTCCGGAGCCTGTGCTCCGCAACGGGAGATGCCACAACTGTGAGAGGCCCGCGTACCGCAAAAAAAAAAAATTAAAAAAAAAAGTCAAAGTGGATCTAAAATTAGTTAACGCTACCCTAAAGGGTGCTGTAGATCAATGCCAAAGTGAAAGGAGGTTTCAGGTACTATGAGCAGGCATTTCCAGGGCACTTCCTATGGGCCAAACACTACACTAAACCCTCCCTCCTATCTCTTTTTTTTTTTTTTTAGCATCTTTATTGGAGTATAAATGCTTTACAATGGTGTGTTACTTTCTGCTGTATAACAAAGTGAATTAGCTATACATATACATATATCCCCATATCCCCTCCCTCTTGCCTCTCTCTCCCACCCTCCCTATCCCACCCCTCTAGGTGGTCACAAAGCACCGAGCTGATCTCCTGTGCGATGCGGCTGCTTCCCACTAGCTATCTATTTTAATTTGGTAGTGTATATATGTACATGCCACTCTCTCACTTCTTCCCAGCTTACCCTTCCCCCTCCCTGTGTCCTCAAGTCCATTCTCGATATCTGCGTCTTTATTCCTGTCCTGCCCTTAGCTTCTTCAGAACATTTTTTTTTTTTTAGATTCCATATATATGTGTTAGCATACGGTATTTGTTTTTCTCTTTCTGACTTACTTCACTCTGTATGACAGACTCTAGGTCCATCCACCTCACTACAAGTAACTCAATTTCGTTTCTTTTTTTTTCTTTTATGTTTATTTTTTATTTATTTATTTTTCTAATTAGTCATCCATTTCATACACATCAATGTATACATGTCAATCCCAATCTCCCAATTCATCACACAACCACTCCACCCCCTGCCACTCTCCCCCCTTGGTGTCCATATGTTTTTTCTCTATTTCTGTGCCTCAATTTCTGCTCTGCAAACCAGTTCATCTGTACCATTTTCTAGGTTCAATATATATGCGTTAATATACGATATTTGTTTTTCTCTTTCTGACTTACTTCACTCTATGTGACAGTTTCTAGATGCATCCACGTCTCTACAAATGACCCAATTTCGTGCCTTTTTATGGCGGAGTAATATTCTATTGTATATATGTACCACATCTTTATCCATTCGTCTGTTGATGGGCATTTAGTTTGCTTCCATGACCTGGTTATTGTAAATAGTGCTGCAATGAACATTGGGGTGCATGTGTCTTTTTGAATTATGGTTTTCTCTGGGTATATGCCCAGTAGTGGGATTGCTGGGTCATATGGTAATTCTAATTTTAGTTTTTTAAGGAACCTCCATACTGTTCTCCATAGTGGCTGTATCAATTTACATTCCCACCGACAGTGCAAGAGGGTTCCCTTTTCTCCATACCCTCTCCAGCATTTATTGTTTGTAGATTTTTTGATGATGGCCATTCTGACTGGTATGAGGTGATATCTCATTGTAGTTTTCATTTGCATTTCTCTAATGATTAGTGATGTTAAGCATCCTTTATTGTGTTTGTTGGCAATCTGTATATCTTCTTTGGAGAAATGTCGATTTAGGTCTTCTGCCCATTTTTGGATTGGGTTGTGTTTTTTTTTTTTATATTAAGCTACATGAGCTGCTTGTATATTTTGGAGATTAATCCTTTGTCAGTTGCTTCATTTCCAAATATTTTCTCCCATTCTGAGGGTTGTCTTTTCATCTTGTTTATGGTTTCCTTTACTGTGCAACAGCTTTTAAGTTTCATTAGGTCCCATTTGTTTATTTTTGTTTTTATTTCCATTTCTCTAGGAGGTGGGTCAAAAAGCATCTTGCTGTGATTTATGTCATACAGTGTTCTGCCTATGTTTTCCTCTAAGAGTTTTACAGTGTCTGGCCTTACATTTAGGTCTTTAATCCATTTTGAGTTTCTTTTTGTGTATGGTGTTGGGCAGTGTTCTAATTTCATTCTTTTACATGTAGCTGTCCAGTTTTCCCAGCACCATTTATTGAAGAGGCTGCCTTTTCTCCATTGTATACTCTTGCATCCATTATTAAAGATAAGGTAACCATATGTGCATGGATTTATCTCTGGGCTTTCTATCCTGTTCCATTGATTTATATTTCTGTTTTTGTGCCAGTACCATACTGTCTTGTATAGTGTAGCTTTGTAGTATAGTCTGATATCAGGGAGCCTGATTCCCCCAGCTCCATTTTTCTTTCTCAAGATTGCTTTGGCGATTCGGGGTATTTTGTGCTTCCATACAAATTGTGAATTTTTTGTTCTAGTTCTGTGAAAAATGCCATTGGTGGTTTGAAAGAGATTGCATTGAATCTGTAGATTGTTTTGGGAAGTATAGTCAGTTTCACAATGTTGATTCTTCCAGTGCAAGAACATGGTATATCTCTCCACCAGTTTGTAACATCTTTAATTTCTTTCATTAGTATCTTATAGTTTTCTGCATACAGATCTTTTGTCTCCTTAGGTAGGTTCATTCCTAGGTATTTTATTCTTTTTGTTGCAATGGTAAATGGGAGTGTTTCCTTAATTTCTCTTTTAGATTTTTCATCATTAGTGTATAGGAATGCAAGAGATTTCTGTGCATTAATTTTGTATCCTGCTACTTTGCCAAATTCATTGGTTAGATCTAGTAGTTTTCTGGTAACATCTTTAGGATTCTCTTTGTATAGTATTATATCATCTGCAAACAGTGACAGTTTTACTTCTTCTTTTTTGATTTGGATTCTTTTTATTTCTGTTTTCTTCTCTGATTGCTGTGACTAAAACTTCCAAAACTATGTTTGTCAAAAGCTTTCTCTGCATCTATTGAGATTATCATATTGTTTTTATCCTTCAATTTGTTAATAGGGTGTATCACATTGATTGATTTCTGTATATTGAAGAATCCTTGCATTCCTGGGATAAACCCCACTTGATCATGGTGTATGATCCTTTTAATGTGCTGTTGGATGCTGTTTGCTAGTATTGTGTTGAGGATTTTTGCATCTATTGACCTGTGGTTTTCTTTTTTGTGACATCTTTGTCTGGTTTTGGTATGAGGGTGATGGTGGCCTTGTACAATGACTTTGGAAGGGTTCCTCCCTCTGCTATATTTTGGAAGAGTTTGAGAAGGACAGGTGTTAGCTCTTCTTTAAATGTTTGATGATATTCACCTGTGAAGCCGTCTGGTCCTGGGCTTTTGTTTATTGGAAGATTTTTAATCACAGTTTCAGTATCAGTGCTTGTGATTGGTCTGTTTATATTTTCTCTTTTTTCCTGGTTCAGTCTCGGAAGGTTGTGCTTTTCTAAGAATTTGTCCATTTCTTCCAGGCTGTCCATTTTATTGGCATATAGTTCAGTAGTTACTTCTCCTTTTTCATTTCTAATTCTATTGATTTAAGTCTTCTCCCTTTTTTTCTTGATGAGTCTGGCTAATGGTTTATCAATTTTCTTTATGTTCTCGAAGAACCAGTTCTTAGTTTTATTGATCTTTGCTATCATTTCCTTCATTTCTTTTTCATTTATTTCTGCTCTGATATTTATGATTTCTTTTCTTCTGCCAACTTTGGTCTTTTTTGTTCTTCTTTCTGTAATTGCTTTAGGTGTAAGATTAGGTTGTTTACTTGAGATTTTTCTTGTATTTGAGGTAAGATTGTATTTCTATAAACTTCCCTCTTAGAACTGCTTTTGTTGCATCCCATAGGTTTTGGGTCGTCGTGTTTTCATTGTCATTTGTTGCTAGGTATTTTTTAATTTCCTCTTTGATTTCTTCTCTTCAGTGATCTCTTGGTTATTTAGTAGTGTATTGTTTAGCCTCCATGTGTTTGTATTTTTTACAGTTTTTTTTTCTGTAATTGATATCTAGCCTCATAGATTGTGGTCAGAAAAGATACTTGATACGATTTCAGTTTTCTTAAATTTACCATGGCTTGATTTGTGGCCCAAGATATGATCTATCCTGGAGAACATTCCATGAGCACTTGAGAAGAAAGTGTATTTTGTTGTTTTTGGATGGAATGTCCTATAATTATCAATTAGGTCCATATTGTTTAATGTATCATTTAAAGCTTGTGTTTCCTTATTTATTTTCATTTTGGATGTCTGTCCATTGGTGAAAGTGGGGTGTTAAAGTCCCCTACTATGATTGTGTTACTGTCGATTTCCCATTTTATGGCTGTTAGCATTTGGTTTATGTATTGAGGTGCTCCTATGTTGGATGCATAAATATTTACAATTGTTTTATCTCTCCTTGTATTGATCCCTTGGTCATTATGTAGTGTCCTTGTTTCTGGTAATAGTCTTTATTTTAAAGTCTGTTTTGTCTGATATGAGAATTGCTACTCCAACTTTCTTTTGCTTTCCATTTGCATGGAATATGTTTTTCTATCCTCTCACTGTCAGTCGGTATGTGTCCCTAGGTCTGATTGGGTTTTTTGTAGACAGCATATCTACGGGTCCTGTTTTTGCATCCATTCAGCCAGTCTATGTCTTTTGGCTGGAACATTTAATCCATTTACATTTAGGGTAATTATCAATATGTATGTCCCTATTACCATTTCCTTAATTCTTTTGGGTTTTTTATTGTAGGTCTTTTCCTTCTCTTGTGTTTCCTACCTAGAGAAGTTATTTAGCATTTGTTGTAAAGTTGGTGTGATGGTGCTGAAGTCTCTTAGCTTTTGCTTGTCTGTAGAGGTTTGAATTTCTCTGTCGAATCTGAATGACATCCTTGATGGGTAATCTTGGTTGCAGGTTTTTCCCTTTCATCACTTTAAATATGTCCTGCTATCCCCTTCTGGCCTGCAGAGTTTCTGCTGAAAGATCAGCTGCTAACCTCATTGGTATTCCCTTGTATGTTATTTGTGTCTTTTCTCTTGCTGCTTTTAATAATTTTTCTTTGTACTTAATTTTTGATAGCTTGATTAATATGTGTTTTGGCATGTTTCTCCTTGGATTTATACTGTATGGGACTCTGTGCACTTCCTGGACCTGATTGACTATTTCCTTTCCCATATTAGGGAAGTTTTCAACTATAATCTCTTTAAATATTTTCTCAGTCCCTTTCCTTTTCTTCTCTTCTTATGGGATTCCTATAATTCGAATGTTGGTGCCTTTAATGTTGTCCCAGAGGTCTCTGAGACTGTCCTCAATTGTTTTCATTCTTTTTTCTTTATTCTCCTCTGCAGTAGTTATTTCCACTATTTTATCTTCAAGGTCACTTATCCATTCTTCTGCCTCATTTATTCTGCTATTGATTTCTTTAGAGAAATTTTAATTTCATTTATTGTGTTGTTCATCATTGTTTGCTCTTTAGTTCTTCTAGGTCCTTGTTAAATGTTTCTTGTATTTTCTCCTTTCTATTTCCAAGATTTTGGATCATCTTTACTATCATTACTCTGAATTCTTTTTCAGGTAGACTACCTATTTCCTCCTCTTTTGTTTGGTCTGGTGGGTTTTTGCTTTGCTCCTTCATCTGCTGCATATTTCTCTGTCTTCTCATTTTGCTTAACTTACTGTGTTTGGGGTCTCCTTTTCGCAGGCTGCCGGTTCGTAGTTCCCGTTGATTTTGGTGTCTGCCTCCAGTGTGTAAGGTTGGTTCAGTGGGTTGTGTAGGCTTCCTGGTGGAGGGAACTAGTGCCTGTGTTCTGGTGGGTGGGGCTGGATCTTGTCTTTCTGGTGGGCAGGACCACATCCAGTGGTGTGTTTTTAGGGTGTCTGAACTTATTATGATTTTAGTCAGCCTCTCTGCTAGTGAGTGTGGTTCTGTGCCTGTCTTGCTAGTTGTTTGGCATAGGGTGTCCAGCACTGTAGCTTGCTGGCCATTGAGTGGAGCTGGGTCTTTGCATTGAGACGGAGATCTGTGGAAGAGCTCTCGCAGATTGATATTACATGGGGCTGGGAGGTCTCTGGCGGTCCAGTGTCCTGAACTCAGCTCTCCCACCTCAGAGACTCCGGCCTGACACCCGGCTGGAGCAACAAGTCCCTGTCAGCCACATGGCTCAGATGAAAAGGGAGAAAAAAAAAGAAAGAAAGAAATAAAATAAAAAAATATTATTAAAATAAGAAAATTTTAAAATGTAATTTAAAAAAAAGAAGAGAGCAACCAAACCAGTAAACAAATCCACCAATGATAACAAGCGCTAATAACTATACTAAGGTAAACATAAAAATCAGAAACTAGTCAGTCACATACAGCAAACCCCAAGTGTACAGTTGCTCCCAAAGTCTACAGCCTCAATTTTGGGGTGATTCCTTGTCTCTTCAGGTATTCCACAGATGCAGGGTACCTCAAGTTGATTGTGGGGATTTAATCTGCTTCTCCTAAGGCTGTATGGAGAAATTTCCCTTTCTCTTCTTTGTTCACACAGCTCCCAGGGTTCCGCTTTGGATTTGGCCCCGCCTCTGCATATAGGTCGCCCTCTGGTGTCTGTTCTTTGCTAAGACAGGATGGGGTTAAAGTCGCTGCTGATTGGGGGCTCTGGCTTTCCGCTTTGGATTTGGCCCCGCCTCTGCATATAGGTCGCCCTCTGGTGTCTGTTCTTTGCTAAGACAGGATGGGGTTAAAGTCGCTGCTGATTGGGGGCTCTGGCTCACGCAGGCCGGGGGGAGGGAGGGGTACGGATGCGGGGCGAGCCTGCGGCGGCAGAGGCCAGCATGACGTTGCAGCAGCCTGAGGCGCGCCTTGTGTTCTCCCAGGGAAGCTGTCCCTGGATCGGCTCCCAGGAGGGGAGGTGTGGGTAGTGACCTATGCTCGCACACAGGCCTCTCGGTGGCGGCAGCAGCAGCCTTAGCGTCTCAGGCCCGTCTCTGGGGTCCGCGCTGACAGCCGCGGCTCGCGCCCGTCTCTGGAGCTCGTTTAGGCGGTGCTCTGAATCCCCTTTCCTCGTGCACACTGAAACAATGGTCTTTTGCCTCTTCGGCAGCTCCAGACTTTTCCCGGACTCCCTCCCGGCTAGCCGTGGCGCACTAACCCCTTCAGGCTGTGTTCACGCCGCCAACCCCAGTCCTCTCCCGGCTTCTGACCGAAGCCCGAGCCTCAGCTCCCAGCCCCTGCCCACCCCGGCGGGTGAGCAGACAAGCCTCTCGGGCTGGTGAGTGCCGGTCG
>NC_041223.1:67858602-67864352 GCF_002837175.3 Physeter macrocephalus
GGTCCCATCCCTATTCTTTTGTCTCTGTTTATTCTTTTTTCTTTTGCCTTACCCAGGTACGTGGGGAGTTTCTTGCCTTTTGGGAGGTCTGAGGTCTTCTGCCAGCATTCTGTAGGTGTTCTGTAGGAGTTGTTCCACATGTAGATGTATTTCTGATGTATTTGTGAGGAGGAAGGCGATCTCCACATCTTACTCCTCCGCCATCTTGAAGGTCCTCTCCTCCCTCCTGTTTTTAAGCATTATCTGTTCTCTCCATCTCTTTAGAATTTCTCCTTGGCCAACATTTTCCTGGTACTTTTTCTCCTCTTCCCCACTCTCTTCTGCTTTCTCTGGAATCCAGTATTTCTGTTCATTTCTTAGGCAAATTTCAAGATAACTAACTTCAGTTCTGTGCTGTTCAATACAATAGCTATTTTGAGCATTTTAAATAGGCCTGGTTCAAATGAGATCACTTTAAATATGAAATACATACTAGATTTTGAAGACAATATTAAAAAATGTAAAATAGCTCATCAACAATTTTTTATATTGGCTACATGTTGAAATGATAATATTTTTGATACATTATGTAAAGTATATTATGAAGATAATTTTACCTAATTGATGTGGCCACTATAAATTTTAAATGATAGATGTGGCTCCCATCTGTGGCTTGAATTATAATTCTGTAAGGCAGCATTGCTCTAGATGAAAGGTTAGGGGCCTTGCCTTTGTAGCATAAGCAAGAAATTTTGTTAAGCAAAAGGAAATCTACCCTAGAAAGATTTTTGTGCCACTCTTTTTTTTTTTTTTTTTTTTTTTTTGTGTGGTATGCGGGCCTCCCTCTGCTGCGGCCTATCCCGTTGCGGAGCACAGGCTCCGGACGCGCAGGCTCAGCGGCCATGGCTCACGGGCCCAGCCGCTCCGCGGCATGTGGGATCCTCCCAGACCGGGGCGCGAACCCGGTTCCCCTGCATCGGCAGGCGGACGCACAACTGCTGCGCCACCAGGGAAGCCCTGTGCCACTCTTTTAGGGTTAAAAGTGTGGCACAAGCAATTGTGGTTTAAAATAACAATTATTTTTTTCTTCTGTCTAATGAAAAAATTACTTCATCAGTTTACGGAACTTGTTGGACAGAGCTGTAGAATTATCCAGAGTAGCCACCTTCCTCCCTTACATGCTTTCCAAATCATGTTCTTTGAAGTTGATCTTTCCCACACCTGGACAAAATTGCCAGCAACTCCCAAAGCTTTTCTGATTCCTTTCAGAAAGAATAACAATTTCACTGCAAAATTTAAAAATCTCATCAAGTCTAACAGTACAGTTTAATCTATTATACAATTTAAATTATCTTTCCCCAGCTGGGGCCTGCCTCAGCTGTGCATCCTGCAAAGAGCAAGGAGAGCGTGCTTGGCGTCTAAATTCTCAACACTAGCCTCCCAACTGCTGTCCCTTCCAAAGCAATGTGTTAAAAGAGGAGAGGTGGCAGGGGAAAAACTCCCCAACGCCACCTGACTGGTGGAGTTAGCACATGGCTTCAGGGCCTTGTGGGCAGCTGCTTTTTCTCTCCTGGCTTGGTTGGATGCCTCTGAGGTCCTCCTGCTACAGACCTCCAACCACGGCTCTCACCTCCCTTTGGTGGAGAGCACATCCGTTTCTGGAGAACTTTATATCACACTCTCTCTCTCTCTGTCTCAACCATGTGCTATGCTCTAGGTTTTAGGGTGTCTTTATGTCCCCAGATTCCAGGGAACATAAAGCATGCTTTCCAAGAGATTTGTTTCACATGCCCCCTCTTTTGGCTTGAGACGGTGTACATTCCCCTAACCTTCCCATGAGTAGCTGGAAAGGGGAACTACTACAGCACTCCAACAACACGTTCCAAGAGAATTCAGGTCTGTATTAGTTAGGGTAGGCTAAAAACTGTTACCAAAGAGAATACCAAGTTTCAGTAGCTTAAAAAGAAGTTTATCTAGCTCAGTGCTGGATGGGGTTTAAATAGATGGCTGGCTTTCTGCCAGCTCGTCATTAGCAGACTCTTTCTGTCTTCAGCTACACAAGTCCCTAGGGCCTCATCGTCTTCTGCATCCAGACTGAAGAAAGGAGAAGGACGTGGTGAAATACATCCACTGTCTCAGAAGCCCTAGCCCGGAAGTGGCACAAATCTCTTCCATCGGCCATTCCTTACCTGCACGAGAGCCTGAGAAACGCACTCCAGCCACGGAGGAAAAACAGTGATGAAGTTTGGTAGAAACAGTTTCACAGTGCCTTATAGCATGCCCCCCCAACACGAACACTTAGGGATCATGCAGGGATGCTTGTACCTGTGTTGTTACACGAGTTTTTTTTTCTCAGAATTTTGAGCCTCAGTAGAAACTGAGACAAAATGTACCCTTGTAACATTTCTTACTCAATGATTCATTGAGTATGCATTCTACACCATGCACTTTCTATCTGCCAACTCCTTTATTCTTCCAATTCTTTGACATAGGTATTAAGCTCAGAGAGGTTATTTGACTTATTTTAACTTAATTAAAACTGCCAGCACAAAGAGGAGCTGAAATTCAACCTCCATTTTTCTTCCTCTTATGATAAACTACCTCTAAGCTACCCCCTTTCAATCTTAACATTTTATCATATTTGTTTATTTTTGGCACTTTTAATTTCCCTTTTAAATTCTGACTTCAAGGATATAAATAAGAGGAATATATATATACATATTATATATATATACACACATATATGCCGTGTTTATATGCAATACATATCTAGTCTACTGATTATAACTGAAAGAACATGGAAACAATAACTTGGAAAATTAAGATTTTTTTTTTGATAGGGAAAATTATTTCTTCAAAAATATTTATTATCCATGCACTCTATCTTAAAATTTATTGTTGAAAGAGAGACTTGTACAAGGGAAAACACTATTCTAAAAATAATAATTTGTTAATTAAAATAAAGGCAGTTACATCTGTGTAGGAAAAAAACAAAAAACTTGACCATGCACTTTGTAATATATTCAAACATTTACAAAACCTTTAAGGGGAAAAAAATACTAGTATTCTAGAATGATTTTTGACTTGCAAGGGAATGTTAGTCAGAGTTTAGTTATAGAGTAATTGGAAGGACTGAGGGAGCAGATTCTAGATCACCATCAAGTGTTTACAGAACTGTTGCCTCTGCCATGGTCCGGACACAGAGGGGTATGTGAGGGGCCACCACAACTGCTGCTTCCAAGACAAGGCCACCAGCTGTGTGCTCTGAGCCAGCCACGTGCTGGCCAGCAGACCCACTCCTTGACACCCATGGATTTGGAGGATAGGCATTCAAACCCCTGCTGCGGCTGGTATCAAAACCCTCTACAAAGGCACTTGTCAGCAGAAAGAGCAAAAACGGCAGAAGTGTGGCTTCTGCTTCAGGACATTGGTATCTCCCTTTCACGTTTCACCACAGATCCTCTGCTTAGTGAAAGCGCCATCCTTCTTAGAAGCCGAGCCATAAAGGAATCTGGCTTTAGCCTTTGGCTTCCATAGAATCATGTCGCAAGGAGTGGGTATGAAGGTGGGTAAAGCAATGTGCTGTATCGGCCATGGAGGGGAAGAAGGCAGTTCGTGGAAACCATCAGGCCATAAAAATACAAATTGGTTTGAATATTGTTTTCACATGGAAGAAGAAAGATAATTATTGCTGGATATTTTACAAGCAGGCACTGGCATTCTGATTGCGTGTTTTAAATGTACAATCTTTCTTCAGATGAAAATATTACTCCTATTTGGAAAAGTCTTGACATGATAAATAAGGAGCTATCCGATGACTTCAATTACAGCTGTTTTCACAAGGACCCTTGAATGGGTCATGCTACGATGCATTATTTTTTTCCATTTCAAACAAAGTAATTAATTGTATTCATTTGGGAATAGTTTTGTCTGGATGAAGAATATAATTTTATTCAGAAAGTTTATTTCCCTTCGTTTAACTATGTGTTAGGCACTGAGATATCTCTTTTAACCTTTACAACAACTTTCAGGGATGGAAAGTAGAAGCCCTATTTTGTAGTAAGAAATTGAAGCTCTGAAAGGTTAAGTGATCTGTCTAGAGTCATACCACCAGGAAAAAAAGTCCATGCTAGGGTGTGAACCTGGTTCTCTTGACTTCTCTTTAATATTTGGCGATTGCCACACACTTGGTGCTATCCTGTGTGTTTAATAACTGCTCACAGATTTTCTTTCTACCTGTGTTTTCTCCACGCTTCCACATAGGCAGTTGCATGGCATCTGCATGGTATGACACCTTAGCTGGTCCTGCTGGCTACTGAGGAAGAAAGGCAGGGTTCTGCCATTCCATTAAGAAGACAGAGAGGGTGGTAGCACGGAAAAGAGCTGAGACAAGGTCTCCCTAATGGTAGTGTAATCAGATAGAGAGCTGGGATCTAGGAAAACCAAAGCTACCTATACAAGAGTGGGAAGACGGGTGAGGGAGGAATGAGAGAAGGGAATAAAATTTCCATGGAGCTGCTCTAGCTGACATTAAACAGAAATTCTGCCACGATGGCTAAGCAAGGAGGCAATGAAATGGAGCAAGGAAGAAGGGCTTCTATGTACAATAGGGCTGCCATTCATACCTAAGTAGTTGCATAAGCCAGTGAGGTGAGTTAATTTTGGTTTTGATGAGCTTGTCAAACAGTAGAGAAAGTCAGTAGTGGGAAAGATGATTGAATCGTGAGTTTGAATCCTTAAGAGATTAATAATAATAAATAGCAAATATATATATATCATGTCTCAAGTTACACAGGTAATTACAGTTTTAATAAAAAATGTATTTATGTAAATTCATGGAGAAACCACTTTGTATTAAGATAAAATGGAGAGCTGTATCCTAAATGAAGTATAATTCAGCTGATTTTTAAGATGCTTAGATAGAATTCAGAGTAGAAGTAACAAGTGCCATCAAACACAAAGATATTTTAAAGTATTTTCTAATTATTATGTAGCTATATCGATATATACTTTTGGTGAAATTGTGGGTATAACCTTTCCATGTTGATATCTTGTCATTGTAACAACTATGAGCAATGTAAATAAAGGGAACTCTTTACCAGGTATGGTCAATATTTTTGAATTAATTCATTTCCAGTGATTTTTTTCTAGTATTCTTGTTTACTTATTCAACAAATATTTATTGAGCACCTTCTTTATGTAAGCCACTTCTAAATCAACCAAAATAATCCAGTCAGAATGCACGGAGATCTAATCAGCGACTTTATTTTGGAAAAAAAGTATTTCCAGGAACTCTCAATTTTTATAACACACTTAGTATCTATGTGTAATAAGAAAACAGAAGTGTATATTATACCAGTGTGACAGTATAAACTTTTCTATCCACAGGGAAAAAAAATCTCTTCACATTCAACACTCCCCACGTAGAGATATTTGATCATTCGTGCCTTTGTATTTTTGTTCAGCATTATTAGTTCAAATAAAATTATATTACTACACTAAGCAAATCTATCTGCAAGTAAAGCCCAAGACGTCTACCTGTAGTCTCTATTCACTTACAGGCAATATGAAATACTCCAGTGGAGTTTAACTCTTGACTTGGTGCACTGGGAATTTGTTTTTAAAAAATTGAAGGGCTGGGTTTCCCTGGTGGCGCAGTGGTTGCGCGTCCGCCTGCCGATGCAGGGGACGCGGGTGCGCGCCCCGGTCTGGGAGGATCCCACGTGCCGCGGAGCGGCTGGGCCCGTGAGCCACGGCCGCTGAGCCTGCGC
>NC_041223.1:67864554-67920348 GCF_002837175.3 Physeter macrocephalus
AAAAAAAAAAAAAAAAAAAAATTGAAGGGCTATCCATTTTTATCATGATACAATGAATTGTTGAAAAGTTATTTTATGACATTGATAGTTCAGATATTTTTCAACCAAGCTTTAAAAAGCTCTACCTTTCTATTTGAAATAATTTTTCACTTCAGAAAATTTGTAATCACAAGTAATATCAATCATTATTTCAAATTTATTTCAAATTTAGCATCACCTCTGACATCAGAGTAATCATACATATTTTCTAATGACCTATCTTTTTTTACTAGGTGCCTGATTTTATTGGTTTACAAACTATTTGATAACTTTAGTCAGCTCATGTTATTAAAGGAAAATAGAGTCCAAATAGCTATATTTCTACAGAGTTTCTGGTTATGAACTGAAAACTAACCAAGACATAAACTGAAAACTTATGGACAGTGAATCTATCTGTAGGGGGTTATTACTGCATCCCTAAAGGTCTCATCTGTATGAGAGCAAACATCTTCCTGAACCGTAATGAGATTCATTGTAAATCTCTTCAGGGTCATGTTTAACAGCCTCTGCCTATGGAAAGCATAAGATTATCTGCAGCACTGCTCAGTTTCTTTGTTTCTAGCTGAATTAATTCTGCTCTATTGCACAGCTGAGCATCTGAGTGATTTCTAAAACAATAAATATGATCCTCAGGCTCTGAGAGGCTGACTTTAACTTTCCTGAAACTTCGAAAAATAGT
Organism: Physeter macrocephalus; assembly: GCF_002837175.3. Classification (NCBI taxonomy): domain Eukaryota; kingdom Metazoa; phylum Chordata; class Mammalia; order Artiodactyla; family Physeteridae; genus Physeter; species Physeter macrocephalus. The sequence goes on from NC_041223.1 coordinate 67,865,273, forward strand.
GTATATTAATCATAAAGGTAAAAATTCACTAGGTATTTATTGAAATGCAAAAGAAAAGTTTAACATCTTTACAAATCCTACTGTATACCCTGCTGACTCAGAGCCTGGGTCAGCAATGTCTAATAAATATGAAGACAAGAGAAGCTAGCCAATATTACTCAGCCATAAAAATGAATGAAATCATGCCATTGCAGCAACATGGATGGACCTAGAGATTCTCAGACTAAGTGAAGTAAGTCAGAGAGAGAAAGACAAATATTACATTATATCACTTGTATGTGGAATCTAAAAAAAAAATGATACAAAATGAACTTATTTACAAAAGAGAAATACACTCACAGCCATACAAAACGAACTTATGGTCACTAAAGCGTAAGGGAGGAGGGATAAATTGGGAATTTGGGATTAACAGATACATACTACTATATAAAATAGATAAACAACAGGGACCTAATGTATACCACAGGGAACTATATTCAGTATCTTGTAAAAACCTTTAATGGAAAAGAATCTAAAAAAGAATATATATATATACATATATATATATATATATAAAACTGAATCACATTGCTGTATGCCTGAAACATTGTAAATCAACTATACTTTAAATAAATAAAAGATTTTTTTTAAAAAGCTAGCCATCTACAAAACTTTACTCAGCCTTTACTCTTGGGTATTGTAATGCTAATCAATAAGAATGTGGAAACCACATTCACACCAGTAATGAGGTAGTGAAAGGAAGTAAATAAAAGAGGAAAGAGTTATATTTTTCTCCTTGAAATAGTATACAAACATTGTAGAACAGAGGAATATTGCGACAAGAAAGCTCTAGGTCTACATCTCTTACTTACTGTAAGAAACATTTTATATTCAGGCAGCCGTACAAGGTAGCATGTAGAGAACCAAACATGTTTTATAAAAAGTGTTCAACTGAGCAATGGACTATGCATCAGGAAATGTATACACACACACATACATACGCAAACACACTCAAAATATATTCAGCTAAGTAATAAAACACAGAGGGACTATATTATTATTATTATTATTTTTTTTTTTTTGCGGTGCGCGGGCCTCTCACCGCTGTGGCCTCTCCCACTGCGGAGCACAGGCTCCAGACGCGCAGGCCCAGCGGCCGTGGCCCACGGGCCCAGCCACTCCACGGCACGTGGGATCCTCCCGGACCGGGGCACGAACCCGCGTTCCCTGCATCGGCAGGCGGACCCTCAACCACTGCGCCACCAGGGAAGCCCCTATATTATTTGTAATTGATAACTACATAACTATAATTCCATACTGCCAATACTTGAATGAGCAAAACTGTCAATGGGACCACCAGAGAATAAGAAATACAGGTTAGAATTTGCTTTCTAGTCACCAATAAACTACTTAAGTGAAAAATTATAAATAACAAAAAAAACTTGCATGACAAGTGAGAAGAATTTTTTTTGCATGCCATGTCATCTAATTGGATCTATTACTCCTGAAAGCCTCCAGATGGACAGAAGTGAGGACGGAAGTAATTTACAGAGAGGCAAGGAGCAAGTCATCAGGTAGCACGTGTTCACGGCTGTGACTCAAGTTACAACCCTGCTCCTTCACACAATATGTGCTCTGCTAAAATCTGTTTTCCTCACCATGAGATCCAAAATAATACTCCCACCCTTTCCCCAGCAGATGGTCTGAGGATAAACAGATGAAATGTTCACCAAGCAATGTGAAGAGGTTAAATCTATAGTAATGTAATCATCCTCTATAAACGCACAGCTACAGTTAAGTCAGTGAAAACTAGTAGTTTTCTTTATGGATTTATTATTCATATTTAACATAAGGTCGAAGTTCTCACAGAAAGCTGTTTCAAAATATTTTAACTTTCTTTTGAATATTTATCTGATTTTTACCCGACCTACTAATACTTCTGAGAATATTTGTACAGAGAAAGTAGTAGAGATTGATGACCTTGATCTGAAAAGTCAGAGAAATACAGAGGAAGAGGGCTGAACTTGGAGCCCACATTCATATTCACATTCTGAATCATTTGTATTGTCCTAAGCAAGTTTTCAATTGGTCAGACTCAGCCTTCTTGTCTACAACATAGAAGTGACAATAGCTACTTCATAGTGTTGCTGTGATGAACTATAACAATCTCAGGTACCCAATAAGCCCTTGGCTGCATCATATTTGAGTGTTGAATTTGAATATACTCCAGCAAAATCAAGGCATTAGCCATTGTCAGAGAATGTAGCCAAGGGTTTGAGTGTTCTGTTCTAAAGAGTCATGTGTTAACATTCATACGTGGGAAACCTGGAAAATATCTCCCTGGTCTGTTTCCCCTTCCATATTGAATCTGTGGTAAATTTTTAATTTAAAAAGTCTATAATAAATATAGTTAAGTCCAAATCAAAATATAACTAGGTGTTAAGTAAGTTATTGTTTCACAGAGTGCTTTACATTTATACTAACTTCTCATCTGGCGAAGTATCCTAGTTTAGACCGCTATGGCCGAGCATAACTCTCCAGTAACCGGGGGAAAATGAAGCATGAAATCTGGTCCAGTAGCTTTTATATTTGCTTATCAAAGAGTTGATTCAGAATTGAATCACTTTTCATCCACATGAAATCTCTGGTCAGTGCTAGTCTCAGATTAATTTGCAAACATTCAAATTCATATTTAAATGTTGTTTTCACTGTGACAGTTGATATAAAATTATTAATTTCATGTACAAAAATATGAAAATATCGAAGGCACAGATTTTGTCTTGTGTGTGTGTTTATTTGTGTGTATGTGTGTGTATGTGTGTGTGTGTTTGTGTGTGTGTATGCATATTTTCCCCACATTCCCATTCTGTGAAAGAATAAGTGGGAAGATATAGGTCGATTTATTTTTTATTTTGGAAAAAAGTGCTCAACAGTGGGACTGACTGATAGTGTCTCAAAAAAAAAAAATCCTCTGCTCCATATCTTTAATTTCCTTACCTGGACCATGAGAGCCTCTCAAATGCCGTCTTTACCTGTAATCTCCATGTGAGTGTCCTTGCCCCTTCACCCTTCACCCCCTTATGTACACACATCGATTTCAGGAAAACGTTCAGACTTACACACAAGCACCCTTTGTATCCACCACTAGGGCTGTGAGCCCTGCCAAGGCAGAGGCAAGGTTTTCCTTAGTCATTCTTTGTCTTACTGTCCTAACACTGACTGAATGCACACCTACATTGATGTCATCCCTGGATGGGCCATGTGCCTACATTTTCCTTGCTGTTCCCTCAGCCTGAAATATCTCTAATTTCTTCTCCAACTGACAAACTCTTGGATATCTTCTAAGTCAACTTCTACACCTCCTTTTCCAAGAAACCTTCCCCAAACCCTTGCACACTTAGTGCAGACCTGATCCCCAATCGCTTCTTTGTGCACCTGCTGTATTTCCTACTTATCCCCGTTACTATTTCTATGTATGTATATCATAATATTTTAAATTAATTCAGCACTTCTCAGGAACCAGTCACTGTGCTATGTACGATTGGTGAGACATGAAAGAGAAACAGTCAGAATAAAAGTGGACTATAAAAGGCACCTTGTATAACAGAGTACTGAAATCAGAGTGGAAACAAAATCCACCTTAACCTCTCTCTGTATATAAATATAAATATATTTATACACACACATATTTCTTTTGGTCTGTCTGGACAATGCAGAGCCTAAATGGGCCTTCTGATGAAATATAAGTCCCTTGTTCTGGGATTTGAGTTGTGTTAAATAACTGTAGCAGGTATGTCTCACCTTTCCTAGATAGGAGTCTGGTTTATTGATGTTAAAATTTAGGGAGGATATAGGGCTCTAGCAAATGTCCTTGATGCTAAGATGCCAGGAGCTCCAATTGAAGACTCTCCCAGTGGAAGTGGGTAAGTACTCTGTGATATACCAAAATATATCAAGAGTCCACACACAGGCAAGATCACCAGATTAGGCCTTCAAACTGGATGCAAATTTCCCTTTTATAGGCTCACTTCTGTTTCCCATTGTAACATCCTAGTTTTTATAATGGAGTGTAGTAGAAGGTTGATGTGGAAATAGACCTTGGAAAATTGGGCAATGGAGGAAAGTGTTTTAACCCATAAAATTCCTTGTCAAAACTGTTTATTTGAACTGTGTCTGAGATATTATATTCCTTAGTCCTATGTTGCTGGCAAACATCCTACAGCCTCTAATACATACTAAGATTATCTAAACCAAAGACAACTCCAGGGGACAGAGAGTTCTAAAAGGCTTTCATCTTCGCAGTCATTCCGTGAAGAGTGTATATATTCTCTCTATTTTATAGATGAAAAAAACTGAGATGATCAAGTGCAGATTACCCAATTCACCGTGTTAGTAATAGTACCATAATTTCAACACGTGTCTGTGTAGTTCAAACCCTGTCTTCTTTTCCACTTTTTAGTTATTCATTCAATATATGTATATTGTGTTCTGACATGTCTTAAACACAAGTAGACCCTGAGAATGCAACGGGGAACCTTCACTCATGCCTCCTACCCTTATGGAAAATGTATAATCTAGTGTGAGATATAGAGAATACACAGATTTTTAAAAAATACAATATTACAAATTGTGCTATGAAGGAAAAAATAAAAACCAATTGCTAAGATTGAAAAAAAAACCCAACACAGTGCGGATCGTAATTTACATGGTGTGTACAGGAAAGGTCTCTATAAGGCATTATTTAAACTGAGACCCAAGTGATAAAAGAGAGCTGGGCAGAGGAAGGACATCACAGGCAGGGGAAACATACATGCTGAGGAGAGAAGAACTTGGCAGTCTGTAGGACCAGTGTGGCTGGGCTACAGTCAATGCCATGAAAAACAACAGGAAAGGAGCCTGGAGAAGAAGCCAGGAGCTGGATCATAGGTGGCCTTGTAGGCTGCAAATATTAGACCCCTCTGGAGCGCAGCTCAGATGCTCAGGGCCAGTGCTTCTCAAACTTTTATATGCATTTAAATCATCTGAAGATCTTATTAAAGAGTCAATCCTGGTCCACTAGTTCTGGCGTGGGGCTGAGATTCTGCATTGCAAACAAGCTCCTAAGTGACACAGATGTGCAGGGCTCTGGACCATACATTGAGTAGTAAGGCTCTAGGGCCCACTTTGTACTCTACCTGTGGCACCCGGGAAACCATGCGGCCGTTCTGATGCACCCACAAACCTGGAAGTGGGAGGGCATTAATACTCCTTGGGACAACCCCTAACCAGTGGAGACAGCTAATGTATTCAATTCTCTCCTCTCCCAGCCCTCAAGAGTGTCCTCTTCAGGGCTCCTCAGAGCATCCCAGTGGGATAGAGACTCAGTCGCCCACCGTGGTGACGAGCTCAGTGGCATATCCTTGTTTAATCCGTCCCTCCATCTCTGTTGTACCCCTCCCAATCCCCCACTGCTCTCTGGGACTCCTGCCCAAAATAAACTCCTTGCATGCAAGGTCTTGTCTCAATCTCTGCTTCCCGGGAAAAACAAGCTAGGATACCTCGGTCCTAGGTCAGTGATGGCAATAGCGCCCATTGAGACCCTTGATTAGCTTGCAATGTCTCTGAAGTGAAGGATGAGGTCTTATCTCTGTCTACCCTACAATTAGAATCAGACCTAATACCTGCAGGAGCTCAACAAAAGTTGCACGATTCAAAATAATTTATTCTAAGCTTATTCAAATTAGTCATGGATTTTTGCCAATTGTTCAAGAAGATTACAAGACAGCAATATAAGAGAAGCAGTATAGTACAGTGGCTTAGAGTAGGACTCCAGGGTCAGATGGCCTAGTTCAAATGCCTGCCTTTCTGCCTTCTAGCTGTGCAGACTTAGGTGTGAAACGTGTTTTCCCCGTGCCACACTTGCTTCATATATAAAATGGGGATGATGACAGTGGCACCTACCTCAAGGCGTTTTATGAAGATTCATGAGTTAATATCTTTACAGCACTCAGAACAATGCTTGACCCATAACCAATGTCGTATACGTGTTTGTTAAATAAAATTAAATGTATATGTTAAGGAACTCATATACATATTTGTTAAATGTCATATACATGTTTTTTAAATAAAATTAAATGTATATGTTAAGGAACTTCAAAGAAATCTTACAGTAGTTCCCAACACTGGTTTTTAGATTAATATTGGGTTGGCCAAAAGGTGCGTTCGGGTTTTTCCATAAGAGCTTACAAAAACCCGAAAGAACTTTTTGGCCAACTCAATACTATTGTAAATACAAAAATCAACTAAGACTCTTGCTAAAAACAGATTACTAGGACCCATCCTGGACTTACTAAATTAGACTTTGTGGGTATAGGATGAAGATTCTGCACTTTTAGCAAGTGGCCTCAGTAATTCTGTGTATAATCAAATTTGGGAACCACTAGATGACTACCTTTCCACCTCATTAGAGTTTTTTCAAGTAACTATGACATCAAAGCATCAAGGATATGTATGCATTTTATAAGTTAAAGACAAAATGTGAATTAAATTTTACTGTTCTCAAGAAGTTTGCAGTCTTCATTGGGGCTTACTGAAATCCTAATTCATGTATTATTGGTTGATAGTATGATTTGTGTAGTTCAGAGAGGTTGATCAATTTGGCCAAGATCATACAGCTGTGAAATGCCAGTACTAGGATAAGAATCCTGAGTTACTCCAGATTCTCTATTATTTTCATTATATCATGCTGTATACTAGATTAATTTTAAAACAATAAATAAGCACATGAGTTTTCTTAGACTTAAATTCCAAATGTTAAATACAAAATCTACTTTGTACATTCATGAGAGTTGTTAGCCTTCAAAAGTGCCTCCTTAATGTGAAATAAAGCATAAAATACCAAGCTAGTTTGGATATGAAAACAGTTTCAGTTTTTAATGGCCGATAATGGCCTGTAATCAAAGTATAGCTCGTTAGGTAAAAAATGATTACCTTGTTAGCTGGAAGTTTAAACATGGACTAACTCATTAATCTGTAAATTGTTCAGTCAGTTTCCACCTGCCTACATAGTCTTAGGCTGTGTTTATGCATATGTTGGCGTAAGGGAGTGTTGGAGACCTGGGTAAATTCAGGTATGAGACTGGAGATCCCCTCCATCCTCAGCCAGCTCCAGGAGTCAGTGGTAAGGTAGCTACCCAGCCCAGGAACGAGAGAAGGATCACTAGATTAACCACCATCCAATGACAGGTGTTTATTACATGGGAGGCAAGCTTCTGGGAATTTGGTCTTTTTGTTTCTAAGTTCTTCCTTAATTTTTATAACTAGGTTCTCACTCTTAGAAGCACCATGACTGTCCTATGCAAGTCTGCATATATCTGTCGGCTCCTAAATATGCCATTCTTTAACTTCTATCATTAAAAATTCATACATTAGAGCATTAAATTTACATTAAGCCTAAAAATTAGCATGAATACCGTAGGCACCTGGAGACTGACAGAGGAGATAAAAATGGGAAGAACATTCTGCTTAGAACTTTAAAATGCTAATTGTTTGCAAGTGAAAAATTTACAGTAAGTGAAAGAAATATAGCTTGATTGTGACTGTTTTTAAACTTTTTCTCCATGTTAAGTTTCCCACCTGAAAATATAAAAACATTTTACCTATTTTACTAGGACCCAGTGATGTCAGTGGACAAGAACTTTGACACAGATAACAGGTCCTCCTATTGGCCAGGTACCATTCAGGTCCTCTCATCAAGTGAGCAATGATTTTATTTTCGGCATTTTGAACACCTTCTGGACAGGGACAGGAAAAGAAAAAGCTGTTCATGCCTGTGCCCCAACCCCTCACCCAAAAAGTCAGAAGTGGAGTGAGAGCAGCCCCACTAAAATTAATGACGGGGAAAGCAAGCAGGCTGAATCCAATCTTTCCATTACATTGCCTAGCTTGCATTACTCTCATTGGGTTCTGAGTACCCTAAATATATTTGAATAGTGACTGCCAGTTTCCCACAGTCCTCTTCTTTCAAGGTGGCTGAGGTATTTCCAAGCCTGCCTGCTGGGTGAGGGCTTGCCCAGCCTGAGTATCTGGAGGCTCAGATAGGAGAACCCAGAAGAGGCTTTGCTAGGGTTGTCACAACTGGCCACTGCTTCATTCACAGGGAAGGGGGACAGTACTAAAAACAACAGAGCAGACAGGTGTCTAAATAGAATTCATAAAATGGAATTTAAGCTGGATGATGATATTAACAAAAGCTAGGAAGGATCTGCACACAATTGTTTAGAACCTGATACGCCTTACGATAGGAAAGATTTTTCGAATTTGCACAGTGATTGCTTTGTATCTACCCCAAAGTTATAGTAAGTGATCTGTTGATGGAGTAAAACGCTCTGTTCTTCCCTTCGACAAGGGTTTTTAATCCATTAAAAAAGATGGCTCTTGTATTTTTATGTAAAATAAGGCCACTGCTCTGTCACTATAAACTTGATCCACATGAGCTTTGTTATGGGTCTCCATGTTCATAGCCAAGGAGCAAAGCCTGTTTGGTGCGAGGCACTGACATTTTGATTGTAGGAAGAAGGAAATGGCAATAATTTCTCAGAAGCTGGGCAGATTATAAAAGAGATGTAGAAACTGCGACCCAAGCTGATACTGTAACACCTTTAAAACGCAGATGGTCAGCAGCACTCTGATAAGATGCCCCCCCACTGCATAAAAGTACAAAGATTGAAGACATCAAATGCCCACGCTTGCGGACCAGCAAACGCATGGAACCATTTTCCCTGTGTTCCATTCCTTGTTCTGTACGGACACAAATTACATGACCTCAGGCAAGATGAAGAAGCTGTATGTGATAACCCCCCCCAAACCCCCTAACCTTTTCAAATTCAGTAAGGTATTTTATGATAACAGCTCTCCAGTTAGATATATACGAATTGCCTGCAGCACCAAATAATTGTTCTGACTAGCTGCACACTTGCCCTATCCCCATAACTCCGACTTTTGAAAAATGTGGGCAATGTGGAATCTAGAGAATAAACATAATGGCTGTTAAATGTCCTCAACGTCATCCTGGAAGGTGTTACCAAGGAAAGTCCATGGCACAGGCATAAAAAGGATGGGCTTATTTAGTCTTTCTTTAAAATAAGAGACCAAATAACTAATAATAATTATGTATTAAGGTTCTTTCAAGACAATGATAGAATGGTGCCAACCATTGAAATGTTCTGAAACAAATCTCATTATACATCCTTCCAATGTCTTTAGAATGCATTATTCTCTGTAGTCCTCACTTTGTCTGTAGCCCAAATACAAAAGAGAAAAGCAACCAATATATCATAGCAGTTAGGAGCACGTTTTGAAGTCATGCAGACCTAGGTCCAAGTTCTAGCGCTACCATTAATTATATGTACACAAACAACTCACTTTCCGTCTCTAGGCCTCGGTTTCTGTGAAATGCAAATAATATTAGTACCTACCTCACAGGTTTGTTGTAAAGAGTAATTGAAACATTGCACGTGACGCATATAGCTCGTAGAGACTTTCATAGTAAACCCTCAGGAAATATTAGTTATTATAATTATAACAATAATAATGATTATTAGCTGGTTGATATGTATGAAGAGTAGTCCTGTCATTACAAATTATTTGTTAAAATACCAGATATTTTTCCCCACTAAAATCAGAACTGTCTGGTAAATTTTAAAAACTTAGTCTGGGTGAGGAAGAGAGTCTATCATTGAACAAGGGTTATGCTCTCGGCTTAGTTACAGAAAGGACTTGAGAAGTGTTAAAAGAATAGTAAGAGAAAAAAGACATTAAATAAGAAAACTCTTACTCTATATTCCTCACTGCTGATAAATTATACCACAGTGGAATACACAGTTCTGTGGGGACAGTGCCACCATAAGTTCCTATTGCACAAAATCTGGCAGCACTTACTTCTTTGTTCTCCCCCGTCTCTACCACAGCCACCACCACGTTAAATGGTGCGGTAGAGTAAATAATTTGCCTGGTCTTTGCCCTGGGTTCTTGGCATGGCTCTTCCAAACCCTTGCAACATCCTGAGTGGTAGGAGTGGCTTTGTTATGCTAATGAGGTGACGTCTAGTGGGCACCTTAAGGTTAGGCACTGGGCACCAGAAAGACCAGCCACCTGATTCGAGGGTTAATTCATCAGCGTAGGTGTGCGTTCATCACTCCATTCTCTTTGTTAACTCACCAAGTTAATATGACACTCAGTTTTTCAGTTAACTTTAATCAATAAATGTATACTATAATTACATTATAGCATTTGTTCCAACTCATTCTAGATACACTATTAAATACTTAATATACTCAGTAAGTAAAACAGAAACACATTTTACTAAAGCTGTCAGATTTTCATAAAGGATTTTTAAAAGAAATCAATATTATTTAAACTACCTATTCATTGATATACCATCTCTATAGGTCAAGTCCAAATAAATGAATACTTTTTTCTACACTACGGTTTTGTCTGTTGTTCATTCTTCCTCTTTCAGGCATTATGGTCTAAAAGTACTATCTTTCTTTAAAAGGAAAAAAACCACAATTTTTATGATGTGGCTTTGAGTTGACAAGTACTGCAGAGTACTGAGGACACAGTAGATCTTCAGGCGATATGGATTAAAATCCTTTCAAACCAGACAATTCTCAAGGTTATAGTAAATAGCTCACATCTGAAATGATATAAATCCTAACCTGATTTTTTTTTAAGTATTACTTTCCCTGGCCATTACTTTTATTATTAATAATAGCAACCTATGGTTACATGGTGTATTATAAAGTGTTCACAAAGAACTTTGAAATATATTACCTTAGGTGAGCTCACAAATAGTACATAAAATTGATATTATATCCCCATTTTAGAAGTGATGAAACTGAGACTTAGCATAATAATTTTCAAAAATTCTACAGCTTTTAATGCGAAAATAGGAATCTCAGCCACTTGGGCCCCTCTCCCACAGCATGTGCTTCTTTTCTGCACTCAATGGCTTGAAAGAAATCACTTGTTTTGCAACTCTGGTGTATAGATCATTGAATAGTTTAACCGAAAGAAGATAAGACCGTGTTATCTGTCCTCATTAAGCATTTACAATCTAGAAAAGAGCTATATCCTGGCAAATGTTCCATCTCAGAATGACTTGGAAAGCAAAAATGACAATTTAACCTCCTATTTATACAGGAATATTCAACTTTCTTAGATTGACTGTAAGGTGATTTGCCTTACAGCATTTAGAAATACACTTCAGTGCAAAAAGTATAATTGTTAAGCATTGACAATATACACAGCTAAATATGTGGTTTATGGAAAATTGGTTATGTTTTGGCCTGCTGCTTCATAGGCCTCCACCCATTGAGGCTGAAGCATCCAGTGACTGGGTGATAACAATTTCAAGGTTGAATTGCAAAATGAGCATTAAAAATTATTTCAGCTGCAATGGTTGTGATAGCCAAAGCTTTTCTTTGCAAGAGACAAAATTTATGAGAGACAAATTCTAGAAACTTCCTTTTAAATATCAAGAACCAGAGGCTGGCAACCTAAGAGAACAAGTTTTTCTAATAAGATGGATTAAGGAAGATACTAGATGCAAAGTACTTGCAGCTTCATCTGTCCTAAGAGGAGGTTAAAAAATCCTTTCTGGGATGGGTTGAAGGCAAAACTGGTGGCAAGACGGTGGTGGGAGAGAAAAGGAATCAAGAGAGTTGTGATTTGCGATGTGGTGGGCCTCTCTTTCCTCCTTTTCTTGGACTTGAAACCCCAGTCTAGTGGTGGGATGGAAAATAAGACCCAACTCCCAGGAGAGAGGCTGCTTCTTCATAACTGCTCCTTTGGGGAGCAACTGTCCGGTGTCAACAAAAGCCAACATGGAGGCCTGATCAGCATGAAGACAAGAACGGACTTATAAGAGGAGATAACAGGATACAAGTTAAACCAGCAGCACAGAAAACAGCACAGGATATGGGGAGGACAGAGACAGTATGTCAACCTCATCTGCCCGGTGGGTGAAAGAAGAAAGGGAAACAGCCTGAATCCAAATACATACATAGAAGACTGAAGGTGCAGGATTACGATATTTTTTAAATATTTATGTTTTGCATAGCCATCAGGAATAATAATAATAAACAGTGATTCAACAGCAATTTGAATTGAGTTCTAGAAAATAAAGCTGTTTTTCTATACATCTGAATGTGGAAATTACAAGCAGGATACGTTATCAATAGAAGATACAGTAAAAGTAAGTAGATACTAAATTAAAGGCTATCTAGAAAGAATAATCAATATTTAATTGTTTAAAATAAACTAGGGTATGAAACATCAAATCCAGAACTTACATATGAGGAAGTCAAAAGTATCTATGTGTGGACACTAATGAAAGACAATAGAGAAAGTTGGAGGCTGCATCACCTACTTCAATCTCTTGATAGAATCTAAAAAATGTTATATTCTCATACCTTTACAGCATAAGCTGTATCATAACATAGTTCTGATTTTTTAAAATGGTTTTCTGGTTTAACAGTGATTTTTTTTTCACACTAAATTCTCTGAATAATTCTTTCCTTGAGAGTTCAATAGCTGAAAGATTGATTGAGTCAAAACATTTGAGGAGGTGCCTATGTCTAGATTTGTCCCACTCCTCTCCCTTTAGCTCATTTGTCAACAGCCATACTTGCCTTGCCTTGCGATTCTTTAGAGACTCCTGCCTTAAAGCCTTTCTGCTGGCTCTTCCTGCTGCTGCCTGGAATGCTCTTGCCATAAATGTCCACATAAGTCACCTCTTGCAAGTCCTTGCTCAGATCCTGCTTTGAATGCAGCAATCTGACCCTCCACTGGGCACTGCTGATACCCCTCACCCTGCTCTACTTTTCTGTTTTTAATACCACTCATTACCTTCTAAATATTATGTAATTTACCCATTCATTACTGGTTTACTGGGCACTTGATGCTACCTACCCTGGAATGTAAGTTCCAGGTTGGCAGAGAACTTTGTCTTCTTTATTCATTGATAAACCCCAAGCACCTAGAACGGTACTCTGCACTCAGAGAAGCCACTCAATGAATGCACATTGAACAAAGGTGTTCACATTTCACATCCAACCTCAAATATTTCTTACATCATTTCATCTTCAGAATATAAGAAATAAGAGTTAATCTCTCACATTCTGAAGATCAAAAGGGCCTGATGGGTTCAGTGACTCCTCTAATTTCTAGACTGGTTCTTTCACACCCAGTGAGCCCTTGCTTTGGAACATTTGTTCTAAGGGTCTTTGCTCTCGATGTCAATCTACCTGGTGTTTTTACTTCAGAAAGTGCTTTTGTGCACATGACCCCATCCTCCTAGTACATCACTTACACAAACTCTGAGCACTGACCAGAAGTTAATATAATGCCTCCAGATTCCTAAGGCTCTTAAGCTCTTTTGTCCGTTTCATTTCACACCTTTTAAAATTCTTACATCCCCCATCCCCACCTTGGTCTCTCGATGGTCCATCAACCCCCAATAACCAATCCTGTTTGATCCATACCTTTGGATGACAGTTTTATTCCCTTCACCCAACTATTTACACTCCTCTGACAGGCCCCTTCTTTCTCTATTTTATAGGGAGGAGTTTGCAGCAGATATGTCCATGTTTCCATGCCAACAGGGGTCATGCACAACCTCTATCTCTTTATCCCTAGGAACTTTAAAATCAGTCTATTTTTACTGAACTCTAACCCTGACAGCTAATAAGACACATTCATGACTAAGGAATTTATTTTGTTTATCTTACAACCCCAGGAGGAAAGTTTTAAAAATAATTCCAGCAAAACACTTTTCTTCAAAATGTCATTAATTACATTTAAAATTTCAATGCTTTAAATTTTTTTTTTCATTTTTTGATGAGGACCGTTTTTTTTAACATCTTTATTGGGGTATAATTGCTTTACAATGGTGTGATAGCTTCTGCTTTACAACAAAGTGAATCAGTTATACGTATACATATGTCCCCATATCTCTTCCCTCTTGTATCTCCCTCCCTCCCACCCTCCCTATCCCATTTTTAAATTCTTTATTGAATCTATTTTATGTTCTTTGGTTTTTTGGTCGAGAGACGTGGGGTCTTAACTCCCTGACCAGGGATCGAACCCGCACCCCCTGCATTGGAAAGCGAAGTCTTAACCACTGGACCACCAGGGAAGTTCCAATGCTTTAAATCTTGACATACAGGAAAAATGTTATATCAGTTTAAGAACTCTATGCCCATTTTCTCTTGTCTATAGCCAGTGAAGACTGTGAACTTTTAAAATCTCTGAATTCTAACTTTTCAGACACTTAAATACAGTCTCCATTCTAACTTCTCTTTTGTGCCCTCAATAATCTCCCTTTTGGACCTTTCAACCTCAGTCTGGTTTTTCAGCTGTTTAATAATCCTTCTTACTTCCCTTGACCCTGCACTACAAAGTCTCACCACGATCATTTCAATGTTGCAGCTATTCTTCAGCCACTTCTGGAGGCAGAAAAGTTTTTTTTTTTTTTTACAAGAATGCAATATATCAGATCTCTACGTTAAGGTTCAGCACATATAAAAAGGCTTTTTTTTTTTTTAAGAAAATGTCTGAATGGCCTTGATGATAAGAACAGAAGTGATATCATGGCACCTTGCTCTATAGAATCTGAAATAGTAAGAGAGTTAAATGAAATGAATCAAATCATATATGTATATATATCAATACATGCACTACATACACACACACTCATACACACACACTAAGGGGAGTAAGGAAGGAAAAAAGAGGAAGCGGAGATGCGTTGCATTCTTCACTACAAAATGATATCCTCATGCTATCCGTGGTGAAGAATTTTTTTTTAATGAATGAGCGCGATGAAGAGAGAGCAGGGCTTTGGAGTTGTAATTTATTTCGGAGACAGAAGGATAATTGTGCTCTCCAGCTCCTTAAATCTCAGTCTTAGTTGAGTTATAGGCAAGTACTGACAGGACAAACTGAATAGTTGAATGCAGGCAGTGTAAACGATAAGAAAGACATTTGAATAAGAAACTATTAAGTTCAAAGATTTGAGAAAACTAACATGGCAGTGTTCTGGCTCAAACATACAATCAGACCCGTGAGCTTCCACAAAACACAATTTCTTGGTTGTTACTTGACTATTTTTCATACTGATAGATGTTCTGCCCTTGGGGTGCACTGCTTTGCACATAAAGAATGATTCTGCCTTGGTCCCATTAGTTTGAAAGAAAAGACAGTGACACTGTGTAGAACAGAGTCCAGTATGAACACTATATTCAGAACAAACCCACTTTCAAAAGCCCTATTCCGATGATAAAGAAACAGAGATGATATTTTTTTGTGTCTGAATTTGTGATCCCTGCAGTATGAGGGGAAAGACATCGAATGTGTCCCCTGAATAACAATGAAGTATTGGAAAGCAATGACATTCTAATCACTGCCTCAAATGTCAGTGCAAGGATGCTGTGGTAGCAGCCCCAGTACATAAGTTAACGGCTTTACTGTAAAACCACAAGGGAGCAATTAGTGGAAAGCTGTTACTAACCTTCATGAATTCCATTGCTCAAGTGTCTAGAGAAAAGGTCTAATTATAGTTCTAACCTTTCCCAATGGGCCATGAATGACTCTCCAAATACAGGATGTTGTGTAAGAAAAACTAGGATGAAGACATGAAATTGGCATATAATTGAATTTCCTGATACAATGCACCCATAGTAGAACAACAAATCATATTGGTAACTTGATTTTCAGCAGTTTCTCATTGAAACAAAAATAATAAAGTCCGTGAAAAGATATATGATTGAGAAAAAATGGAGTAGTCAAACATATACAACTTCATGTGAAAGATATAGTAGATATAGTATCAGAATATTACATCTTAACTAAAAGCATAACAATTTAAAAGACAAGTATTATATTTGAAGGAAGAACTAGGATGAACAGGGAATGTGAGACTTAGGAGCCCATTCAACAATGTGATTAACGGGAACCTGGTTAGCCAAGTATTTTCATTTTGCAAAAAAATTCAATAATTAGAAACAACAAGAAAATGTTTGCTTATAGCAGGGAAAAATTTAAAGTACGATATCACTTTTTGGTAGGCACATATTTCAAGATGATGGTATATTTATTTGTTGTTTGTTCTAGGTAAAATGTTTCTTGCAGTGTGGAAATTGATATTTTTATAAAGTCAAGAGACCCTATTCATTTAAAAAATATTCATTGGGTTCTTTGTGCAAGGCAGCTATATTGAGGAGGATAAAATCACTACCTTCAAGAGATACACAATGCATGTAGAGACTTAATACTAAATATATGTATAAAACAAAGTTGTAATGGGAACTCTATGAGTGTTTGGCAAATCTAGTGATACCTGCTACAGAGCAGAAATACTGTGAGTCCAGAGGATGGGGGTGATCAGAGAGGCTTCCTGGAGAAGCTGGGGCTGATGGTCTTGCTGGGCATTCAGTGGGGAAGAGGCCATTCCCTAGGTGGTCCTTACTTATTATTCTCCTTGAATATGAGAGGGAAGAATTATTGACTCTGTATTTCATAAAAAAAAAAAAAACTATAGACCTTACAACAGCTTAGAAGGCCCTACATGATCTTCTCCTCTTCTCCTTTCCCTCCTATGTCCTCTCCGCCTCTCCCACCTCATCTTTGACTGCTTTCCTCATTGCTCACTTTGCTCCACTAACATTGGCTTCATCCATAAACACTCCAGAAACTTGGGCACCACCACTGCCCCAGGACATTTGCACAACTCTTCACTCTGCATGGACCACTCTTCCAGTAGACATGGGCATGGCCACTTTCTGCTCCTTCTCAATACCTTCTCCCATGACCATACTATTTAAAGTTGCAGCCAGCACTCCCAGCACTGCCCCACACCCAGCCCCCTCACCAGGCTCTAACTTTCCCTTTTCCTTAGCACTTATTACCTTCTAACATAAGTGGGTATGTGTGTATATATAATATAACATACATATTATACATGTATATATAATATAATCCTAACACATATATTAGAATATATATACTTGTTTATACATATATATACACACTTACTTACACATATATACACTTACATTATTATTAATTTTCTCTCTTTCCTGCTGGAATATAAGCTTCACACAAACTGTTGTTCACTGATGTATCTCAAATTTCTGGAAAAATGTCCGGCACACGATAGATGCTCAGTAAATATTTTTGAATTGAACGTTTGAAAGTAGTACCCAGTAAGTACATTTTAAGTTGTAGATACATTTTGTGACAGAAATGGATAAATAATGTATTTTTCCAATTTAAGAAACAGTATCTTTTCTCTTTATCATATTTATAATCTGGAGTCACAGTCATCTGTTTTTAATGTGGCTTTCAAACATACTTAATCTTAATCTCAGTCTTTTTTTTTCTGCTGAAAAATGTTAATGTAATTGTGGTTATTTTAAATGTATTATTTGGATAAGATTAACAGGAAATGGCAGGTGGAGAAATACTTGCAAATGCTTTCTTTGCTTTACTTTAAATTCCTCAAGTCACTTCTACAAATATGAACCATGTCTGATCATTTGAGAACATGACTGTTTTGAGAATAATTTTAAAAATATGATAACATAGATCTTTTCTGAATTCCTCATAACTTTTAACAATACAATTACACTTAAAAAGCAGTATTATATTGATATCATCAACATAGTTTTAGCAAATTTTATTTGCCTTTTCATCATAGGGCTATAGTAACTTCAGTTTTTAAAAAGTTTGAGCAGAAATAAACAAATACATTTTTATTTTTGTTTTTTTATCTTCTAGATTATGCATACATACATATATGTATTCCTATATATACTCATTTATTCGTTTCTTGATTTCATGGATGTCTGCTGTGCTTCACCCAATAGGGAACACACATGATGAGTAGTGTAATAAACATGAGCAGATATCTATTAAACCAAGTAGCAGGACATTTAAACACTAAGGAAATAAAATTTCTAATGTAAAATCAGTAATTGGTTTGTTTCACCAATATAAGACAACAATGAGAAGTGTGACAATGCTTTATGCTCCAACTATTCAAAACATTTCCGGATAACAGTAGTTGCTCAATAAATCCTTGTTAGATAAGAATGCTGTTTAGTTTATATAGAGTGTTTTAATGAAGATGGTTAGTTCACTTGCCTTTTAGATAAGAAAGTGGAAATAAACTATGTCAAGAAATTAGACTTAATTCTTATTCACTTATGAATTTTATAAATATTTATTGATCACCTATTATGTTTCAGATGATATGCTATTAACAAGATAATTAAAGCAGGCTGAGTAAGTATTAGAATACTGGAAAAGGGGTTGAACTTTATGACAGAATTTTTAATGGTAAAGCAAGACATTATGAGTAAATATAAGAAATATATAATAATATCCTATCTCCTTCATGATCTCACAATCCATTTGAGGATATAAAATTTATACGTAGGGACTTCCCTGGTGGTCCAGTGGCTAGGGCTCCGTGCTTCCACTGGAGGGGGCACGGGTTCAATCCCTGGTCGGGGAGCTAAGATTCCACATGTCCCACGGCCAAAAAAAAAAAAAAAATTTTATACATAAATAACTATAATGCAAGGCAGTAATAATGAATGATATATTAAGAAGAAATGAAGAATTTCACTGAAAGTAAATCACAGACTCACCTTGGGTGGCTCTGTATCCTGTTCTCTCTATTCAGTTCCATTGTCTATATTTCGTTCCTTACACCAATATCACACAATAGTTCTCCAAACTTGTTTCCCTTTTTCAAAATTATTTTGACTATTTCCAGACCCTTTACATTTTCACATAAATTTTAGAACCATCCTGTCAATTTCCACAAATAAAGCTTTCTGGAATTTTGATTGGGGTTGTAATAGATAGACAAATTGGGGAAATTAACAACTAATAATGTTGACTTTCAATCCATGAACTCTACATTTACTTGTCTTCTTTAGTTTCTTTCAGCAATGTTTTGTGACATTCGGTGTACAGGCTTTGCACAAATTGTGCTAAATTTTTAATTTAATTTAAATGAAGTACTTCATATTGTTGATGCTATTGTAAAGGTATTTTTAAAATTTCGATTTGCAATTGTTACTTGCAATTAGAAATTTAGTGTATAGAAATCCTATTTGCTTAATATGTATTACTCTTGTATCCTGCAATTTTATAAATTCCTTTCTTTGTTCTGGTAGCATCTTTGTAGATTTTTTGAAATTTTCTACACATTTTGCACAGAATTAGTATTATTTCTTCCTTATGGTAGCTCAGGCTACCATAACAAAGTACCAGAGACTGGATGGCTTAAATAACAGACATGTATTTTCTCACAGCTCTGGAGGTTAGAAATACTAGGCCTAGGTACTAGCAGGATTGACTCCCTCTGAGAGCCTTGAGAGATGCATCTGTTCTGTTCCTCTCTCCTTGGTTTGTAGATGGCTGTATTCTCACTGTGTCTTTACCTTTACTTCCTTCTGTACATGTGTGTCCAAATTTCCTCTTCTTATAAGGACATGAGTCATGTTGGATTAGTGCCCCCCACCCTCAAATAATCTCATTTTGACTTATTTATCTCTGTAAAGACTCTACCTCCAAATAAGGTCACATTTTGAGATACTGGGATTTAGGACTTCAGCATATGAATTTGAGGAGAGGGGCATAATTAGCTCATAACAAGCACTCTGACTAGAAAGTGCCTAGGTATGTTTTACTCTAAGCTCTTTGGATCTGTGAGTCATTGTCTTTCATTAATTTTGGTGAATTATTAGCCATTATCTCTTCTAATATTTCTTCTGCTCTGATTTGTCTCTTTTCTCCTCCTGTGACATCAATTTCCTTTTTAGTGTATCATTTTGTATTTTCCAACAGCTTTTGGATGCTCTTTTCTTACTCTTCTCCCCCTTTGTTTCAGTTTGTGTGATTTCTTTTGATGTATCTTAAAGTTTACTAATTTTTCCCTCTTCTGTGTACAGTCAGCTGATAACTCATTGAAGGAATTCTTCATCTCTGACATTGCATTTTTCATTTCTAGACTTTCTACTTGACACTTAATTATAGTTTGCATCTGTCTGCATAAAATTCCCATCTCTTCATGCATACCTTTTCCACTAGATACGTTCAATATTAATCATAGTTATTTTAAAGTCTCTGTCTGAATGTTCTAATATCTGAGCCATCTCTGGGTCTGGTTCTGTTGATTGATTTATTTCTTGACAAGGTTTGTTTCTTTTGCTTGCTTTTTTACATGCCTCATAATTTTTGATTGAATGCCATCTAAGAGAGCACTATAGACTGAGGTCAATAATATTTACACCCAGAAATGGCATGC
Source organism: Physeter macrocephalus (assembly GCF_002837175.3). Lineage (NCBI taxonomy): Eukaryota > Metazoa > Chordata > Mammalia > Artiodactyla > Physeteridae > Physeter > Physeter macrocephalus. The sequence goes on from NC_041223.1 coordinate 67,885,611, forward strand.
CTGTCAGACTTAATGCGAGAAGGGGAAAGGGGGAGGCTGAAGAGTTGAATCAAACTAGCAAATAGTGGTACTAAGTTTGGGTTTTGTTGTTGCCATAGTTACACTCACTGCACTTCAGTTGCTGGATCCCTCTACACATGGACTCTTGCTACCTTGGAGTTAGACTAAGGTGGAGCAACTCTCAGTGTTCCTGCTCTGTCCTGAACTTGCTGCAGTCCCTGCAGAGCAGAGAGGGGGTCTCTTCATGGTCTCTCCTCTCCTTTAGCCCTAGACTGCTTTTCCTCATTTCTCAGCACCCTGGTGGAAGCAAAGGATGATTTTCAATTCTACCATTTCAGCTTCAGTCTTGGGCATGTCCTGTGCACTTAAGCTTTAGAGATAGAACTTTCTCAGCATTCCTCACCTGCCTCCTTGATGCTAAAATGCTTTTAATTGTTGAGGAGCCTCAGCATGTGTAACTTTCCTTCTCCTCTCCCATAGGCAGTAGAACTATAATTTCTATGTGTGTAAGACCCTGGGCGTGTGTGGGTCCCATTTTCTACCTTCAATAGCAGAAAGCTTTTACACTTATCCTTCCCTCAGCAGCACCCCTCCTTTGGTCACTAGAGGAAGCAGAAGAGTTCCCTGCCCCTTGCCCAGCAGCAGGCAACTTTTGCCTCAAGTAAGAGAAGGGTCCAGAATGCAAGTGTATTCCATGCCTGTCCACAAGTGGCAGACCACCACTAGGTAGTATTACCATCTGCACCACCAAAGGGGCTTCTCTGAGATCTTCTGCCCTGCTTCCCATCCTTCTCATGAGTATCCCTTGAAAGTCCATGGAAAATAGGGGTGAAGAACTACAGACTCCTCTTGTGTCTGGGGCTCCCACAGATTCAAGTTGTCACGCTACCACACTCAACCTTTTAAAATTCATTACAATTCTAGTTGTTTTCTCTGACCTTCAACCTTGTATGGCTTCCATCTCTTCCTCCTGTGGTGTCAAAGGTTAAAGTTTGTGTGTCCTACTCTCTTCCAAGGGTTTTGCGGAATTCAGGTCACCTAGTTGTCTTGCAATCTCAGCTGGATGACAGGCTCAAAAAAGTGATGATTTTGCACTTGCTTTAGCTTTTTCTCATTGTTGGAGGGGAAATAACATTCTCTGTGGCCCTCTACGTCCTAACGAGAAGTTGACTCTGTTCTGCTCAGATTTTAAAGGAACACTGACAAATAACTCATCCAGAAGAGATGAAGGTAGAAAAATAGACATTCTTCTCCCTCTAGTTCCACTGCAACCTCCAGGTCAAGCCATCAAAAAAATAGTCTCCACACAGGTCTCCAATTCCCACTTCTACGCCCTAATCCAATCTGCAAACAGAAATCAGAATAATGTGCTGTTTTAAATGTACATTAGATCAGGCCCTTGAGCTGCTTAAAATTCCTCAGTGGTTTCCTATTGAACATCAGATAAAATGTGAACTCCTCACCACAATCTACAGAGCCTTGCTCACCTTTCAATGGCCCACATCTCGACCTTCCCTCTTGTTCCTTTCATGCTTTCCTTCTGCTTTTGAGTTACCTTGGTTCCTGTCCTCTCTTAGACTCTCCCTTGATGTTTTGCCTTTTCTCTGAAACTCTACAACCTACCACTGGCCCCCAAACACACACACACACACACACACACACACACACACACACACACACACACGCTTTATATGACTGGCTTTTTTCTTATCTCATCCTTCACATCTCAGCTGAAAACCAGGGAGGCACTTTCTAATCATCTTTTCTCTCTCTGCTAACATTATTCTACATCTTTGCACATTGTTTCTTTGTGACACTCACCAAAATGTATTTGTATAACACTTTGCTTGTTTGCTTTCTCACAAAGCAAACTTTCCTTTCACTTTCCTCTCCATGGTAATCTTCAGGAGGACACAAACCATTTATATCTTGTTGACCAGAGCCTATGCTGAACCTAAGACAATGCTTTGCATACCACTCATTCAATAAATATATTTTAAGTGTATTTAAAAAGTGTGATATCTGATCATTATATATTATTGCAGATTATATCTTGTATGTTAAGTACATCCAAATAAATTATTGTATTATTATATATTAAATATTGAGTATAAAATATCTAGATTAATTTAACAATGTAAATACTAGTGAAGCTAGACAAAGCTTCAACCGAATGATAGAATAGAATCTAAAAAGCTAATCCCTCAGAATCTAGGTAGACTGGCACTTAAATTATCCTAAGTGAGTTTCTAGCCATTCCTTAAAAATAGAAAATCTTTATGTAAAGAAATATGCAGGTGAATGTAATTTTCTGGGAAAAAGTATCCAGGGATATAAATGAAGTCGGTGTGCAAACTCCTATTTCATAAGAGTCTGCTCTTCAGGAATTTTTCAATTTTGTTTTGCAACATCAAGTAGCTCAGTTATTTTGAGTAAGCATATGTACTTTTAAGCAGTTTTCCAAAGTGAATTGGCTGAGTCTTTTAAGGTTTAGTGCTCACTAAATGTTATATAGAACCAGCAAAAAATGGATAGTAAAATTGCAGGGACTCACCAATCTATTAACATTTTATTCTTCTGTGGGCAAGAAAATAGCATCAGGTATATTTATATAAGGTAGAATGGTGTTTTAGAATATATGTCATCCACATGCCTGAAGTGTGCTCAGGGACATATTGAAAACTTGGTTTAGTCCTGTTGACATATCATAAAATAGAAGATTAAAATAATGTTGACTAATACATCGAAACAAGGCTCCTCATTAAATTGGCCCAGTGGCCTAAAGGATCTTATATCTGTAATTTATTCTGTGGCACCATTTTAAAGTCTTCCAATAAATAGAATTTTTTTAAAAATCTACCTTCAAAACACCTTTATGTTAATGCTATGAGTAAGCATGTAAAATTTTATCTTCAAAGGACTTCTTTCTTTATAAAAAGCTGAAAAGAATGAGAAAGGAACGGTTCAGAAGACCTGTTCCTTAAGACGACTAACTTCTGTGACCAGATAACATAATATGAGGCCAATCCCACCCATGGCCTAGTTTAGGCTTAATTATTTAAATCACATTATTAAAAATAAAATAAAATATATAAAAAGTTTAGGTGGTATTTATCTGGAATACAATATTTCTGAAATCGTTAAAAAGTTTGAGACAACAGCAGATAAAATACATTTTCATAGTGAATTAATAATCATATGCTGCCCTTTTTGCCTAAAATATATATCACAACTCTACAAAAAAACAGCTCTATCAAAAAATGGGCAAAGGACTTGAATACATATTTCTCCAAAGAAGATATACAAATGCTCAATAAGCACATGAAAACATGCTCAACATCACTAATCATCAGGGAAATGCAAATCAAAACCACAATGAGACATCACATACCCATTAGGGTGGCTACTGTCAAAAAAACAAAAACAGAAACAAAATAATTTTTAAAAAAAACACAGAAAATTACAAATGTTGGCAAGGATGTGGAGAAATCAGTTGGTGGGAATATAGAACAGGGTTGCAGCTAGGGAAAAGAGTATGTATGTCAGTTCCTTAAAAGATTATAAGTAGAATAACCATATGATCTGGCATCCCCACTTCTGGGTGGATACCCAAAAGTATTGCAAGCAGAGTCTGGAAGAGATATTTGCACCCATGTTCATAGCAGCATTATTCACAATAGCTAAAAGGTGAAAGCAACATAGGCATCCATCAATGGATGGCTGAATAAACAATGTGGTATATCCATATAGTGGAATATTGTTCAGCTTTTAAAAGGAAAGAAGTTCTGACACATGAGACAACATGGATGAACCTCGAGGACATTATACTAAGGGAAATAAGCAAGTCACTAAAGGATAAATACTGTATGATTCCAGTAATGTGAGGTACCTAGAATAGTCAAATTCATAGAAACAGAAAGTAGAATGGTGGTTGCCGGGGGGGTGGGTGAGGAGAGGAATGGGAATTTACTGTTTAATGGGTACAGAGTTTCAATTTTGCAAGAAATGGAAAAGAGTTCTGTGGATGGATGGTGGTGATGGTAGCACAACGATATGAATGTACTTATTGCCACTGAACTGCACACTTAAAAATGATTACGATTGTAAATTTTACGTTATATGTATTTTACCAAAATTTAAAAAGCACAAAAAATATATATAAATACCATTTTAGTATAAATTCTTCAGACTTATCTAAACTTCAACATTGTGTCCATTTTACTCACCATCCTACCTCTGATTTTAAGCACACATTATGCATTCAATAAATAGCCTTCATTTAATTTGAAAACTGAATGGATTGTATATGACCCTCCCAAGAGTTGTGTCATTTGCTATCACTGATACTTAAATAGAAAATGTTGATATTACTATCATACCCAGTAGTTCACTGTCATCAAGTCCTTTCAGAGACACAGCAAAAGAACTTTCTATATTGTCGCTTCTCCATTTCAAGCAATTATGCACAAATAAAGATAAGCAAGCAAAGACCAGCATGATTTCTATGGTGACCCACATTTAGAATTAAGATGATGGCCATTGTGTGACCTTCTCAAGTGAGCGATCGATAAATAATGCAGCTCTTTAGACTGTCACACGGTAAGCCTACCAATTTAAGCTTGTCAGGACCTTCAGAAGTCAAGCTACACGTTAAAAATGGGGGGTGGGGAACGAAGAAGAGACTCAAAGGGAAGGATAATTATAATAAAGCAGGGAAGTAACAGCAAAGCCGAAAGGTAAAAGAGGTTATAGAACTAATATTTAGAGAGCATCTAAATTCTGGGATTATCTAGGCACATTTCTGTATGTCATCTCATTTCATCCTCACAAGAACCTGGCTAATGGTAACTGCCGTTTTCACAGATGAGAAAACCGAGATCCAAAGACGTTAAAAGAAAAGGATATCTTTTAGGTGACAGACCCAGGAAATGAACACACGTCTTAACGATGTAAACTAGTATTGTTCCACAATTATGTGAACAGTCCCACTCGACAGATGGTGGTCAGAGAGCTGAAGGGACTTTGAAGATTGATTTAGTTATTTATTTTTAAATTTACTTTATTGAAGTATATTCAATTTACAATGTTTTGTTAATTTCTGCTGTATAGCAGAGCGATTCAGTTATACATATGTGTATACTCATTCGTATTCTTTTCCGTTATGGTTTAGCACAGGATATTGTACATAGCTCCCTGTGCTCTGCAGTAGGACCTTGTTGTTTATCCATTCTCTACACAATAGTTTGCACCTGCTAACCCCAAACTCCCACTCCATCCCATCCCTCCCTCACCACCTCCCCCTTGGCGGCCACAAGTCTGTTCTCTATGTGAGTTCTGTTTCTCTTTTGTAGATTGGTTCATTTGTGTCATATTCTAGATTCTACATATAAGTGATATCACATGATATTTGTCTTTTTCTGACTAATTTCACTTAGTATGCTAATCTCTACGTCCATCCATGTTGTTGCAAATGGCATTATTTCATTCTTTTTTATGGCTGAGTAGTGTATTCCATCGTATATATGTACCACATCCTCTCTACCCATTCATCTGTCGATGGACATTTCGGTTGCTTCCATGTCTTGGCTATTGTGAATAGTGCTGCTATGAATATAGGGCTGCATGTATCTTTTTGAATTATAGTTTTGTCCATTGAATTAGAGTATATGCCCAGGAGTGGGATTGCTGGATCATATGGCAACTCTATATTTAGTTTTTTGGGGAACCTCCGTACTGTTTTCCATAGTGGCTGCACCAATTTACACTCCTACTAACAATGTGGGAGGGTTCCCTTTTCTTGGATGACTATTAAATCATTCATTCATCTATGGTTCTGTAAGAATATATTAAATCGTCACCACACGGCAGGCACCTGGGGGGATGCTGACCTCCCCTGGAAAAGAAGCATGACTTCTACCCTCGTGGAACTTACAGACCGGCGTAGTGGGCGATTCGGAAGGATAAATCAGGGTGAAAGGGTGACCACAAGGTGACGTGTGAAAGAGGGATTTTAAATTATGTGATAAGTATTTCAAAGCAGTAAGTGCCTTCCATCTGTACCTGTGTTCAATGACCATAATGATAAAAAATAAGTGTGCTGAACATAAACGTTTATACAAGTATATAAGGGAGGGAGAGCACCTCCAGCAGGCAGGAAGCTATATTCTCTGCCTACGCACAAGCAGAAATTATAGCACAAGCCTTTTTAGAGAAACCTGATTGTTACAGAATAACTCAATCCTTAAATATTTAGAAACGTGGTCCCTAAAATCTGAAAGGTTACACAATGATTGCTTTTATACTCGGATTTTGGTTCTCCTCTCATCTTTCATTCATTCCGAGTTTACTTTTTCTCTCCTCTTCCTCCATCTCTTCCCACTTTACTTTTACAGAAGCAACAACTTCACCTTTACAGAACTCCAGAGATTTTTCCCTACACAGAGGCAGTAGCAGGCAGCTTTACCACCAAGTGAGGTGGAAATTTTCTGTCAGACAGGCTTGTGGGAGAGGCCCCTGGAGCCTCAGAAGATGGACGAGGCCTCTCTGTGTGCACTGCGCTGCTTAGTAGCAGCTCACGGAGGAAGCATTCATTCTCTCCAGGGCCACTGCTACAGAGCACGCTGCTGCAACATTCTTAAGTGTTCAAGTCAAACCTAGGTCTTCTGGCAAGCCTGTCTCAGGGAGTGGAATGATGAGTTTAGGCATGACAAGCAGAAAACTGACTTTGAAGTATTTCTTACTTACATCTCCTCCTTGTCCTTATTGTCTTTTTTTTTTTTTTTTTTTTTTTTTTGCGGTACGCGGTTCTCTCACTGTTGTGGCCTCTTCCGCTGCGGAGCACAGGCTCCGGACGCGCAGGCTCAGCGGCCATGGCTCACGGGCCCAGCCGCTCCGCGGCATGTGGGATCCTCCCGGACCGGGGCGCGAACCCGTTTCCCCTGCATCGGCAGGCGGACTCTCAACCACTGCGCCACCAGGGAAGCCCCTTATTTGTCTTTTTTGAAGTGGAAAGTAAAAAGGAAAGGACAACAGTGTGACTATTACAGGAGAGCTTGGAGAAAGAAGGCCTTTCGGGGAGAGACACTGCAGTAAGGCAATTAGAAAATGTGAGCCTTCCAGCCTGCAGACACAGGCTCACTTTCCGTCCTACCTGGCCCCCTGCAAGGATCTGCAATAATATAATGTCTTGATCTTGCCTCTGTTGTCCTTTTGGTGGGGAAAGGGATATGTGAACATTTCATAAATACCGGCAGAGCTGTCAGAATGATAACTGAGATGACACTGTACACGATCTTCCTACCTCATAATGACATAATGAGTGTATCTGAGACAGTATTCTGGGTTTTCATGAAATCCTGTAGAGTTTTAGAACTTTAATAATTTCGGCTGTAGGTATGATAGACACAGACAGTGAATGGTTTTTAGAGATAAATTGATAACTTTTCCCACATCCCAAACACATGAAGGTCATTTGTCCTGGTCAAATGTGGTTGTCATTTTTCATTGTTCATAGGATCTGAGACATAATTTTGCGTAAGATTATGTAATAGTAACACCCTGCACTTTAACACATTTGCTTTGAAATCTCCATTAAAATTTCTATCATACCTCAACCTGTTGTGTATGATTTTATGAAAACTTTATTTATGAAGTGTATAATTTTGGAAGAAATTTATTAAATGAAATAATAGTGAAATACTGTTTAATGGGATATTAACGTGGAACATATTTTTAAAGCTATTATTTTTGCTTAGGGTGTTTAACCTATAAATTACTATAGCAACTTAGATACATAGTATGTAAATTAGTTTTCTATAGCTGCGGTAACAAATAATCACAAATTTAGTGGCTTAAAACAAAAGAAATGTTTCATTTCACAGTTCTATAAGTTAGAAGTCCAACGCAGATCGCATGGAGTTAAGATCAACGTGTCGGCTAAGCTGCATTCCTTTCTGGAAGTTCTAGGACAGAATCTATTTCATTGCCTTTTCCAGGTTCTAGAGGCTACCTGCACTCCTGAGCTCATGGAATTTTCACCTGCAAGGTCATTTTCAAAATCACCAACAGCAGGTCCAGTCCCTCTCACATGACCATCTCTGTGGCTCTCTCTTCTGCTTCTTTCCCAATTTTAAGAAGTCACATAATTAGATCTAGCCCACCCACTAATACAAGATAATCTCCCCATTTCGAGGTCAGCTGATTAGCAACCTTAATTGTATCTGCAACCTAATTCCCTTTTGCTATATGAAGCAACATTCACAGATTCTGGGGACTAGGATGTGGACATTTGCAGAGGGAGGGCACTATTCTAATTATTTAAAATTAGATAATTATATTATATATTTTTCTATAATAATTATATATTATTCTAATTACAGTATCTAATTATTTATAGCAGAATATGATAGTTTATTATGATTATCCTAGGTCTAATATACTGTTTATGTATCTAAGATATGGGTTAAATAACATGTGAGGCATAGGATTATGTTTTCCATACATTATGATATAATCAATATTAATTTGAATTATGCAACATTATTTGTGCATTTCCCTTATGTATCCCAGTCAAAATCATTTTTCCTCATGCTACATTTATCAGTGAGAATATAAAAGAGAATAAGAGAAAGAGAAATAAGTAGAAGCCTTAAATCGTCAGTTTCAAAGGGCTGAATGCTGCCTGACTTAAATCACTGCCAGGGAGTGAACCAGCTGTCATGCAAGTTGGGACAAATCACAATGTCACTAGCCAAATCTGAGCTCCAGGACAATCTCACCAAGACCAACTGAGACCAAAGGCTGGAACTGGCCCCAGGTTTTTGCAGGAAACCATACCCAAAATTTGTGTTTCGTGAGTCCTGAAAGTCCCCAGGCCAGATTTGGCTTGCAGGATGTGTTGAGGGTTTAGTGTCATTCTTTATACACTGAGCACTAAGGAGAATGACGCATTTGCCAAACAGCTACCTTGTGCCAGGTACTTCTCATAGGAGTTACATAATCTAGTGCTATTAATAAATATTGCAACATTTTATTTGCATAATTTGGAGTACATAATTTTGTCTTTTCCACAGCCCTCGAGACAGACATCTTTGTCCACATTGTAAAAATAAGGAAATTGAGGCTCAGTGAGTAATGAAGTTGGGATTCAAATACTGACTGTTTTGATCCCCAAAATCATAGTCTTTTCCTTACATCACATTGAGTCTCCAGTCCAAAATCATGACACGTAGCTAAAAACAGGAAACAGGAATAGGAGTTACTTATAAATTTAAGTTGCACTGAACATACTTTTTAAATAACAACTAACTTCAAATAATGTAGTTCTATGGTTCGTGTAATTGGAAATTTCCATAGTAATCTCAAGAGTTAATCTCATCCCTATTTTACTTCAAGTCTCGAAGAGGATGAGTGGGGTAAGCCAAATAATAGACTCTCCAAAATGTCCATGACCTAATCCCTGGAACCTGTAAATATATTATGTTACACGGCAAGGGAAAATTGAGGTTACAGATGGAATTACCTTTGCTAATCAGCCGACCATAGAGATTATACTGGATTATCTGGGTGTACACAATGTAATCACAAGTGGCCTTCACTGGGAAAGAGGGAGGCAGAAGTGTCAGAACCAGAGAAAGATCTGACTGACCATTGCTAACTTTGAAGATGAAAGGGGTTCACAAACTAAGGAATGTGAGAAGTATTTAGAAACTGAAAAACGCAAGAGAACAAATTCCTCCTTAAAGCCTCCAGACAGGAATGCAGCCCCGCTGACACTAATTTTAGCCCAGTGACACCTACGTTGGACTTTTAACCTCCTGAACTATTAGATAATAAATTTGTGCTGTTTTAAGCCACTAAAGGCTTGTGGTAATTTGTTACAGCAGCAATAACAAACTAATACAGTGGGTATTAATTAAACCCACTGAGGGACAAAAGAACCAGGCACCATAAAGGGGCTTTGGAAGATTGTTCACTATTTCCATGACATAGAAGTTAATCTGTGAAGGAGAAAAGAGCATCTATGTGGTGGTTCTGGATCTAGCTGAGGGAAGAAAGGAGAAGTAGAAGGGCATCAGTTGGACTCCTTGGGAGATTTTTAAAACTGATCTTCCTTTGGATGTTATCATTTACTAATTCGTTTAGCCTTTTAAAATTTGTGTCACGGGATTCCCTGGTGGCGCAGTGGTTGAGAGTCCGCCTGCCGTTGCAGGGGACGTGGGTCCGTGCCCCGGTCCGGGAAGATCCGACATGCCGCGGAGCGGCTGGGCCCGTGAGCCGTGGCCGCTGAGCCTGCGCGTCCGGTGCCTGTGCTCCGCAACGGGAGAGGCCACAACAGTGAGAGGCCCGCGCACCGGAAATAAATAAATAAATAAATAAATAAATAAATAAAATTTGTGTCATAATCCCAATTAAAAGAAAGTATAATTTTCTTTGCATTCTGCATAATCAAATAAGAAGAGATGAATACTTGAAAATAATTAAAATAAAACAAGTTTTAAAACTGACTTCCACCTTTAGCATTTCACTTACTTTTCAGATCTTCAGAAATGCCGGATTTCCAGTTTTCATGCTCTCCTCCACCAGAAATAACTCAACTGGATGTTAACCGTACAAAGCTGGACTGTATTTCCCAATAAACTGAAAAGCAAAAATCCAATTCAGGGTCTTTCTCCTTATACTTTTCTGTAAAGGTATATTTTCTGTCTTCAGGGAAATCTTGAATTATTTTAAAAATTATCTTAAAGAGAAATTATTTCAGAAAAAAATCTTTCTTCCTTTAAATAGAAAAATAAGAGTCGAGCAATGCCTACCTCTAAACTATTGGAAGAGACAGAGACACTGTGGACTGTTTTTATCTTAATAGTACCATTAGTGGAATTAAGTAATTGTAAGGCATCACAGCCTAAATTTTAAGGTTCAACAATTAAGGTGGGGGTTCCCATTGTGGTAAATCATTGGTGAAAATAACAGAAGATGGAAAAGAATGGGTGGTTTAAAACAAAAGAAGAGTTCATAAAAATGCGGGGGGAAATAGCCTCCCGGTGGAGATGTATCTGGCAGTGCTAACGAATATCTCCACAACGCTGATTTCCCTCGTGGAGCTCTCTGAGCACGAAGGCTGGGCAGCGGAAACAAAATGGATGGCAATAATTAGATTGTGATGAGTGAAGGATCCACATGAGGGCCAATATTTCTGGAGGAGTTACTGAAAGGAGAGGAAATCGCCAGGTTTCACAAGGATGTAAAATGGATGCAGAGCCTCTAAAAATATTTTAAATGACTGGTTTCTTCCCACTCACCTAACAGCACATTTAGAGGGGGGAAAGCACACAGAAAATGGATCACAACTGGAGAATTTTAATATGTGCAGGCTTCCAGTAGTAAGATTCAGGGTCACCCAGAGCTATTATTCAAAGTCAGTATCAGACCATTTAATTTTCTGCTTCAGTTCCTTCCTGCTTCTCCCTCTCCAACCCCAGCCTAATGGTCACACACCATCTTCTCATTTTGCTGCCTTTCTGCTTCTTCAAAGCACTGTTTGTACTCTGAATGGAGTTTTATGACTGATGTCTCCAGGTACTGTATCTATTCCCCTTAATGAAACCCTAGTTGTAGTGAGAGCTAATAGCTCAACAAGCATTTGTATAACCTTTTACAAAGAAAATGCAGTAGAGTGGACGTGCATATACTTAGCACTCAGCTTGGTAAATAGAAAATGGGGTATGGGTGGTACAGTTAAGGCTGTAAATGATTTGTGGTGACTTTCACATCAGCCGGCTTTTTTCTTCCTCCCTTACTGGAAGCCCCAGAATCCATTTTAAGTTAATTCCAAAAGCTAAGTCTGAAACAAATTGTATAGTGGCAAGTGAAAAATATAAGTGGGAAAACGCTGCCAGGGGCTATAGTATGCCAATGCGTTAATCCTCTTGGACAAAAGGCCCTGTAAAATGTCTGAAAACACACCCGTGTGCCTTTAATTGCCTGGGCAGTTTCTTTTTTGCTTCTTTTGATAATCATATCCTGATGCATTTGATATTACAATTGCTCCCTAAACTTCACCATTTCCTCTTACCCACATCCATTGCCAAGTTGAGACACTTCATTTTTTTCTCTTTCATTTCTTTTGTTTTTCCACCGATTCTGTTTCTGATTTTAGCATTTGTGTCTAAGGATCAAACTTGTTGGGTTGTAGGTGAACAGACAGGTATATGCAGTAACTGAACTAATAATACGACAGCTGTTTCTGCTACTGGCCCAGCAGCTGTCTTGCTCAGTTCATCCTGGTGGGAAAAACTAATAAACCTTAGGAGTTTAAAAAAGAAAAGAGAGAGAGAAAGAGAGAGAGAATGAAAAGGAAAAAAAAAGAAAAAGAAGAATGAACATGCTTTTAGAGCTACTGTTCTGGGAACAGGTTGAGTAGAGGATGGTTGAGATCAAAGAAACATTCATTTAGACTGTGAAATCAGGTAGTGGTCCATTTGAAGGACAATTTGACCTCTGAAAGGGAACTGGTTGTGTGTTCCTCAGATGCATAGGCATTTTCAGAATTCTAAACTTTGGGGGAGTTTTTCAGTCCTGTGAGTAGTTCATTAGTTTTTCAACTGCAAACAACTGATCTATTTCAACACACAAATCACGAAAGAACATGACTTTGAAGTAGGTAGCTAATCCCATGATATAGCTATCATTTCGTATCAAATAAAACTCAGCTAAGGACAAGCATCCAAGTACAGGTGTCAATTAATAAAGGATGAATTGAGATTGCGAGTCCCACAGTCAAGATTACATGGAAACGATGACATAATAGTAATTAAATTAAGACAGCTTAGGTTACTTGAAATTTTTTCTGAGATATTAAGGTCATCCTTTAACACTATATTACTTTTCTAGCAATAGTAGAGTATTGCAACATACAGTTGGATCACAGCAGTTATTTACCCTGATATGTATTATAATTATTTGAATGAAAATTATTTGAGTAACAGCTACCATTTGACTGCCTCATAAGTACCTTATGTTTTATTTAACACTCACAAAAACCTAATGAAGTTGGTGTCCCAGCCCAGTTTTACAAAAGAAGAAATGGTGGCTCAAAGAGTTGAAATAACGGGAATTCAGTCACAAAGAGAGTGAGTGGCAGAGCTGGGATCCAATCTAATTCCATGAGATTCAGAAGCCCACGCCCCCTCCCTTCCGCTATTGGACCTCCTAGTATGATATTGTTACGAGTTGAATTGTAGCTTCCCTAAGAAAAAAAAATGTTGGAATACTAACTCTCAGTCCCTCATTTGAAGATAGAGTCTTTATAGAGGTAATCAAGTTAAGATGAAGTCATTAGTATGGGCCCTGATCCAGTATGACGGGCGTCTTTATAAAATGGGGACATTTGGACATAGAGACACGCACACAGGAACACTATGTGAAGAAGAAGACAGAAACCCGGATGATGTGCCCACAAGTCAAGGAACTCTAAAGATTGCCAGCAGACACCCCCAAAAGAGAGAGGCATGGGGGCTTCCCTGGTGGCGCAGTGGTTGAGAGTCCGCCTGCCGATGCAGGGGACACGGGTTCGTGCCCCGGTCCGGGAAGATCCCACATGCCGCGGAGCGGCTGGGCCCGTGAGCCGTGGCCGCTGAGCCTGCGCGTCCGGAGCCTGTGCTCCGCAACGGGAGAGGCCACAACTGTGAGAGGCCCGCGTACCGCAAAATAAATAAATAAATAAATAAATTTAAAAAGAGGCATGGAACAGATTCCTCAGAAGGAACCAACTCTGGATAACTTGATCTCGGATTTCTAGCCCCAAAAACTGTAAGACAAGAAAACTGTTGTTTAAAACAGTTTGTGGTATTTTGCTATGACAGTCCTAGGAAACTAACACGTAAATATAAATACAAATATATGTATACAAAATATGTATAGTATATGTAAAATATAAAATAACATTTAATATGTTCTTTTGCATTAGTTATTTTTATTCATAAACACTTCTACAACATTTTCTATAGTTCTTTTTCTTTTCTTTCAATAAATTTCCAAGATAGTTTTGGAGATAAATTGGTTGATGAGAAATCTAAAGAAAAGAAGAATTGAAGAAATCAGTTACTAAAACGCGGAAACACAGAGAAAGAATCAAAAGTAATAAATGTCGGGGCTTCCCTGGTGGTGCAGTGGTTGAGGGTCCGCCTGCCGATGCAGGGGACGCGGGTTCGTGCCCCGGTCCGGGAAGATCCCACATGCCGCGGAGCGGCTGGGCCCGTGAGCCATGGCCGCTGAGCCTGCGCGTCCGGAGCCTGTGCTCCGCAGCGGGAGAGGCCACAACGGTGAGAGGCCCGCGTACCGCAAAAAAAAAAAAAAAAAAAAAAAAAAAAAAAAGGTAATAAAGGTCAATTAGTTAGCTGCCGTCTATCTAGCTGCTCTAGGACAAGAACTCTCCTCCTAAAAACAAGGTCGGAAGGCACAAACACAGCAGAAGTTGATCTCCTCCTCGTGTAACAGTGCTGTTAGGTGAACAGGTCAGTGAGGCAAGACTTCCTCCCATCTGGGGCCCTGCTTTTTACAGTCTGTGGGCTTCTAAGATCATTCTGGGGCTGAGCTCCATTCTGCCAGCTGGAGAGGAGACAAGAACCGAGAGGTGGTCATGTTGGAACTAGAGCCGCACATGGAACACTCCGCTTCTACCCACATTCCAGCCATCCGGACACACTTAATGGCAAGGGAATTTGGGAAATGCCATCTGTGTGCCCTGGAGGGAGAGAACATGGATTCTGGTGAATAGGTAGCTAAGCAGGCTCTCAGTGCTGCCTAGAAACCCTGCTTCATTTCCCTCATCCATCCCATCTCACTTTCTCTTAGATGCAGAGCATTACCTCCCTCCTCAGTCACCAACACCTCCCTCCCGGGCCTTACTTTGTGCTGATAACCTTGTTTCCAATTTCATAACCTGCAGCTGTCTTATCTGCCAACAGACCAGCCTCTGCACCCACACCCCCAGGCTTCTCTCCTGTTCATGTGAACCGTCTCCGCACAGCCGCGTCTAAAGCAAACCCTCTGGTTCCTCCTTCGTGGTACAGCCCATCACTTCTTGCCTACTCCGGTATGTTATTCCAACAATTCTCTTGTCCCTGCAGATTCATCCATGTTTCTCTCTCTGTGGGATCGTTCCCACCATCAGTCAAACTTCGGATAATCCCTCCCTCTCAAAGGATCCATGTACTGTCTCATTTTTCTGCTCCACTTTATAGGAGCTTTTTTTCAAAAGAGTTGCTTATCCTCTCCATCTCTAATCCCAGTCTTTCCATTCATTTGGGAATTCACTCCAACCATTCTTATTACTCTAAAAGAATAACTCTTGCCAAAGTCAAAAATGAATCCCCACTGCTCTAACCAATAGTCAATACTCAGTCTTTTCTTACTCAGCAGTGCTTGACACACTTTATTACCATCTCCTTGTAACACTTTCTTCACGGGGCTTCCAGAACCACATCCTTGCTTGTTCTTTGCCTATCTCCCTGGCTGCCCCTCCTCATCTGCCCTCTAAACGTTGGAAAGCCACGTCTAAATTCTCCATCTCTTCTCTCCTTTATTTCCTGCTCACTCCTCAATAATCTGTCCTAGTGTCATGACTTTAAATCTATCTGGTGGTATCTCCCAAATGTATATTTCCAGCTGAGACCTCCCCTCTTGATTCCAACTTCATATATTCAGTTGCTAGCTTGACATTTCCAGCTGGAAATCTAATTGGAATCTCAAATTTCACACGTCCAAAAATGAATCCCCGATTCTCATCATTCCCCACACAAGCAGGCGAACGAGCCTTTCCTCTACCGTAATCTTCTCCATCTCAGTAAATGGCAAGCCCATCCTTCCAATTCCTTAGGCCAAAGAAGAGTCTGATTTTTCTCCTTTTCTCATCTTCTGGTGGGCAAATCTTATTGATTCTATTTTCGAGATGCATGCAGAGCACTTCTCACCACTGCTACTTCAACCCCTCTGACCTAGGCCACCCTCATCTTTCACCATCCTGTATTATTCAAATAGCTTCTTAAACCCTTTCCCTACGTCCAATCTATTCTGAAAGGAGCAGGCAGAGCAAGCCATTAAAAAGGCAAGTCAGATCATGGCCCCTCTCTGCTCACCGTCCCACACGGCCTTCAGGTCTCACTGATGTGAAAAGTCAACCATTACATAGGCCCAGCCAGACCTTATGTGCTCCGCACACATGGTTCTCCTCTCCCGCTTTCTAACCTCATCTGTCACTCAGTTCTCCCAGTCACTCGGCTCTGGCTGTATAGCCTGATTCTGAATCTGTGAACAGGAACACTCCAAGTATGCGTCTGCAGCAAGGCATTTGCTCCTACTAACTCCTCGGCCAGGAATTCTTTTCCCCAGATGCCTACATGGCTTGCCCCTGAATTTCTTTCAGGTTTCTGCTCAAATGTCACCTTATCAGTGAAGCTTTTTTTGACCTCACTATACAAATATCAATCGCCACCCACACCAGGGGGGCTCTCCATACCCTTTCCTCTTCTTCCTATTTCACCACAGCACTTATTTTTACCACCTACATCCCTTCAGAAAACAAGGACGGTGCCTTTTTCCTTAATTTCTAGTTTCCGTGGCAACTGTGTGACACAATGACAAAAGCTATATTCTTCAACAAACTTTGACTGAAGCTCTATGATGAAATTCACAATTTACACCTTCCTTTTCAATTTAGACCACAGTTCTGAAAAGACTGGGAACCAAGAAATTGTGACAGTAAGTAGAAGTAAGCAGAGAATTTACTAGAAAACAGAATTAACAGATCAACAATTAAGCACAATATTGAAAATTCAGCTTCTAAAAATTGAGTTGATTGTATAAAGAAATATTCTCTCTTTTTTTCCATAGTGAATTAGATCAGCCAAATAAAATAATTTAAAATATAATCTAATTTTAAAATACTTGGAGTCTCCTTCTGGAACAAATTACAATCAATGAAAACCTAAATTTGATAAACAAAGGTGTTCATTATTACTATTGCAATATACTTCGTAAGTTTCTCACTCTTACTTTAAAGAGTGAACTCGCCTGCATGAAAATGGTTTTATTTGTAAAAAAATTTTTAATACAGAAACACACCTGTTGTATAACATTAGATTGCTGCAATGATTATCACTGAAAGAATATGATTCACATTAGTAAAATATTGCACAGAAATTCAAAGTGAAGTCTTTCTTAAACAAAATAAAAACCTAAATTTAAATATTAAATCTGACTTAAAACTAAGTGAAAAAAATAATTAAATAGAAATGTATGTTTGTTAATTAACAATTACTGAGATTCACTCTATAGATTCTTCTGTGTACTATATTGTCTCCTAATATTCAGTCAACTACCAAATCTTCTTAATTCTACCTTCTAATTGTCTATTAAGGCAAAAACAAAAACCTTACAGGAGTTTTCTTTGTACAAATATAGAATCTCTTCATTGTAGAAAATCGAAAACATATAGACTAACACTTTTTGTGTTTCTATAGACAAGTTTTTAAAACTGAAATAAAGATCCAACCACCTAAAGAGAATATATATTTTTATTTTTACTTTTCTCGACATGTGGAACAGCTATTTTTGACTGGTTGCACTGCTTCTGATGATGTTTCCAGAGGTAAGCCTCACCCCACCCATTCACCCACACACATTTTCTTTTGGCACCTATAGTTAGATGCAAGGGCGAAAATTGCTATGGGAAGAAGGAGAACTTCTGGGGTAATTAACTAAATGGTCTGCATTTTTAAAAGAAACAAAACAGACAGCAACAAAAGAATTTTTGTTGCAGTTTTTGGAAGCACACTCTGATCTAGTATGAGATATTTTACATTTTAATTCTATTTAAATGAGACATATTCATGAGAAACTGATTATGAGAGTGATTCAGAGTGATTCAACAATCAGACGATGCATTCATTCATTCCACAGTCAGTTACTGAGTGTCTGCTCTTTGTCAGGCACTTTGCGAGGCTCTGTGTGTACAGCAGAAGATATCCAGGAGCCCTGGGACTAGTGGCAGCCCTGGGAAACCAGCAGGAGGTGCAAGGCCATCCGACAAGCGTTAAGATAGAAGTATTTGCAGACAACTAAGATGCACATATCCAGGCTTGAAGGGATGGGGAAGGATTCAGGAACAACTTTGCAGGTGGCTGTTCCGATAGAATCAGCCCTAATTTCTGAGATGAGAGGCAAAATAGAATATCCCCCTTTATATGTTTAGTAGACTCTGATAGTTGTATAATACTTATCTCTAAGGTCCATTATATTTCTCTGTAGGAGAAATAAAGTCAAAGTGGAAGGAGGTTTCAGAGGAGAGAGAGGAATAGAGAAGGCAATGTCCTAACTTGGGATGTACTTGGAGAATGAGGTCAGATTTCACAGGCAGCAATGGGATAAGATACTTCTTGAGAAGGAACGGTCTGAATAAAATTCATGGCATTTAGTAGCCGCGGAGCATAGTATCTGAACAGCATACAGTCTTCTCTGTAAGCAAGTCAGATGTGTTTAGGGTAATTGTGAAACAGAATGTGTGCAAGGGCCTTATGAGCCATATTCCAGATGGCCTTCAACCAGGGTTGTACTCAATTTCATGAGCAAAAAAGATGTATTAAAGAAAAGTAAATGTGCAAAGATTTTTCCCTAGAAAATAGAGTTTTAAACACATATGCCCAAGTCACATATTTTTATTTTTATTTTCCCAGTAGAAATGATTAGTGAGTTTGCTTGTAAACCAGGCACTTATTGTAGGAGAATACTGGGAGAAATCCCTGACCTCAAAAAGCTTATAATCTAGTTAAGGAACAAGCTACTAATACAGGATTGATTAAAGAACAAGTGTTAGTACACCTGAAACTAACACAACATGGTCAATCAACTATACACCAATAAAAGTAAAAAAAAAAAAAAAAAAAAAAAAGAGTTTGAAATACATAGCATTCCCTCTGCTGCGGCCTCTCCCGTTGCGGAGCACAGGCTCCGGACGCGCAGGCTCAGCGACCATGGCTCACGGGCCCAGCCGCTCCGCGGCACGTGGGATCCTCCCAGACCGGGGCGCGAAACCGGTTCCCCTGCATCGGCAGGCGGACGCGCAACCACTGCGCCACCAGGGAAGCCCTAAATTCATAGCATTTTATACAGCTACAAAGCACTATAAAATTAATTGGCAAGGACAGTAAATGTCCCTAAATATTACTTTTAGGAGAAACATTCTAGAAGGCCTTCAAAATAGTGACTAGTCCCACTCATGCTGTATATCCTAAATTGTTCCAGGAATTTATTCATAAGCAAGAAATACGACAAGATAACTTGAGATGATTTAACTTCCATCTTAATTGACTTTCCTAAGTAAATTGATCAGTAAAGAGAGGAAAACTAATATTTTTATTTTCACATTTTACTGTTTGTCTGAAGTTTCATTTAAGTTATTTAACTTAATCCTCATGACCACAAGGTAGGTGTACCATTATCATTTTTCTTTTCAGATAATTGAGGTCCAGAGTGATTAAGTGATTTGTCATTGATAATACAGCTACAGAGTGGAAGGGGAAAGGTTCAAAATCAGGCCCAACTCCCCAGTCCTCTCTCTGCTAAAGTGGTCTTCGCAGTGGCAGATAAATGGAGATTTGATTCTTGCTGATGCAATATAAGTCCTCTAGAAACCTCAGCCACTTGGCTCTAAAGTCTGTTCTTTTATAGTAAATAACATTGACATGAGTACAATGCTAACTACATTTCCCAACCCATAGAAAAAGCACACTTTATAATATTAACTCACATTAGAAAAAATTTAATTTATGGCATCTTAAGAACATAGTAAAGCTCACATTTGTTCTTAATATGTTATAATTGTCACGTTTGGGGTTTAGATATCTGCCAAAGGACTTATTTTGAATTCCCAAGTGTAATTTTACTGCACTATTTCAACAGTTGTGAGTTTCATATATTTTGTGTTTAGTTTGATGCTATTTGTGGAATAGCCTTCCGTTTTAAAACATAACAATCTGTCTTCAATTTTATCATGTGGCCACTTATCAGCGCTATTTTAAGAATGTTATTATTTAACTTCTTACATACATTTTATTTTAAAGAGTGTCTTCCACGTTTTTCTTCCACTTGCAAGTTTCCTTCTATTTAGAGAAAAATTCAAAATTTAGTGAAAGTCAATATCATTTTAATAGAATATATTCCTGCACATAAAAACGAAGGTGGGTGGAAATGGGGGACTGAGATTTAATTTTTTTCACTTGTTATATACATTTAAGATGCATGAAATACAGATATCATAATTTATTACAGAGGGGAAAATAAAATAGACTTTTTCTGAAGCTTGTTTGTTTCATATCCGCAAAGCAACTCGGGTAGCTGGTGCTCTGACTTTCAGACAATTATAACAATGGCATTATGCTTCTAGAAGCAAAGGTAAAAACATTAAACATTCATGAAAATTGTTGCTTTTTCAAAATTTCCCCTTTTGGTAAAATCAAATGCACTATAAAATCAAAAATAGTTCCACAAGGCCAAGTAAGTTGGAAACTCCATTCTGAGGCTCTCTGGTGTCTTCAGCCGACTTTCTTTACCTACAGATAATAGTACTTAGGTTTCAAGATTAAAGTGAAGATTAGAGGTGATACCTGTAAAGCATCTGGCACAAAAGCTAGCTCATGGCAGGTATTCTTGTAGCATCTGCTATTTCTTTTTCTATTTGCATTCTGTATATTAGGATAGAAATGTAGGTCCTGCTGCACCAACTTGGGTCCACAATAAATAGGCATTTATTTTTACTGCTCAGTTTTATAATGACTCCTGGACTGGTCTATCCCGATCAGTACGAAGGCCAGTTTCCTGATGCCTTCACCCCATGCAAGCACAAGCGCAGGTGCCCACACCAACACCGTTACCCAGAGGACCCCGGGGCAGATCACTTCTCCAAGTACTTGGCCCCAGATTACTCATCATCCAGAGAATGCTAGTTAGTTGTGCTCATTTACCAATAGGTGCGTTTCCCCCCACGGCTGCTGCTGTTGCCAGCACATAACAGCACCGTTTGCAGGATGGCTGAACACCTGCAACAGCTGCCCAGGGGTGAAGAACGAGGGTGAGGCCAGAAGGAGCCTTTCATCAGAACTTAACTGAACCAAGGGGAGTGCTAAGCCAAGGATGTTGTTGGAGTCTCAAATGGCACATGTATGTAATAAGCAGTGAAAGAAGGGCTATGTGATTCTACCTCCAATGGTGCCGGACCAAGGATAATCACATATTTGATCAGATAAAAGCCAGTCACTTTACCTGCTTGTATTTTGGTTTTTTAAATAATAATGTTCAGGAAGCAATATGGATTTGCTCATCAATGTACGCAGTTGAAAAAGCTCATCAATGTACATGGGACCCAGCGGGGACCTGGCACAGTGACATATGGCTGCATGATCTTGGATAAATACCCTGACTTCTTTTTTTTTTTTTTTTTTTGGTGGTACGCGAGACTCTCACTGTTGTGGTCTCTCCCGTTGCAGAGCACAGGCTCCGGACACGCAGGCTCAGCGGCCACAGCTCACGGGCCCAGCCGCTGCGCATGGGACCCAGCGGGGACCTGGCACAGTGACATATGGCTGCATGATCTTGGATAAATACCCTGACTTCTTTTTTTTTTTTTTTTTTTGGTGGTACGCGAGACTCTCACTGTTGTGGTCTCTCCCGTTGCAGAGCACAGGCTCCGGACACGCAGGCCCAGCGGCCACAGCTCACGGGCCCAGCCGCTGCGCGGCATGTGGGATCTTCCCGGACTGGGGCACGAACCTGCGTCCCCTGCATCGGCAGGCAGATTCTCAACCACTGCGCCACCAGGGAAGCCCTACCCTGACTTCTTTAAACTTCATTCTGCTCATGTGTAAAATTGGCATAATTTGTATTTTTATATGTAATCAATATAATGCCTGGTACATAGTAAGCATTCCATAAATAGTAGCTCTTATAATGTATTGTTATTCTTTCTAAGCAGCAGTTTTGTCCTCTGAAAAATGAGTATAATAATATTATGTAAGGCTTGTTATGAGAATTAGAAATAGCATGTATAAAGTACCTGGAAAATAGTTGATGCTCAAAAAATGGTAAAAATTCATATTTGGGGGAATGGAGGAGGAAACATTTAAATAGCAATGAAAAGAAATTGAGTGCTCTGATTTCCTGTAGTTTCAAACCGCCAGAATATAGAGCAAAGCTGTCCAGCATATATATAATGCAAGACACACGTGTAATTTAAATTTTCTAGTAGCCCCATTTAAAAAGGAAAGAAAAAAACTGGTGAAATTAATTTAATTATATATGTAATCAACATATCTAAATATTAATTTTAATAATAATCTATGTAAATATTAATGAGGTTTTTATATTCTTTTCTTTTCCAAAAGAATTATCAAAATCTGGTGTGTATTTTACGCACACAGCACACTTCAATCAGACTGGCTACATTGCAAGTTCTTAGTGTGCTAGTGGCTACCATATTCAAGAGCACAGATATTGTCACTTGACACTCATCAAAACATTCAGCTCTAAACCAACCCTGCCCTTAGACAGGAGGAATCTGGGATTCCAGGTTAAATGTCTCAAGTGATTTAGAGCAGTAAATCTCTTGTGTTTTTTAAATTTTTAAATTTTTTAGAATTTTTAATTTAATTTTTATTTTATATTGGAGTATAGTTGATTTACAATGTTGTGCTAGTTTCAGGTGTACAGCAAAGTGATTCAGTTATACATATACATACATCCACTCTTTTTCAGATTCTTTTCTCACATAGATTATCACAGAATACTGAGTAGAGTTCCCTGTACTATACAGTCAGTCCTTATAGATTTATCCCTCCCCCCTACCTTTCCCCTTTGGTTAAAAAACAGTTAATCTCTTGTTATTGATTCTACTTTGTCTCCAGTTCCAGTTCAATTTACTTTTGTTCAGATTCTGCCTCATACTGCAGTCTCCTGAGGATGGCAGAATTTGCCAGAGCAGGAGACAACAGAGCTGAAACGTAGTTACACTGCTGGGCCCACTCACCAGATTCTGTGCCCTTGCACTGTCAGACAATTGTCTGTATTCCTTACATATCACCACCCTATGTAAGAGCACACCTCCAGGACATTTCCTAATAGATAAGCATCACATACTGGTCTATAAATGGACAGAGTCCTACAATGATCATGTAGTCAGAGGGCACCACTCAAAAGAGGCTATAACAAATTTGAGAAAATGATGGTAGGAGTGTGGTTTTAAAGACTCTAAGAGAGAATTCCATCATCTTTCCTGTAAACTGAATAGGCACAGTTTTGCTTGGGACATAGACAAACTGGAATG
The DNA here is from genome assembly GCF_002837175.3 of Physeter macrocephalus. Taxonomy (NCBI): domain Eukaryota; kingdom Metazoa; phylum Chordata; class Mammalia; order Artiodactyla; family Physeteridae; genus Physeter; species Physeter macrocephalus. Next base: position 67,908,982 of record NC_041223.1, read on the forward strand.
TATGTTAAAGGTTTAAAAATCACAGCATGAGAGATAAAATAAGCTTGGGAATATTGGCAAGCTAGTGGAAAGGCAGCATCCCCATGTATATCCGAAGAGGTTGAGAATGGTTCAACAGCCGGTGTCACCACCCTGGTAGACTCTACCCTGAATGGCACCTGCCAGAATTGTGCAATACACAACCAGTACACTTGTTGCTGGCCGTCCTCTGAGGATTCAGATGAAGAGAATTAAAATGGTCTATATAGCAAGGTAAAAAAAAAATTGATTTGGGGAGAGGGGAGTATTGCAAAATAAGAAAGAGTGAAAGAATTGACCCAAAGACTTTTGCCAGAGGTAACTTGGGGAATGACGATTTGGACAGTGGCTTCTGTGGGGGGATGAGATGTAGAAAAGGGTTATCCAGGGAAAAAGAAAGGAAATACAGGGTGGAAACTGAGATGGAGTAAATGCAGAAAATTGGAGGATAGAAGACTAGGCTAAATATAAATCCCTCCCTAATCCTCAAGGACTTTGTGGGGTATGCTAGGTTTCTCAAGACACACGAGATATGGATTTGAGTGTACTCTATTTAAATATTAAACACCCAGGTTCTGTGAGCAGACTAGACTCACGCAGATGATTTCTCTCCACAAACTGGTTGATCAACAATACTCTGGTTGACCATTAGCCATGGAGACTTAATACAGATCTGCAGAATAAATGGATTGTGGTCTAGATTAGCAATTGACTCCTAAATTTAGCTGTTCATCAGAATTACCTAGAAAATTTATTTAAAATAGATTTATTGGCCTTAACCGTGGAGATTCTGACAATGTAGTTGTAGGTTAAAGCCCTAAAAATTGGTACTTTTTTTAAAACATCTTTATTGGAGTATGATTGCTTTACAATGGTGTGATAGTTTCTGCTTTATAACAAAGTGAATCAGCTATACATATACATATATCCTCATATCTCCTCCCTCTTGCGTCTCCCTCCCACCCTCCCTATCCCACCCCTCCAGGTGGTCACAAAGCACTGAGCTAAAAAAAAAAAAAAAAAAAAAAAATTGGTACTTTTGGTCCAAGTATTTCTGATTCCATTTGGGAACAGCTGGGCCAAGGTACAATGCAAAAATCTTCCATTACTGAAGTTCCACGTCTCTGACCAGAGATCAGATGACTCCAGGCAACACTAAGAACCCTTGGTGTAACCCCCAATGCTTCAAAGACAGGTTGGGACAATCAGCTGCCTCAGTCCCTTCTCAGAGATCACTAAATTATCTTCACTCATTTGTTGGTAAAACCAATGTGAGAACCCAGGAATTTTCTCTAGCTGGCACCCTAGAGTAGAAGTCCGATGAAATTCAAAGTCAACCCCCTAAACACTGGGTAAAGATATAGGGTTACAAAATAAAACATTTCCATTGTGCATTTTTACTAATTAATAATAGAACAGCCTATGATTGAATGCGTCTACGCATAAGACAGCAAAAGCAGTAGGAATTTCACACCCTTTTATGTTTTACTTTTTCTTGCTTCTCAAGAACAGTAAAAGCCAAATGTAATAGGAAAGGAAAGAAATTCTCAAGTATCTCTACAACTTTGTGGAATTAGAGATGGAAAAATACATTTTTATTTATGCCTATTTATCCCTCTAACCTTAAACTAATCCTGAAGGGTTTGAGCAAAGAGCCAGCAACATCAATGCGCTGGACCAACAGGTGGTTTTAGTTTGCTTGCTATAAATTGTTGGGGGGAACCTATGCTAAGTCCGTTCTCATTAATTCATCTACAGTCTCCTTTCCTGGAGTGAAAGTTGCTGATTGCACAGGTAGGATCCAGAATGAAAGGCTAAACTAAGCAAAATACGGAATGTCAGCTTTTTGTGGACACTACTAGCGTGCTCTCCCGTTGGATCCAATACATCAAAAACCCTCAGGTCTACAGAAACCATAAAATAATGCTGGGGGAAATTAATATGGTTCCCAACATTTTGTCCAACTGAAAAGGAAATAAAACATATTCGTTCTTTTTTGGATATTTCTAAATAGGTAAACTTTATTCTGAAATCTCCAAAACTTAGAGCATGAGGAAACTGCCTCATATTATGAAATGGGTGTCAACGACAACATGTTCCTATCAAGCTGTCCAGCTCTACCAATCTCGGCTAGCAGGAATTCGTTCCATAAATGATTATTTCTCATTGTATTCAAGACACTGTATTATTTAGTACTGGGGACAAGAATGAATATGATATGGTCCCAGTCAGGTTCAAGGACCCAAAAAGAAGTAACGGCCTGAAGAAATCCCATAGAAAATTTCACAACTTTGAAGTATTCTGTCTCCACTGGATCACCCATATGTGGTTGAATGTCTCTTCTCATTTATCTTCAGTGGTGTCATATAGAGAGTAGTCTTAAGTGTATTTGCTGCCACAGTTAGGGGTATACAACCCATCTTAATGGACAGGAGAATTGTTAAGTATTGAGGGATGTAAAGCTTCAGCATTTATTAGGAAAAACTGGAGAGCCAAATATAAATTCAGAGTTAGCCATAGCACAAAAGCATGCCAAATGCTGTCCCAAGTCCCCAACTCCAACATCTAAAACACTGGAGTCTAATTTCCCACTGCCATCTCTGTTTGCCCCAGTGGAAGAGGCAGTACCACAAAGTTATGAACAAGCCCCAGGGTATTAGAGAGAATGAGTTCAAATCTTGGCTTTGCTTCTAACTAGTTATGTGATATCGGTCGAGGGCTTACCCTCTCTAAGCTTCAGTCCCTCACCTATAAAACGGAGACATTAACAACTACTCCAAAATGTGAGGATTAAATGAAATCATGGCTCTAAAGTGTCTGCAGAGGCCCTGGTACTTAATCAGTGGTTAGTGCGTGGCAGCTAGTCATGTTATAGGTGCCTTTACCATGTTTATGCCAACTTATTCCTGGCAAGCCCCATGGCAAGTCCTCAACTCCAGTACCTTTTATTTCTAACTTTGAGCAAGGAGCCTTGGCCTCTGTCCTTGCCCAGGCGGCCGTGACCATAACCATCGCTCCAGAGATTTTCTGACCTCAATGCTAGTCACGACTCTGCATCTTTTGCACAAACTGTGCTGCAATGATAACCATCTCCAGGGTGTCCCGCTCCTCCGAATAATCTGTTCTCTCAGGAAAATTACAATCTAGGAGTTATAAGAAGGTTAGAATCAGAAAAGAAAGAAGTTGACCGGCCCAGCTCGGGTGGTCTTCTTGGAGGCAAGTGGCATTTCGTCTTGGCTCTCACATGGCTGAACTGAGAGAACCGTACATCTGGACTCAGGGAGTAATATCAGCAAAGGGAGTAAGGCATAAACACGTGAAACATGGCCAAATGGTAGAAGGGACCATGTGTTTTTTGTTCAGAGGCAGTCTTTGGAAAACAGTCCCTAATCCTTTATTGAAAACCCTTGAGGTGAGATATGTTTTGCAATTAGAATTTTTCAGATTTTTTTTTTAAAAAGGATGCAGTTCACATACTCTATATTAAAACACACCAAAGCACCTGGTAATCAAATACAGTCGTATTTCTACCTCAAACATGCAAATATTTGTACAAAGTGACATACGTAAAAGACATAAATAGCCTCATGTCAGTTCAGATCAGCTTTTGCCACCAAATGAGTTACAGACAAACATTCAGCGTTCATAAATTTGAGATTTCCTTTTTGCTGGGGCTGTAGAGGGAGATGCGGCTTGAAAGGTGGGTTGGAAGCATGTTATGAGGTATGAATGCCTGGCAGGGGAGTTAGCTTTCATCAGAAGCTGATGGGACAGCCTTACGAATCACTTCACACACTCAATTTTTTAGTAATTTTTGATGCCTTTTCTGAAAATATAATTGTTGTTTCTACTATATCTTATTACATGAACTTTTTTCTCTTAGGTTTTACTTTAATGTGTTAATCTGTCAATCAAGTCCCTCTTCTTATTCTATGACATGCAACAGAATAATTCTAGATTGTAACTTAACTATAACTCTTTCTATTACTACTTTTAATTTCCAACGAGTAAGACTGATTCCTTTTGGTGTACAATTCTATGTGTGTTGGCACTTGTAGAGGTTCGTATAATTATGACCACGATGAGGATACAGAAATGTTCTATATCACCCCGACAACTGCCTCATGTAGTGGTTTTTTAAATTATACCTCATCAGGAATTGTGTGAGGTGTCCACTATCTTACTTCCTTGAATCCCTCCACAATGCAGGAAAACTATGGCTGTGGGTTGCACCTAGAATCAATAACTGTTGCTGGCCAAGATGCACGTGACCTCTGCTCCTTTATTGTAATGGGTCCCATTTCCTGAAGGATGCAGTTCACAAGAACATTGGTGTTCCAAAGGTTAAAGTGAACTGAATTTTTTTCAGAAAGTTACTTAAAAATATTGGCTCCCCAGTGCCTTTTTTGAAATACAAATGCAACTCTATTCAGGTGGAACTTTTTGTGTGAGTCTTCTAGCTCCCGGGTTTTTTTTTACACACACCTTCCCCCCATCAGACCTCCATAAGCATGTATTGTTTAACTTCACATATAGCCTCTACAAGTTATTTAGATTCAACCTATGCTATTAAAGAAAGTATTACTTGCCTTTAGGATGAGTGGATGCTTAATCTATACCTTCAACTGTCGGATAAGTGGTATCTGTATTGTAACTACAAAACTGATGTGTGATTGCTCTGTGGGTCTGTAGGTACAAGAGAATAACTCAGACATGAAAATACTGAGTCTCTTGATATTATGCCTTAGTGGCTCAAGGCTCCCCATTGCATAGAAATTAAATGAAGATTCTAATTTGTGTGCCCCTCAACTCGCTGTGCTCCAGTCCCAGACATGTCAGTTCCAAAACTACTCTTTACCAGACGGCTCCATCTTCGCAGCTCTTTTCTCTCATCCTATATATCGCACATCTTAGGAAATGGCTTAAATATAAACTTTAGAAATGAAGGGGCCCAGCTCAACCTTGTGAAGTTTTGGGAACTAACACAAACTAACCAAACCAAAATATAACTCAGAACCTCCAGTCAAAAGAAAAAAAAAGATTGTGTGAGAATTTGGGAAGATTAAACACATTTCTCCTTTTTATAAATATGTTCAAGCTTCAGAGTATTCTTTTTTCTTTTCTGATGTAGTTAAAAATAACTCAGGGAAGAAAACATTCAGTGAATTTTTGAATTTCTGTGGGAGGGTATGTGAAGGAGCCCTTTCAAGGAAGGACAGCTGAAAGGGAGACACAGAGTTTGAATGACCTTATCTCCTGGTACAGGGCTTTATTTCCCTTGAGCGGGACAAAATGACACTAGAACTGTATGTTCTCTACCAGTAGAGTTCTTGTCATAGATTTTATATTAACAAAAAGAGCACACATTTTATAGGCTGTGAAATTATCCAGTTTTACCTCTACAAGGCAACTGGGAGAGGAGTTTACAGGTGGAGAGGATATCATAAATGAATACCGGACTGGAAACATCACAATTAATTCAATAATTGTTTTTTATGAAGTGCTTGCTGAAATGACTGCTAGATGAAATAAGCCCCAGCAATGCAGTAGAGTTAGCAATGTCATCTCTAAGAGGGGGAAGAATGTAAATCTTATAACAGTTTACAGATGTTTTTATTGAAGATCTCTAATCCTAAAGTTCTGACAAAAATGAGGCCACCCTGGAACTGTACAATGGTGGCCTCTGCAAGGCAACAGTTTCCTACGAGTAGCAAATCCTCATTAATCCCTTTGGAATTCATTGTAATGACACTAATCGTGTCAGACTCATTGGGTATTAATATCAATGTTGTATGTAACTCCATAGGAATCCAGAACAAAACTCTTCAGGTAGCCTGTATCCATTCTCCTGAACAACTGAACAACAAAAATTGGGTTACAGCCTAAGTACCCAGTTATGGTACACAGATATGTCACTCATCATCATAACATCTCTGATTGAATACGTTTATACCAATGGAGGTGCCACAGGTGAGCAAGGAATGATTAGCAATTTACTGTTTTTCAGTAAGAACGAATGGACTCCGGAAAACAAAATAATTCCACACTAGTTCTAAGTCAAGTTCCTTGTTATTCTGCCCTCCTTTCTAAGGCACCAAGAATGATACTTTTATATATATATATGTGTTAGCATACGATATATGTTTTTCTCTTTCATATATACACTACCAAATGTAAAACAGATAGCTAGTGAGAAGCAGCCACATAGCACAGGGAGATCAGCTCTGTGCTTTGTGACCACCTAGAGGGGTGGGATAGGGAGGGTGGGAGGGAGATGGAAGAGGGAGGGGATATGGGGATATATGTATACGTATAACTGATTCACTTTGTTATAAAGCAGAAACTAACACACCATTGTAAAGCAATCATACTCCAATAAAGATGTTTAAAAAAGAAAAAAAGAATGATACTTCTGGCAATGATGAATAAGCAGCAAAGGTTCTTTGAGTGAAAACCCTCAGAGTGTGAAACAAGAGAGATGCCTTGCTTCTCCAGTGATCAAACGTACTATGACTCCTAGTCCTGTGTTAGTGAATGCATGTGACCTCCTTTCAGGGCTGCTATAACAGCTCATTCCTAGTGGTTCCCTAGTGGTTTGAAAAAAAATTGGTATTTCTCTCTTTTGGGGTGCCCTGAGCTTCCCAGGCATGGTGAAGGTGCTCAGGGCTACTTGGGAGAAAATTATTCAAGAAATGGAGAGCAGCCACAGAAAGAAATACGGGAAAAGGAGGCAACTTTCACATATGTGTGTCCAGAAGGAGCCGTATCTCAGAAAAGCCATCATCGGCTGCATCTCTTTTGAGATGGCTTGATTTTGGACATTGCAATTGTGTTAGGGTCTCTGGTCATATTTGCATAGCTATTTCAATTAACAGTGACATTATCGCAGCCATCCTCTGTTGGATAAAGAAATCAGATGCTCACTCTGCTACATTAAGGGATATTACATTGATGACGTCAACCTTGCTAAGGAGAATTCTTTGATGTAACAAATAAATGTTGACTAGAGTGAGATATCTAGTCCACACGAAGCATCTTGACCAATGCACTGCTCAAATTTATGGATTCACCCTCTACCTTAGCATGAAGTAGAGAAGTGTTACATAAGAGCTCCAACAGGAATGTGTACACTGAAAGTATGGGTCACAGAAGACAGGCTGGAAACACTCTTAGATTGATAAAATGAACGGAAATCTCTGGGTGGACACATTTGCACTGCACCCACAATATTATTCTTGGTTTGCTAGGAAGAAAGCAATTTATTCTGTCATTTTCTGGAGACTTAGAGCTAATTGGCCTTTCATAGTTATGTGATTCTGCAAATGAGCATAAAAGTGAGAGCTGACAAAAATTCAAACAGGAAATCTGAATCTGCTTATTTTCATAAGTATCTTATAATGGTTTGTAGAAAGGGACGAGATTTTGATTAGAATAGCAAATTTCTTCATGCAAAGGGAAGTGCTCCAAATTACCCATCACTGTAACAAACAGAAAGATTGCTCTTCATTCAGCCTGGATGAAAAAAAAGAGAACATTCTTTCCCGAATCCCACCCTGCACACCCCCTCCAGACCATCCATTGTGGTCCATCAGCATTGTCATCGGTGGGCGTTCCTCAGAGTATATGACCTCTCAGAGCTCACCAGCTCTTTGTGGCTTTTTCCACCCCAATCCACTAGAAAGGATATGCATAATACATCACATCCTAGAGACAACGAGAGATGGTGTCTACAAATGCAGTAGCAGGAGAAAAGAAAAAGAAAGAAAAATAACTGAAACTGCCACACAACCTTAATAGAAAAGCTGGAGAAGATTAAGTTCAACGCAAAAAAAAAAGTCTTCAGAGCCTGAAAAGAATGTTAAGGTATTTTCACAGTGTCTGGCACAGAGGACAGAATGAACATAGTTGAAGGAAAAGCAAAAAGAAGCAAACCAGGGCCAACACGAAGCACCATTTCTCAGGCACACAATATACGGGGCAAATTTGCTGAGACCAGCAGACTGGGGTCATTAATGAAACTGGGTCCAATCTAGGCCAGAAGCTAGTTTGCCTTTCAGATTTTTTTGGTTTAGAGTAAATTTCTCCTCTCTCCACTTCTCCTCTTTCTTTTCTGTTTCTCTCTCTTAATGACCAATCTCCCCTCTCCATGGCTACACATGTGACAAAATTTACAGGAAAAGCTGCAAGTCAAGCTGACCCATCTGGGATTTACACTACGTGTTTACGCATTTTGTAGAACGTGGCAGGCACTGGGTAAAAGCTTACGTTTCCAAAAACCAGCTCTTCTGACTGCTGGTCCTTTTTGCCATATTGAGGCACTAAAGCTCCTTTTTTTCTCCCTAGGCTTGAGCTTTCAAAGTTATTTTCCACTCTGATGATTACAGACAGCTCGACAGACAAAGAAAAAGGGGATTTAAAATAGGCAGTCACTAGTAATATGTACTTTGCTCTTTTTGACCAGGAAAAAGAAGCCCAGGTATCACACTGCCATTTTTTTTTTTTTTTTTTTTTTTTTACATTGCCATTTCTTAATCATCAATGTCAAAAAAAAAGAAAAGCTCTTCTGGAAATGCATACATAAAAATGCATTTATACTGAAGAGATAAGAAAAAAAAAGTGACATATCTTGCTCACAAACAGTGCCCTGGGTTCCTACAGGAAAATGGAAGATTAGAACAAAAGAGAATGATGGTGAGTGTGAAATTTTGAATTTGTAATAAGAACAATATAAAAATAAAGGTAAGAAATGTGCTTAGAATAAGTTTGCTTTTGCAGAATGTATATTCTGAGAAGTGATTCTACAGTCAATACTTTCCCTTGCAGACCTTCAGCCTGTCAGCTCCTCTGTGTTCTAAGAAATCTACTGCCTTGGTTTCCTTCCTTATATTTTAAATTGCTGGTCTGTTAGTTCTCTTTCTTTCTTTCCTTCTCACTTTACATCAAGCTTGTCATATTCAAACATCTAAAAATTCCAAAAAACAAAGTTAAAATGTATTCAATTTTATCTTATTTCAGAATATTATGGGGGACAGTTGACCTAGGACAAGGTAAAGTGCCATTGGTATCAAATTTCAGTGGTGAAAAGGAAAATAATAAGGTGATTCTGGGTTCATAGTGAACTAGTTTCAGTATTATTCATCTTTCTCAAAATCATGTCATGGGGCTTCCCTGGTGGCGCAGTGGTTGCGCGTCCGCCTGCCGATGCAGGGGACACGGGTTCACGCCCCGGTCTGGGAGGATCCCACATGCCGCGGAGCGGCTGGGCCCGTGAGCCATGGCCGCTGGGCCTGCGCGTCCGGAGTCTGTGCTCTGCAATGGGAGAGGCCGCAGCAGAGGGAGGCCCGCATACCACAAAAAAAAAAAAAAAAAAAAAAAAAAAAAAAATCATGTCATGTAGTTTTTAGATGTGTTATTAAAAACATAGAGTTTTTAAGCATGACTTTAAAATACTAATAATGGCTACTATACATATATTAAATCATTTTGTGGTATGCCTTAAACAATGTTACATGTCAATTATATCTCAGTAAAACTGGGAAAATACTCAGGTACTTATTAAAAAAAAAGAAATAATAAATAAAATAAAATACTAATGGCTACTATTTATTGAATGCTTACTTTGTGATAAACAGAATGCTGTGTGTTTTACAGAAATAATTTCTGTTATTTATAAGTGTTCTGCAGAGTCTTTGTATCTCTTGTCTTCTTACAGAAAGGGAAACTGAGGCTTATGGAGATTGCACCTGGGCCGAGGCCACCCCACTAGTGATTGGCAGCTGGCATCAAAACCCAAGGTTCTCTGGGTCCTAAATTAACACTCTTTCCCCAGATCATGTCATCTTTCCCCAGTTCGCTTCCCAGGAACTAATTATTCTGCAGGGTAAGGTACAGTTAATGGGTTTTTTTCCTGTAGGATGAACCACAGAAGGTTTCAGTAACTGGCCAGCGATGTCCCATAAATGAGTCAGCAAAGAACCAGGAGGCAGGACAGAAGTCTAATGGACCGTGGCCTAAAAACAATCATAAAAATTTTATCAAAGACCTACAGCATTGGCTTCAGACACGTAGGGTAGTACGACGTGAGCTATCTGTCAATAAGGAACTTAAATTCTCGAAGGTAAAATTAGCCTAACATGGATATGAAAAAATAGCCTAGATAACAGTAATACCTAATATAGCTGGTCTGGTCAGAGAATAAGAACATCCGTACATTTATAAACGAACACATCTTTAAGCACCAAAAAATATTGTTTCTAACATTCAACGTTTGATGGTATCCTAAACTCTATTACACACTTCCCTGGTTTCATCAACATAGCTTACTGCACGTCATTTTTCCTTTCCTTGATGGCTTGGGATCCTAACTCTGCGTATCAGTCACTGTCCTGAGCTGTGGGAGCACAGTGCTTCCAGGAGTTACCGAGTCCTGGCAAGCCATCTGCCTGCACACCAAGTGGTTCCCACTTTCAGGACTTCTAAGGTTCTTGTCCCCACGCATCCTTCCCCCCCATCAGCAGCATCTCCCCGTCAGATGCTACTCTCACTGTGACTTTGCCAACCTCAATCTGCCGTTCCCAGTCAGCACATGCTAGACCTGTCGTGACCACATCTCTAGGTGATTTGTTCAGCTTTATCTCCTAGGTATTTGTTTTCCTTCCCATTAATGCCATTCTCTATCATTATTATATTCCAGCAATTCAGAAGTCTATTTAGGTTCTAAGCACAAATATATGCTCTTTCACACTACCGCCGCCACTATGCATTGAGTGTCTTTTCCTTCACTTGTCCGCTTAAAAAACAACAACAATGATCCTTGTCCTGCTTTGAACCCAACCTAGAAATAAGAATCTCCAAGGAGACTTCTGATACCATTTCCTGAGTCCAGGGTAGAAATCATCAGACTTGTCTCTGGGCCACCCTGACACTGGGTGTATTTCTAGCTATACCACATTGACTAGAAGGTAATTTTTTTGTCTATAGATCTGTTCTCTCTACTAAACTATAAGCTCTTTAAAGTTTTTATTCACTTTTTCACGCCCAGCACTTAACTTACGGTGTGCCACGGAGTAGGTGCACAATAGATATCCGCACACCTAAGAAATGTGCCTTGGTATTTACATAATTATGTCCCACTCCTCTGCAATCAAGTAAGGGAGTGCTGGGAGACTTGCTTTAGCACTGCTGTTCAAACCTCTGCATGAAGAAGGTGTGGTTATTTGTAATTAATTGTGGAATTGTGGGCTGCAGAAAGCGAATACGTTACAATAGACTTTCTTTTTTTTTTTTTTTTTGCGGTACGCGGGCCTCTCACTGTTGTGGCCTCTCCCGTTACGGGGCACAGGCTCCGGC
>NC_041223.1:67920548-67966550 GCF_002837175.3 Physeter macrocephalus
GGCACGTGGGATCTTCCCGGACCGGGGCACGAAGCCGTGTCCCCTGCATCGGCAGGCGGACCCTCAACCACTGCACCACCAGGGAAGCCCTACAATAGACTTTCAATACGAGGAGAAATTTCATGAAATAGAGCATCTTCGTGAAACAGGGAGGGCTTCAGGGAAGAAGTGAAACTTGAATTGGCCCCTCTCAGATGGTGTACATAGATATGCGGGGCAGCTCTGGTAGCAAATGGCTCGTTTATGGGGCTTATGTAAAGTGAATCGCTCTGTCTCTCTGTGAAGACGTTATATTGCCTTGTTGGTCTATTAAAAATAAAGTGTCTACCATAATGTTAAAGCTTCTTTGACTTTAGCTGTGAGTCCCTCGGATTTATTGAGAGGCAGAGACAGGGTCACCAAGCTTGCTCAGAGATAAGCTGAAGCAGAGGTATAAATAAAATCAGCCGTGGAAGAAAAAAACAATGTTGGGGTCATTTGCAAAAGCTGCGATCTTCAGCCCCTGATGCGCAGTGGGGAGGAGAGAAGGGCTCTGATCTTTTTTTTTCCAAGTAGCTCTCGTGCCCCTGGTGGTAACAGTGGGGTGCTGGGATATGACTCCTTTTGCTGCTTAAAAATGGCCAACAAATAATGCTGGACTAAGTTCTCTGACCTTGGCCTCGACATCTTGCCAAACTCTCAGCCTCTAGTCAACGTATATCTCTTACTAAACTGCATTATTTTTTTAGAAGTTGAAAGCTTCCATTTACTTTTCTCAGTAAATTTCCCCTTGACCCCAGATTTCACAATATTACAAAATAAACCAGTGCCCATTATCAACTAGTTTCAGAAATATAGGAGGAAGAAATAGAAAGGTTTTGTTTTCTTTATCTAACCTTGACTCCAGCTTCCTTCTTGATGCAATTTTCTGTTATACTATGCAGCATTTGAAGAAGCCTTTCATGACAGAAACCTCAAAAAAATGTTACGAACTGAAAAGCAGTTCATTAAAAAGGACAGTCAGAGAGTCCACCGCAGCAGGTTATAAATGAATTCCCATCAGTAAAGGCACAAACACAGAACCCACCTATGTAAAACACAAACCAAAAGCAGGAGACCTTGGAATTGCATGTTACAATACTCAGAGCAATTTGTTTCATGTTTGTGTGCCAATGTGTCATACAAAATGAAGCCGCAAACCATACTTCTAAGTGATCCATTTCATAAAGCCGTTCTATTTAGGATCGTAATGCCTCCTTCTTTTTATCTTTTCCTAAGATGATTTCCTTAGCATTAAGAGGCAGGACCTGATCTAACATTTTGTTTACTTTATCCCATTTTAGTGATACATTAGCACTGTGTTACCAGCTTGCAGCGGCTTTCATTTGGAACCAACTGCAAAATGTTCTTATTTTAAGCCTCTCACCTTCAAATTCCTTTCCTACGTTTCCTTCACTTTGCTTTTCCGAGGGAACGACTCTCCACGCCTTCTTGATCAAGACAGGCAACCTAATGGCTGAGTGGGCTTTAATTTCTACGCTTCTGGCATTCAGACCTGATTTGCACTGTCATATGGAACTATTTGGTATTCCGCATAAAACACTATTTCTTTCTCTGCTTTTTTCTTCCCTTTTCTAGACAACCAACTGCTGAGAAATTATCGTCAAAGTCTTAAAATGATTTCCCAATGATTGCTTGTTAGTACAATACAATTTCTTTCTCAGTCCTGATCTCTCTTCAGCTCCCTTCTGGGGGCCAGAGACTCCCCCAGTGCCTGTAGCACACACAGCAGACACACTCCAAACGCGCGGGTCTCTCCACTCCTCTCTGTAGGGGCACTTAGCGGGTATCTCAGGGAGTGAACTGGAGGCGGGGAGGCAGGTGTAAAAAGACAAAAGTAAAAAAGGAAAGCTGTGAATTTGAAAAGAAAATGGAAGATGATTCTTCAAAGAGTTTAAGGGCTAATTTGCTGATAAGGATTAACCACGAACATGAAGTTCAACCTCTTTTGAGCGCCCACTCTGTGCAAAAGAGTGTGACATTGGAGGACAGAAGAAAACAAATGGCACCCTTGCCTTCAAGGTTCTCACAGTGCAGTCAGAGGGATTGATATGTGAGCAACCAGCTGTTCTTCAAGGCCAACAGTTAAGGGTTGTACGTATGACATGGGCTAAAATGAGTCCAAGGAGGATGCAGGCCAGTAGTGATTTATTCTGGTGGTGGGGGCGGGCAAAGATGGCGGGGGGGATGTCAGCACTGTTCCCATTTCAATAGGTAGAAAAGTTGAGGAAGGGAAAGAGAAAAGTGGGCAGATCGTAAAAAGAGAGAAAATGATCTGGGGGTGAAAAGAGAAATGGGAACAGAAAAAAGGGAACAAAATGGCAAGAAACAGGGCCAGATTTAATTTCCAGAGATTAACTTAGGAAATACTTCTAACACGGGAGGCTGTGAATCTAAGGACTTTCTTTTAAGTGCCAAAGGCATAAACTAATCTATTTAATTAGAAAAATATGCGTGCATTGCAGTCTGAGTAATTTCCCAGAGGAAAACTTGTTTCTCTTACAGTTAAAGTTTTTGTTTAAATTCTCCCATCCCCCATTCCCCTTGCTCTACCTCGGAGCCCACACCTCTCCGGCAGGTACTCACTCCTATGCAATTATTGTCAACCGGGATGTGGATATGACCCTTCCAAGATCTCACATTTGTTTTTTGGGTACTGAAATAGAAACACATTAACCTAGATATACCTGGGCCCTCCAGCAGATACTTTATAATCAGAAAGGAAAAAAAAAAAAAAAAAAAGAAAACTCAAAAGGCAATTTCTTCAATGACTCACCAAATCTTCACAATGGCAACTAATTCAATAGATCTTAATATCTTATAAGGTAGTGAAAATACCAAAATAAAACAGAACTACCCTAGTCAATTCACCACCCCCTTTCAATAAGTGAGTAGAGTCTAAGAATATTCTCTCCCATAGCAGTAAGGCAAGGTGCTTAGTCTTTCCTGTACCTGTATTAAGAGGAAAATAGATTTTGGTGGCCTGCAAACTGAAACAAGATAAGCTCCTTTTTAAAGATGCCACAGTCAGGGCTGCAAATAGAAAGTTGAAAACTTTATCGCAATTTTGCTCCTGAGTAAGGAAGTTTGAACATATTAATTGAACCAACACAACAAATTTTTCAAATAAGATTAAAATGCTTTAAATATGCTTCTTGTGTTTTCAGTGAAAATATTAAAGGGGTATATGCTAATTTCTAATGCATTTCCACCTAGTTTTGTACTTCTAGCTCTTTCCACATTTACGTATATGGGAGAGCCTCAGATAATAAATACCAAATGGAGTCTGATCAACTCAAAATAAAAACACTTACGTAAGAATGAAATCAAAGCATGCCAAAGATGTAATGGATGGGAAAGGAAAGGAAGTAAGGATACTGCTGAAACCCTGCAAATACCAACACTTGGTAGTTGAGAAACACGTTTTTAAAATCTTTGTGGTGGTCCTAAGAAAAATTAATAGAAAGTTTCAAAACCAGCTCAACTGTATTTTCCTTTCCTTTAATTCTAAAAACAGAAATGGATAATTTTGGGACAGTGTAATTTGATCTATAATCTGCTCTTGCGGCCAACGAACTTTATTACCTAGAGACACTGTGTCCACAGTCGAACCCATAACGTTATTAAAAACTGTGACCAACAGTTCATTGCAGGTAGGTTTCCTCACATCCAAGTGACCGGAACTTGAACCTGTGTTTTGGTGGTTAAAGTATCTCATTATAAATAAAAGATGGAGTTTAAATCTCAAGGAAAGCTTTCTTAATATCTATTTTTGCACCGAGTATTAAATACACTTCAGCATACTTTTATGAACACCTATGACTTAACGGTTTCAGAAACATGTATGTAATTGTTCTGTTTTTATAGGTTCTTTAAATGCATGCACCATAATTCTTTACACATTCTGTGTACATATGTGTAAGTAAGTAACCCCAAAACTCAATGAATATATGTCTAAAGGTTAACAAAGGTGTGATGAAAGCTTTATTTTGATCTGCATTTACTATTACCTACTGCTTCATGCAAACCATAAAACTGGTCTTATAACTAACAACTAGATCTGCTAAAATGATCTTACCCTAGGAATTATACAAACACAACTTGCAAGTTATTTTTATATCAAATCAACTCCAGTTTGAAATGGTTTCCCCACTTACTAACAGGCATGCTATGCTCACATAAAAGGACTGATATCCCACAAACGTGCTGCCATGTGTTTTTTCCTGGAAAACTCAAAATAGGATCTGTCAGGTATATCTGCTAGCGTAACAAACATGTCACCCAGATTTGCATTGGGAATTAAAACATTCTGTAGCCTGACAAAAGGCTGTGTGTTTTTAGCAACCGTGACAAGAAGAAGGCATTGCAATACTTAGATGTTGTGAGTTAAAAGTCTCTCATCAGACAGCTTGAAAAAGCACTATAATGCCACGATGGAGCTTCCCTGAGCGGCAAGCCGTGCTGCAGAGAACCGTGGCTGCATCTCCACCCCAGTCATCAGACAAGTCTAATTCTATCTCCTGCAAACCCGACATTGTCTTTTATTCTTGCATTTACACACCACTTATACTGGAACCACGAATGTAGGAAAACGCATGTGTAGCTGGTGAGAAATGTCATTAATATTAAAAGTCCAACTCACATTTTTTCTAATGTCAAATGTGAAACAATGTTATTTATAAAATAATACTACGATCACTGTGTGATAAGCAAACAATAATGTTAATTAGCTTACAGGACAAATCCATACAACTTATCTCCATTATTTTAATAAAAAGAATAGCATTACTAGTTTAAATGAGGAGTAGGGCTAAGAATTTCTCCATTTATATAATATATTCTTCATGCTCTACCCTAAATAATTTCACTATATTAGTCCATTTCTTAGTTTCAAAAGAATGCCCAGCAAATAACTCTAACAATATTTTGTACACTTCGAAAAGGATCGGCACCTATTTGAATCATAGATATGTGATCACCAAAAGGAATTCTCTTCTGCATAAAAGAGCAGAAATACTGTAATTTACACAATTTTGTTTGAAATGCCACAGACTTCACCTGTTTTTCAGGTCATTAATGGAAAACAGGCATCAACTTATTAGCAGTTTCATAAAGGCAGTCTTTTAGAAATATTTCCTATCACTTAATTCCATGTGTAATCCGGTCGTGTCATTAGTTCCACAAGTAAGGCTTTTCTGTAGGAAAGATGTGACAGAAACCAAATACAGTGCTCATCACCAAGGGATAGAATTTAACTTGTACAAATAAAAAACAGATTGTCCAGCAAATGTTCTAATAACTTTACATTTTAAAACACAATGTCCATTAAAGTTATTTATTAAAAGGGTTCCTTTTATTGAGTAAGCGTAACCGACATGCTAGATTCAACTCTGATACACGAAATACAGTTTTCGCCTAAATATTTCTACACCAGCATGACAAAGGGCAATAAACCACATTCATCATAAAGAAATATTAGTACATATATTCTTCAGTTTCTATGACAAAAAAAAAAAAAAATACAAATCATGCAATGACAGAGGCTGCCACTCCCAAACTACAATTTAGCACTTTTTTTGGCCATCTTATTATACGAGACTACTATTTTCATTTATTCCTTAAGAGTGCCTATTGCTACACTTAAGAGTGCTTACTGATGTGTTTAATAGTGTGTACTGATATGCTAAGGACATAAGTACATCCTTAAAAATCAGAAGCCAGACATATTCACATTCTACACCAATAAGCAAAAACTGAATGCATCCTCCATGCCAGACACTTACCTTCATGTATTTAATCCTCACCTTCAGCCTTGAGAGTTGAACTTCATTATCCCGTTTCCAAATGAGTAAAATGAGACCAGAGAAGTTAAGTAGCATATCCAAGTCACACAGCTAACAGTGTTAGAGAGAGAATTTGAAAACAGATCTGACTGATGACAAATGATATTGCCAAGGCTTACTCTCAATGCTATAACTAATTCTTCAATCACTTTCTCCAAAATATGAGTAATATGAAAGGTGGCTTTACAAATTAACATTTTCTGATGTTCTTTGAAGATTTTTCCCTCTGTATCCTTCTTATTTAATATACAAAAACTAAAAATCTACTCTTAGACACCATGGCCCTGACAGTCCTCCCCAAGATACGCGTGACTCGATTCTGCCCCCCTCTGTGGGGTAGAGGAAGGGATCCAAACACACCTGGGCGCCGTCTTGCCCAAGGAAACTCCATTTTGTCATCAGCCTTCCCAGAGGGGGCACCTTTTTATAATCCACATTCAGTCACCATTTGCCATCAACATACTTTGATTATTTTCTATAACAGGATTTAGGAATTTAGAAATTCATTAACATGTTCTTTTCTTTCTGATTTCCAGGCAGAAAGAAGTTTATTGGCTGGTTTGCTTGCTCTCTGACAAACATAATATGCTCAAAATGCCTGCAAGAAATCTGACTGTACAATATTTTTAAATTAAATCAACAATTTAGCTTGATTCCTGGTTTCTTTTCCTCAAGTGAACTTTCTTGTCATTTACACGGCCGTTTCATTTTTAAATAAATGCAACAGAAAGCTGCCATCTAAACGTTCTTAGAGCTGATGAATGGAACCAGAAAGTACGTTTTCCTAATGTTAGAACACAATGGATCTTGCTTAAAATTGGTCTCTTCTGTTTCAAACTTTAAGAAGCCTCAAAGGCTATCATGTTAGGCCAAGCCTATGTACTAATCATACATTTCATTCTTGAGAAAGCCTTACTATGAAAGAAGAATCACTCAGATTTTTATAAAACAATCACAACAAATTTCTTTCTGCCTTCTTCCTTCCCCAGTAAAAATGAGAAAACAATATCATGATGAAAAGAAAAGAGGCTGCATTCATAGATAGACAGGCTCTGAAGAACAAAAGATAGCTAACAGTGAAAGAGAATTTCAAATAGTGGGATTTGATGTTCTTTTTTAGCTGTTCTATTAAATACTTTTTTTCTTTTTTCACATTTCAATTGTACCAAATATGAAAAGCCCTCATACAAAAGAAACAATAAAATGCTTGTTAATCTAATAACAGAATGCCTAGAACAGAAAACCTATCCTACCACAAAGTGTAATTGAGATTGCCTGCAACACAGAGAGTTTGTGATCAAAACCTTGGGGAAAAAAAAGCCATCAGTAGAAATGATGTTTCCACTGTGAACTCATGGTCGCAGCAAGGCTACAAGACCAGGGACATAAAGCCCTATTAATTGTACCTCCCAGGGGTCACCAAACATCTCTGCCTGTGAGAGTCCCGATTTATGCCTTTTATCCGGTATAATTATTAATAGAGTTCCTTTAGCTCCAAAAGTGTCCCATTTTGGACAATAAATTATATAGTTGCCCTTGGCTTACCCCTACTCCTTTTCACTTCCTTCTCCTTTCCAAAAATAAAAATAAAAAATAAATAACACCTAAGGGCAAACTGCTTTAACTCTTGTGAGAGGGAAGGAAAAAGTTATCTGTTTCTTAAGCTCAGCTATTCATTTGACTACCTTTCATTTTCTTAAAGCAGGGAAGATTTCTAGTCTGAATTAACTTTGACGTGGTCCCATTCATCCACGAAATATTTGGGTGAAGAATTACCCCTATCTCTCTACACCACCCTCTCTCCCTTATGAATTTCTGCCTAACACTAAGCCGCAATGTTGAGTTCACTTATTAAATTCTATTTGAAATTTTCAAGGAATTATACCTCACATGAGGACTCCTTAATATAATTGCTATTTCTTTAAAAAAAAAATCAGATGTTCAACATACCTTATTCAGCCAAGAATAGTAGTTCATATCAGCCGCAAGAAAGGCTGAGCACCTTACAGCAAGAGCCCCTTAATCAAAAAGCAATCTTTGGGGATGAGTTAGTAGTACTTTGCCTCTGGCGCTAACCAGATCCCCTAGTTTCATTGTATATTTCCACAGGAGTCTAATGATGAAATACATTAGATCTCCTCGCAGGTGAAGTAGAAAAACACTTAAAGCATTGCCTTCTGAGTGTCACATGGTCCTCTAAAAACAAGGGGACGAGGTCAACAGCAATGACAGCATCCAAGCCAACAGTGTATTCAGCAGCTAGAACTTCGACAAGGAAGGGGGAAAATTCCCCCTTTCAGAGGAATATTCAAGGGAAATTAAGGGTGTGCAACTGTGAAGAAGAGCAACACAAAACAGTCTGGTTTTTTCATGGGTGGGGTTAGGGGTGCAAATCTTTGTTTAAAAATAAAAAGCTTACCTTTTAGTCCATGAGATGTCCTTGACCTTTACCCAGAAAAGCTTCAGAACTGCAAGGAAAAAAAAAATTCATTTGAGGAAAATTATCCTGGAATTGGAGAATAAAGATCTATAAAGACACAAGCGTCATTTCGTGGGTAAAAATATAGAACGATGTGGGTCTTTATCATCTGCACAAAGAGGGCACGGATTGCATTTAATTGAATTATTTTATTTATTTGTATTTCATTTATTTTCACATAGGCTTAAAAACATAATGCACACACATATGCAGCACAAATAACCTAAGTTTTCTCTCTTTTAATATATATCCTTACATAAACACAGAAGCACCCTCACACATGTCAAGTTTTGTAGCACATGTGGAAGACACAGTACCCCTCTTGCCCAAATTATGGTTGCATGACCCCCGCCAACATGGTGGAGGCTCCAGGAACAGGAGAGCAGGTAATATCTTAGGTTTGCTGTGCCTTCAAAAAGGCTGCCACTTCCTTTGGGTTCTCTGCAAGTAGCCTCAAGTCAAACAGGTAAAAACAAATCATGAATCAGGGTGAGAGCCTATAAATATGCCATATTTGTTTTTCTGTTGGTTTTGTTTTTTGTTTTGTTTTTAACCTGCACTGATTTGGGGGAAGTAATAAAGTGTTTTGGCATAAAAATCTCCTGCTGGGTGACAGGCTACATGGGAAAGGGAAATTAGACAAAAGGTATTGAGTAATAACCACAAACGACTTTATAGCCCATTCTGTTTGAATGTCTATAGAACTCAGAAGCAAGATTTGCAGAAGATAATCAGCAATGACTCCCCCAAGTATAATCAGGAATTGACTCTAATTAGCCATTTGTAAACTCTTACCTGCCACTATGATTTCTTAGCTTCGTGGGGAAAAAAATGGCATTGTGATCTAAAAGCTCCAGATTATGAATGGCAGAAATTCCCAACTATAAAAGACATTTACTATCTTTCCAAAATTTATCAGCCTTGAATTAATTTGGCAGATTCTTGATGACTTTGCCCAGTGATGAAGTACGCATCACATAGCACTACATGTATTATTGTAAGCTGCTTCAAAGCTTTTGAGGAATGAGAGGAGGGCAAAAAAGTAAATAAATATAACTACACATTGTTTAAATAACGGTTGTATAAAGAAAAATTATATTGGAAATAACGGAAGAATAAGAAAATGACTTGAAGTACAGCAAAAATACATAGTCTGTCACGCTGGGCTTTGCACAAGAAGATGAAAACTGTGTCTGGATATGTTTTTTTAATAGTGAAATAGTCACTTAGGAGAAAGTGAAGCCAATAAGAAACAATAATTGTTTTACACAATATTAATTTGGTTACAATGACTTTCCCCCATGTACCCAGGCTAATAAGCCTAATCAAACAAGGAGTTGCTGAAAACGGACTAATGGGTTTGAAATGACAAAACTCTTCCTTCCAAATTTAGGTACGGGGTTCTTTAAAGGGGCTTTTTTTTTATTATTATTCCAAATTATAATCCATAAGGAAAGATTCTTCAGTCTATCAGAAGTCATATTTCCTAAGGTAGATTGAGTCTATATGTTATCAAAGTGCCTAAATCATAGTTTAAAAAATATTCAGTCAGTAATGGATTTTTTTTAAATGCAGTCACTTTACCCACATGATATTTACCACATTATAATTCCTGGGTGTGCTGGGCATTAGGAAACCCTAAGTAAGCCACCTGGATGATTATTAAGATACTATGCTAGAGAAATATATTTCCCAATAGGAGGTACTAATAAGATAGCCAGCAGCATAAGAAAAGCATCAACATGAAAAATAATAAAAAGACAGCAAGTGTGTCCAGGCTAAATGTTGCTATTTAGTAGCTAAAACATTTCTGAGTTACAATGATCTGTTCCTTGAAAGTCCAAAGGTTTAAGCTGGTGACAGATATAATTCCAAATTTTATTCAATGCAATTTGACAAATACCTCTTGTGCATCTAAAATATGCCTAGTTATATTCTGTGGAATCTAATAGAGATCAATTCTAAAATAGGAGGATTCACCCAAACCAGGGGTTCTAGATAGTTGGAAATAGAAATCATCAGGATCAAAAGTATATAAGTAAACATTTTAGAAAAAAACAGTCACCAATATTTAGTTGCAAGCCATCTTTGAGCACTGGATTAAAACCTTATCGGTAAATATTGGAATTTTCTAAATGCCAGACTATTTTGAAATTTCACGAGAGACGAGACCCGCCCTAGCGAAAGTAAAATTAAACCTCCCTAGGGACAATCCTCTTAGCTAGCCCTTCTTGTTCTTTGTCAACACCTGCCAGGTGCATGGCTGGCCAGAATCCCATGCACCCTTCTTTTTGTTCATGTAGTTAAAGGTAGACTCACATCAGCTGGTTTGCACGGTGACCCAAGGAGGGCAAAAGACCCAAAGCCAATGGGTCTCATCCAGACGTTCCCCGGAGTATCTATATCCTTTGGGCAAAGAGAGTCTTTTAGAAGCTGAGTCGGGGAACCTGGGATGGTGGGTGTGAGTGAGGGTTAAGTTAGGGAGAGATGGTCCTCTGCTCTCCATGGCAACTTTGTACCCCGTCATCCTGAACTTTTTCTCCTATTTTTTTTTTCTTACATCTCCTTGATGGTAAACTGTACTCTCTGGAGGATTACCCTCTGTCTGAGCAGATCTGGAGGAATGGCTCACAAAGCAGCTAGAGTTTTATTGCATGAGAGACTAAGATACTAAGATGTTGAGAGTGAGTTATCCTTGGAAAGGGAGCATCACACAAGTTATGGCCGAAGACAATTCTTCAGGGTCGGAGGTGAGGTTTTTACTTATTGGTTTTTCTCCTGACTACAGCTGGAGGGGATTCCACTGGCCAGATACCACTAGATCCCAGAGAGAGACCACCTAACTGGAAACCTTGGACAGTGATTTCCTCGGGGAGAAAGAACCAACACACAGTCTCCCTGCTGGTGGTGTAGGCAATAGACTGCTGCGTGAACAAAGGTAGAAAGCCATCATTCGGAATCAATGATACAGCCGGCTCCAGCCTGGAAGAAAGAGGTGGGAGCAGCAATCCAATTCAATTCAGCAGCCTTAATTCAGTGCCCAGGCCTCTGCTTGGTCAGTGTCAGCCGCTTCTAGACCACAGAGACCGTCAGTCCCAGAGATAGCGGCCCTGGCACAGAGGGCATGGCCACAGCGACAGCTCAGGAGTTTGCTCCTCTGTCAGCAGGAGTGAAAGCAGACACTGCAAGAGAGGAGAGAAGCAGCAAATATGAGGAACGCACTGGGAAGCCCAGGATGATGGGAGACGAGCAGTTAGGAGTCCCCCATTAAACTTACGTATATGCCTTATAGAGAACAGACTCGTGGTTGCCAGGGGGGGCGTGGAGGAATGGACTGAGCATTTGGGATTCCCAGATGCAAACTAGTACGTATTGAATGGAGAAACAACAAGGTCTCACTGTATATCACAGGGAACTATGTTCAATATCCTGTGGTAAACCATAATGGAAAAGAATATGAAAAAGAATGTGTGTGTGTATATATATATATATATATATATATATATATATGTGTGTGTGTGTATAACTGAATCACTTTGCTATACAGCAGAAACTAATACAACATTGTAAATCAACTATACTTTAATAAAATACATTAGAAAAAAAGAAAGGATATGTCTTGCTCTCCTCCAAGGAGCCTTGCCTACTCTCCTCTGTCTGGGTTAGATTTGCTTCACATATGGTTTAATAACAGCCAGCACATCCCTCCCCATAATCTAATTGTTAATTGTTTAACATGTGTAGTTGTCTGCCCCTCTGGGCTCTGACTTGCTTGTCCATTTTAGGAGTGGTATGTGGAATTAGACACACGCTCACGCTTAGCAAAGCTGCTACTATCAGACAAATGTTTGCTGACTGAATCAGTGACTTAACAACTTGCCCCAGAAAATATCTCTACTTACACAAGAATGTAGTTCATCTACTTTCATAACTTTATCAGCCATGATCTCTTGGCTTGCTCAGTGGAAAAATCTTGCTCAGTGGAAGAGGGAACAGAGGAGAAGATTGGGAAAAACCCAACACTGCGTCTTCTCTGAACCTGGTTTGCCACTTTTTTTCAATCAAAATTATGATCCCTTTGTCCACGTTTGTAAGGGGAGGAAAGAGAGGCTGCAGGATGTTAGTACGAAGGGTATCAGCAGAGATACCAGAAGGTCCATGAAAGGGCCAGCTCTGATCAGCTGGGCCTCCCTGACAGCCCACAGCCTGTGGTTTGATGTGTTTCTCTGGCTTATGAGAAAGACAGTTGTCTTAATGTTTGGAGAGTTTTCTCTATTTATATTTATTTATTTTATTCTATATTTATTTATGTATTTATTCTAGATTTGGAAAGCAATTAAACATCATCACATTCTCACGAACATGTTTTCTCCTTTTTAAAATAAGCATTCTCACATGAGGCTGCAAGAAGGCCCCATCAGAGTGACTGTGGTCACTTCCCAGACCACTAACCAAAGAGATGGTCTCATTTTCTTCACTGCTCCGTGTTAAATTATTTGGCAGAATCAAATCAGACAGGAAGTTCAGGTCTCTGTCTCATTAGGAATGATAATAATTATACATCCACCCACAATGAGAAATCACTGCATCCAACGCAGAGGGTAGGCCTGCCTAACACTGTATGACATATTTAGCTTTGCTGAACGTTTTGCTATTCAGAAACTAAACAACGGGCTATACTGCTTACGTTCTTGGGAGAGAGGAGCATAAGGGCAACTAGAAAACCCTGGTCCAGGATTTCACACGTGGGCGACAAGGACAGCAGAGAGCTTGTGGGGTATGCAGGTGGGGCTCCCAACAAAAGGCTGTGCAAATAACAGCAATTCTTCAAAGACTGTGGCTTCTACAGCTTAGTTTCTTTAAACACACTCACAGGGGGAGCTAATGGCTGCCTTAGCGCAATTTTGTCAAAAACGAAGATAACAGAGTGAACTGAAAGAACTTCTTAGACGGACTGAAATCTCAGCCCCTGCCTGGACTTCCTGCCAATTGAATTGGGGCAGCTTCCTTCACAGCCTTACCCTCAGTCACTACACCTGTAAAGTGGCATTGATGTTAAAACTGCCCTGGGTAGTTATGAAATTTTCATCAAATGCTGTCTGTGAAAAAAATACTTGGAAATATGAAGACTTCTAGAAATGTTTGAGTTAATACATTTATGTCACCACCTGATTCTAGATAGATTTTCCTGTAGGTTTTAAGGCAGCTAAATCAGTATATATAACATGCCTGTCACTTGGCAGACAAAAGACCTGGACAGTTGACTGCATTTTTCATGTTTTATGTTTCATGTTTCATCCAGATGTTTTGGCACTTTGGAGCCAGAATAATTTTTTTCTTCCCGATGAGTTTCATTTCTGTTAGGGCTGCCAGAATTCTGGCTGACTCCAATAAGTCCCATTAGCTCTTATCTTTTGTGGTTCAATTAATGTACCCACTGAAAAAGTATAAATTTCTCTTTTGGGGAATTCTGTCCTTGTGTGAGGTGGTGGTAATGATGGCATGGGGGTGGTGACAGAGTGTCACTTCAGAGTAGCTGTCCTGGATATAATGAAGGAATGGATCAAGCATGGCGGAAAAAGCAGTGACTCGACTACAGATGGAAAAGAGGGACTTGGTAAAAATATAAAAATCTCAAGAGGAAAGAGAAAAAGATTTGAGTCTATGTTCATCGACAAATATGCACATAAAGTAACTGTCTCCTTCATCCTACAAGACTGAGCTGCTATAATCTCAGTTTCTGTGGCTAAAAGCCCAGGGCGGGCTTCCCTGGTGGCGCAGTGGTTGAGAGTCCGCCTACCAATACAGGGAACGCGGGTTCGTGCCCCGGTCCGGGAAGATCCCACATGCCGCGGAGCGGCTGGGCCCGTGAGCCATGGCCGCTGAGCCTGCGCGTCCGGAGCCTGTGGTCCGCAACGGGAGAGGCCACAGCAGTGAGAGGCCAGCGTACCGCAAAAACAAACAAACAAGCAAACAAAATAAATAAATAAAAGCCCAGGGCACACAACTGAAAGCTATGCTTTAGTGGGTAGCTTCGAGTTGCTATTTACATTCTGCTGTCACCTGGGGCCGCTCCTCCTCTCCTCCTAGGGCACATGCCGCATTCGCTCACAGGGCAAACCCAGAAGCCAGGTCATCTGTTGGTGGCTGTTTCCTGGCCTTCTGTTCTACTCCACCTCTGGAATGCTTTCTTCTGGGAATTCTTAGAACTTCATACCTGCCTCCTATGATTTGCCCTTTCCCCCGTTTTAAGCACAAAGTAGGAGCTCCACGTGTATTTGCTGAACCTTGTAGTGAATGAATGAGTGAAAAAATTCTGCTGACATCAAATAAGACTCAGCAGTTGTATTGCAGTCAGCAGGAGTTTTGAATGAGTAGCTCTCAGGGCATGGCTATCCACTCCTGATTTTCAATGGTACTATTTAACATGCTTTACTAACTAAAAACAACCCAATGCATATAAAATTTAACAACAGTTAGGCTTTTGCAATGACATCTCTTTGTCTTTCTCTCCTTTGATAATCTAAAAGTGTCTTAAAGTATATCAGTGGGGCTACAATGCTCATCCAGGGGGACCCCTGCCCGCCCGCCCAGCCCAGTTCTCAGGAAAGAAAGAAGCCTTACTTCAAGGTTACTCTGGAATAGGGATCCAGGGTTCTGCTAACTCCTGGCCACTGGCCACGTCTGGCCAGCATAGCCTGTTTTTGTATGGCCTTTGACCTAAGAATGGTTTTTACATTTAAAAATAATGACACGTGACAATTACATGAAATGCAAATTTCAGCATCCATAAATAAAGTGTTACTGGAACAAAGCCGTGCCCATTCATTTATGTATCGTCTGTGGCTGCTTCTCTGCTATGAATGCCAAGTTGCAGTTGTGGTAGACACCCTGTGTCCTACAAATCCTCAACCCTTTACAGAAAAAGTTTGCCTATCCCTGCTCTAGAACATGTCAATAGGTCAACGTTGGAATTTGGTACAAACAATGGCAATGTTTGTCTAATAATTATGTGTGCAGGCAAAGTTTGCTTCTGTCTACATGAGGTTATTTCAGGAGCCCCAGTTTTCTAATAACCTCTGTGATCATGGAAAGGCTATGATTATAGATCCCTTTCTTTTTTCTTTGGGGGAAATACGATAGGGTCCACCTCTAACTCATATGGCAATTTTGTGCAAATTAGCCTCAGGCATCCTCTGTGGGCAGTGAATTAGAAAAAGCAACCCATGCCTCCAGACAAATCCAACCCTGTCCATGGTGCAGGGCTGGGTGTTTGGGGGCAGTGCACAAAAAACACACCATAAAGCAGAGCCCTGGTTATCACAGGAAACCATATCAGACAATCTTAACACTTCTAACGTGACTGAGTGGGCCACTCTTTTATAAATGTGCTTGTCATATACTTTCTTAAAAGGATTTTGATGGAGAGATTGTAGAGACAGCATGAATATGAAAGGGACCTCCGATTCTAGGATCAAGACAGGTTTGTGAATGGAATTCAGAAGAAAGAATTGTCACCTTCCCTCATCCTGCCAAGGGCCAACCAATGCTGAATATCCAGATATACGGAGCCCATCCTTACAAACACATTAGAACTCCCTGTGTATTTTTAGAACTGGGATCCTTTAGAAATCAACAGTAAGGCAAGGCGTTGTGCGTATATGATTTGATCTTTCAGCTCAGCCAATGGCTTGCTAGGCAAGTAACGGCTATGCAGAGCTTTGCAGCAGAACCTGGTGAGAGCTGTCATTTCAGTCTATTATAGAGGAGCAGGACTCACCCTCCCGCTAGTGAGTGAAAATAAGAAAGTTGGCGGGTCAAAAGATTATCATAACATAGAGCCTTTCAATTTGCAGTGGAGATTGCAGATCTGGCCACTTGCTTTCCACTCAATCAATAATAAATCCAGTTCTCATTTTCCAAAGTGGGATTGGGTTTCTCCGTTAGCCGTGCAAAAAACCACGGTGCCTGGCGAGATATCCAAGAGCGTACCTCCCAGCTTGGTCCTGGACAGCATGCTTCCACCAGGTTTAGTCAAGTCTGTGTAAACTCGTTTATTTCCAGATCCAAACAGCTTATTGCAGTCAAGGAAAAGAACGCCTGATCCAGGCAAAATAAAAGCAATTTAAGTCTTTCCCATGACTTCTGGTTTCTGGGCTGCTGTTCGTAGCTCCTCCTTTCCCCCTTAGAGCCAAGTAAACCTCTGCTGGTTACAACTGGCAAAGCACAGGAAAAAAAAAAAAGCAGTTTTAATACACAAGCGGTCAATGAGGCAGCCTTTAAGGAAGAACACTGCTGATAAGATAAACAGCTTATGATGTCCTTAATTATAATATTTCATACTCATTTAGCCATCTCCACATCACAGAGCTAACAAAGTGGGTTTCAAACAGGAAATAAGGCTCCTTCCCACCAGCCCAGAGACCTAATTATAAAATAGCAACCTACTTTTCCTGTAGTGAATACAGGGCTCTTTTTCTTTTTTTTCTCCTCCAACAGAATTTATTGAGCTCATTACCAGGCTGCTTATGAAGTGATTTGAAATGAGGCAACATTAAAGCATTCCACAAATCCCTTGTACTTAGTCATCCTGACACTTTATTTGAACTCAGAGCACTGATATGGAATAACTGCCAAAGCCTCACACTTCTGACTCTATTATCTGACAGGAGGTCTGGAATCCAAAAAAATGATTTACCATCAGACTTTCTTAATCATCACAATAATTTGTTGGAAAGAATCTGGTACAATTCAGGCAACACCAGAGGGGCTTGGCTGCTAGAAACAAGGCGAGTGCCGTATGTGTGCCTTATAGGAACAGAGTCACATTAATCAGGCAGCGAAAGGACCCAAGGCAGTGTACGTAAGTGTGTATTTTAAGAAAAATTGACAGATAGGCTTCAAAGAAGCAAAAGCACTGAACTCTCCACATGCTATTAGTACAACTCTAAATTCTGTTCTTCTGTAATCCAAGAGGCAGCTGTAGACTGACCCTCCCTGGGTTATCACTGAGGCTAAAACAGCATAGTTAAAAACTGCATCTGCCAAAGTTTCAAAGAGAGGGAAAAAATCTGCAAAGGACACAAAAGTCTGTGGAAGTTGACTATCTGGTGTATGAAAATGGTGTTCATTTTTGCCTTTTATTGTCTCTTTCCCTAACTTACTGAACCAGGAACGAATCCAAATCTAAAGAAATGTCTCCTATTAAAGAACAATCGTGTTTTATATCTCACTGGGTCCCATATGTAACCTGACGTACAGTCCGCCTTCGAAAGATGTCCATTTTTAAGGAAAGGTTCGTGGAGGAGAGGGGATGTGTGTGCATGTGCGCCTATGTGTGCGTCTGCGTGGGTGAAGGGGGAACAATCCAGCCTGGAAAAATAATGAATCCCAAATGCAGTTCTCTCCTTAGAGAGAGGCTGTGTCTCTTCAGCTCTAGCTACTATTAATCCTTACTATATTTCTTACCACATTCCACAATCCAGTGGCCAGACTTACAGGTTAAATGTGGTTGTTTCATCAAGGAGGCATTGAAAGAAACTTCTGAGCCACAGGAAGAACTTCTGGTTTTTCTAGGTTAGGCTTTGGAATAGTGCTGCAGCATAACAGTTAGTCCCATTTGAATAGAATACCAGAACTTGTGGTAGAAATGATATAATGTATCCTAGCTTCTTCCATGACCAGCTATGCGACCTTCCTCTCAATACCTCAGTTTTCTCAACTTTAAAATGGAGTTAGTAATAGTGCCTCCTTCATAGGATTGCTGAGAAGATTGAATGAGATAATAGTAAGCTACAAATAAATCTTAGCTATTTGTAGTAACACATGCCCGTGATATAATCTTTTGCACTACTGCAAATGTTGTAGAAAAGCAGTCTACATTCCCTAATTTTAATTGTTCCCAATTCACTTACTGAACCCTCAAAATTCAGTTTTAATTATTGATTCATTCATTTACAGAAGTATTTACTAAATAGCTCATAAATGTGAGTCTTCTACCAGGTGACGGGGCTACAGTAAAGAAGACAAACATGATTTTTACCCTCCTAATCCTCACCGATCAGCTCAAAATAGGCTTTCTAATGATTATGCACAGTCTCTTCCTTCTTGGCCTTTAATACAATATTTAATATTATTGAACAGCCCATTTTCATGAAAATATCAAGTTCTTCCATTCCTTGGCATCCATGACACTATATTATCTGGGGTCTTTTATTTCTCTATACCTGCCTTCTAGCCCCTTTCTGGAGCCGCAGTTTCTCACATATATCTGTAGAATATTTTGCATACCCTCCTGTCTTTTATTTTTTAATATTATAGTCACTATCCTGGTTCAGGCTCTTCTTTACCTCTCACTTGAACTATTGTACTAGTCTTCTAACTATCCCCATACCACACCCCTCAGTTTCTTTATCTCTTGGTCCATCACACAAGCTATTGCAAGATTCAGCCTCATCAAGATCTACCCGGGCTTTGCGTTGTCTTTTCTGAAAATGTTATGGGTTCTCCATTGCCTAACAAAGTATGTCAACATTGTAAGCCTAGTATTTCATGTCTTCTGTATTTTGGCCACACACTACCTTCAAAAATAAGGTCTACATTTATATAACTCCATAGAGTTTGAGACGCATTTTGTACCTATTATCTTATTTAATCTACTACTCATAAGATGTCTTATGATGTAGATATTATTACAACATAAAAGCCCTACATTATTGATAAATCAGAAAAGCCCTACAGATGGGGAAACTAAAGACCAAAGAGATCTGAATTTTTCTTGAGTTACATAAGTATTTCTGAACCAGAACATAGGCAGATCTGATGAGAGGATTTTGACCTAAAAGTGCAATCAACACACCTTACTCTTGCAAATAATAATAAAAATAATGATACCTCTCATTATTCTCCTTTGTGAAACACAAAATATGGATTATTAGAAACCATGGAAAGAAGTTGATTAAAAGGAATTAAAAGTCAGTAAACCTAGGTTTAAGTTTGGACTCTTTATTAATTTCCTAAGTCCATTAACAACTGTATGCTTTATTATATTTGTCTGCAAGGCAGTCTTATAATTCCTGAAACCCTTTTGCTTCACAAAGAAATAATGATGAGTAATGGAATTACAGCCATTTTAAGTATTTAATTCTAAAGCTTGTAGTTATCTTCTTTCATATGAGGCATCAAAGCTTTTTATAATCATTAGGCATCTGTATTATCCCTATTTCTACAGCTAGGTAAGTGTAAAGTCAAGTACTTTCTTTAAGGTCAGATACAATGCCATTCATTTTTAAATGAAGACTCAGAACCCTCAGCCCACACACCTAGGTTACATTTTTATTTCAGAGTAATCTCTAGAACATCTTTAATTGAGAGAAAAAGAGCAGCTTCATAATATCAACTCACAGTTTATGTTCCTAAATAAAGCAACCAAATATTTCACGTGGGTAAAGAAGACACAGAGTCAATGGCTCAAAATATCAGAATATAAGTTTTAAGAGCAATTATAGTAAATCTTTGGACTTTCTACTGAAATTCGATCTTTTAGCACTCAAATCTATATTCCTCACAATTCACTGTTTTCAAAAAGAAAAGGAGAGAAAGAAAGAGAGAGAAAGGAAAAATGAAAGAAAGAAAAAAGAAAGATGAAAGAAAGAAAGAAAAAATTAAAAGAAGGAAAGAAAGACAACAGCTTTAAGAACTGGATGGTAAAAAATTGCCATGGTAACACACAATGTGCGATGATCGCTGTTCATCACTAGAATGGGGAAGGGGTTGCATTCTCAGCTTTGGTCAACAGAGTCAAGCAAAGGAATTTTGAAGAGGCAATGAAAGGCATTATAGCTACTCCCTTCAGGAGCAACTGATCGTGTTCTAGTTAAACACTCTGTAAAATCTTTTTCAGCTCAGAAAAAAAGCCTCAGGAAAATAACTCCCCAGCTGTTTTCTGCTGATAACTTAAGAGAGGTAGAAGAAAACTATACCTGTGTCCTCCGGGAATTCTGATGACCAGCCCATGCAACGCTGAATACGAACTTAAAAAGTCATTTTTAGTTCAGAAGTATTCTGAATGTTTGTAGTTCTTTGTGTATAAAGGTATATCCTTTACAAAGACTCAGAGTGGCCTGTTGTTAGTCCCAATCTGAAAAAACAAAACCAACCTGGAACAAGAAGGGAAACCAAACTTAAAAGGAATCAATGATAAATTTCACACAAAATTAGTATAATCAGAAAAGGAGGGATATAGATGATTCATTGAGATATGTGTTTGCATGTGGCTTATCACCCAGCATTACTTACTGTACTCAATTTGGATGTATGTGTTTGATGATACCGTATAGATCAATCACATACTTAATTTTATTGCAAGAAAACCTACTCATGGTACTTAGTAAATACTTAACATGTCTAGGTTTTCTTTCCTTTATCCACCTCCTTCCAAAATGTAACGTAGAAGTCAGTTCATGACTCCAATTTTTACTCTTTGGATCTAAGTTTAATTTAATACATTTCTAATCACCTCATATGGAGTTGGTGGCAGAATAATTTTTTTCCCACATTTTCTCATATACTTTACTTCTCATCTATTAGGTTGTCCACCACCATTTTGAGCCAGATATGTGTCAACGTGCTTCTTTTTTCTGGTTAATTGAAAAATAGGAATATTAATTCAACAAACAACCTGAACCATTGAAAGAGCTCATGGAAACATTTTTCATTTGATCTAGAAATTAGAGGAAATAACTTCTGCTTCTAAAGAATTATATCATTTTCAGTCGTAAAAACTAGTTCACTGCCCAATTTCAGATATGGGTCGGCCAACATTTAGAGTGAAAATGCATATTTTTAAAAATGAGACGTGTTCTGATAGAACCATTATTCCAGTTTGACACCATAGCTAACAAGACTTCAGTCCAACTGTGACATTCTTTACTACAGCTGAAAGAAAATATGTTTGCATTCAAAATAGTCTCTTTGTTGTTCATAGTGACAACATAGACTCAGAATGCATTTTCTATTACTACACTTTATTCCTTGAAGTTTTTGTTACTAAGAGAAGTCAAAGCCCTGAATATAAATTTTAGCTTTTGGTACATGGGTTTCTCCTGTCTGGTAATATAGAATCATTCTTAAGACATAAGCAACATCCATCAAACAGATGTAGTTAGGAGTGGATGTTTCATAATGTCTGACAGTTACAGTGTACTGCTTAATCTTGTTTGATAAAGCATAAACTTGTTTCAGCAGTTAATCTGAGATTTTCATGGGTTTAAACACTTACCATAAATAGTTTATTAAATGGGAATACTTTTTTTAAATTACTGTGTTTAGATCTTGAATGTTATTAATAGACACATTATTTTTCTTAATTTATAAAATTATTATTGGGAAACTAGCTATATTGGAAAAATACTGGAAAAATATTAGATTTTTTTTTTCTAATTTTAGTACATGTTTTTAAATGTGAGCTACACTGCTAAGAAATATGGAGTTATATAATGGGTATCAATGGCACTATTAGGTAGTTTTAAAAAAAAAATCAATGGATTAAAAGTCTATCTACACAGACAGGCCATCAACAGGATTAATGTGGTCAAACGTCCTTCTGGCAAGAAATCAACAGCTGTGTGAGAAAAGACAGGGCCTTGGGTAGCTCAATGTCACCACAAAGATGCTGAGATACACAGATATCTCTAGCATTATGGGATCATGTATTTTTCTATCCCAACTGCCATGTATATTATCAACTTACGGGGGTCAGCACAGAGAAAAATGCTTAGCCACTATAGTTTTTATAAAACATAGAAGTAGAAAGAGTGAAAAAGAGATGGTGAGTTTAGCTGATAGAATAAGGAGGTAGAATGATAAATGCACAGGTAAATAAATCACTGATAAATCACACATGGGGTAGGTTCTGTCCAGAATTACTGCTGTGTCTGAACTAGTGATCCATTCACTATCTACCTATAGGAATAAAGATCACTTTCTCTTCCTTCATCTTCTTTCCCCCAGGTTATCTTTCTGAAAGTTTTAAACTCTAACAACCACTCATGGTCTATTGAATCCCCTTATTCTTTCCCGAGTCTAATAATTCCCTTATTCATTCCACAGTTGGTCTGGGAAGTGGTCGGGAGTATCGGTCAAGCTAACTCAGACAGCCCTCATTGCAGCAGGCCCGGCTCTCTGAAGGGCCTGCTCTGCACAGTCAGCAGTGAGAGGTCGCAAGACAAAGGCAATATGCAGCCACATCTCCCTCCATACACCCCCAGCCTCCACACACATAATGTCAAGAAGCCGGGGCGGCTTCCCTGGTGGCACAGTGGTTAAGAATCTGCCTGCCAATTCAGGGGACACAGGTTCGAGCCCTGGCGCGGGAAGATCCTACATGCTGCGGAGCCACTGAGCCCGTGTGCCACAACTACTGAGCCTGTGCGCCACAACTACTGAAGCTCACACACCTAGAGCCCGTGCTTCGCAACAAGAGAAGCCACTGCAATGAGAAGCCCGCGCACCGCGAGGAAGAGTAGCCCGCGCTCGCCGCACCTAGAGAAAGCCCCGCGCGGCAACGAAGACCCGACGCAACCAAAAATAAAAACAAACAAATAAATAAATTTATTTTTAAAAAAAAGAAATGAGGGAGGTGGTGAGAAGCAGGCGGGAGAAAGGAAAGATGGCTCTTCTCATGTGTCAGAATGGATTCTATCTATGACGTCAAGCTCTTGAGCACTAGGTATCAAAACCTCAGGTTTTTGATGGAACTCACAATGGCTGCATCCCTGGCTGCAGTAATGACATTGCCTAGGGCACTGAAGCATCCACTTTCCATTCTTTGTCACTACCCTCCCCCACTCCATCAAGAACTTAATTGCTACTCAGCCAAACTCACTTTTCCAGCTTGCAGAAATATTAAAAAATAAAAAATTCTCTTATTGTGGGAGGGAGGGCCATTAGAGAGAAAGGCTCATTCTTACACTCAGCTAGTAGGAGCCCCTTTTATTAGCACACTTAGGGGTACTTCTCAAGGAACACAAATAGAGTTGGTCTTTTTTTCACTTACAGTATAGAAACTTCACAACTTTAAACATGGTGGAGAAAAGAGTGAGTGGCCTTGCAGAGCAGGGCGGAGGGGTTAGAAGGAGGGGCTTTGAAGTTAGGCAGATCTGGGCTCCAGTTCCACCTGTGTGTGCTCTTGTTACCTCACTTAACTTATAAGATGAAAAGAACAGAATCAAACTCATTAAAGGATTTTATTAAGTGAATATAAAGTGTTTAGCCTTATTTCGGATAGCTATTGTCAATCAAAGGAGATCAGAAAGAAGTATAGTGCTCTAGCAAGGGTTCAGTAGCAGCATTTCCACTGGAAATGAATGGTGAGTGAGTTATCATTAATTAGCTAGGCATTTTCTTCCTTGAAATATGTATATCCTTGCTGAGTATATGGAATACAGGCTTAGTCAAATCAGATCAGACCATGTCATTCAGGCCATCTGAATTTCATTGCCTGTCATTTCCAATCACGCTTCATAGTAGGTGCCGTGAGAAGAGCCTCGTCCTGGGGCCGCATACAATTCTGAGATTACTGAACCGCCAAGCCCTGCGACCTTGCTCACGTAGCCTGACTCTGCCTTAGAGATAGATTACCTGATACTTGTAGAACTGATGCCTGGATTTAGTGTTAATACAAAGTACAAAAGCCTTTTCTCTGCCATCAGCTAAATTTATGTGTCCTGCCCTTCTCCCCCAGACGTTTAAAAAATGGGAACATATAGCTAAGAAAAGGAGATCAAACTAAATTTAAACTCCAATCATGGTCTCCCTATAATCTGCTTCTATATCTACTGTTAGATTTTACATTTGTTCTCTGATGCGAGAATACAATTTTTCTCCTTTCTTTCCACCTTTGAAAGAATTATGGAAACAAAGACTCGTTAGCTTGTATGTACCACCAATTCCCTTTCCATGTGGTCTGCACAGGGCCCAGACTGCTGACAGCCTCTATGTACAGACCCTCGTAGTTTATTTTGATATTCTCTCAAGGGCCAAGAGAAACAGCAGAGTGATTAGTACATTTCTCCCCTTCCCTCTCTCCCACGCCCAAAAGTTGGCTGTAAAATTTTCACGAGAACATCTCCATCAGCTTAGAATGTTTAGTTGGGTTTTTTTAAACAAGATTTCTTCTACTTTTTTCCTCATGTAATGTTTCTATTTTGAAATCCAGGATTCCTACCTTATCACTCTTCAAGAGCAGTAAGTCTCCCCCAAACTCCCCTCCCCTCTGAGCTTGGAACAAAAATCCAATGACTGTGCTATATTTATTACGAGTCCTTAATGTGTTTTAAATGTTAATGAAATGGGAAATGCCCTCAGCCTTCTCTAAATCTAGTATTTAAGACTTGTTTCTTGGGATTGGCAGAATCTGCCAGCTTTGTAAGACAACACTGCCAGATTTGGAAAGACCTAGGACCTCAAATTACTGATACTTTCAACAGCAAATATATGCAGGTCCCATTGCTTAGAAATAAGCTTCAAATGAGACAGGTCAAGGGGTCATAAAAAGTGGAAAGCAGGAAAGGCATGTGACTGAGCTGAGGGCCAAAACACACAAACTAAGTACCTTGTCCAGAGTTTAGCTCACTGACCAGGGCGCTCTGATGCTTTCATAGTCCTGTATTCACTGAGGATTTTGTTTAATGTATTTGTTTATTTGTTTTGGCCAAGACAACCATTAACTGAGAATCGCAGAAATTAAAAGCAAAAGCTTATTTCTTTCCCATTGTGAAGAAAAGATTATGATTTCTCTTCACATTTTATTTCTTTCTTCTTTAATCAACTCATTTTATATATCTCAGGCAATAAAACTACCATTGCTCTGGGAACGGTATTTTGCATTTTAATAAGTTTTATTTTAATATATTAGTTGAGCAGTGTCATAAATAGACCTCTTATTCCTAGGGTAGAGGAATCAACCATGATTACCCAAAAAAAAAAACAGAAAGAAGTGGTACAGATAACATTTCTTTTTTTTTTTTAATTTTTAAATTTTATTTTTGGCTCCGTTGGGTCTTTGTTGCTGCTCGTGGGCCTTCTCTAGTTGCGGCGAGTGGGAGCTACTCTTCGTTGCGGTGCGTGGGCTTCTCATTGCAGTGCCTTCTCTTGTTGCGGAGCATGGGCTCTAGGCTCGTGGGCTTCAGTAGTTGTGGCACACGGGCTCGGTAACTGTGGCGCATGGGCTTAGTTGCTCTGCGGCATGTGGGATCTTCCAGGACCAGGGCGCGAACCCGTGTCCCCTGCATTGGCAGGCGGATTCTTAACCACTGCACCAGCAGTTAAGTCCCAGATAACATTTCAAAAGGAGCCTGTGGCAAAGTGTACATTGGTTTCGGCAACAATTCACTTTTACAAGCGAGGGTTGTAAAACAGGACCAAAGGAAATCTTGCAAATGCAGACTCCTGAGATGACATATGTCATGACTGTATGGCTCAAGTTTGACGTTATCTGGAAAAATTCCCTCACCCTAATTGTCTTCTAAGCTGTGGAGTTTCTGTTGTACTGTGTATATTGACAGCCCTTCCTCCTGGATACCTTGATGGTAATGAAAGAAATGGCTTTTCCATAAGTAACTTTGCATTCGAAGAACCTCCTGTAGATGATTCAAAGAAACTTGGTACCTCACGGAAGATAGGTTAAGGACCATGGACTTTACGTAGTTTTTCCTTCTCTCAAAGAGCGCAAAACATAGGGCCCAGGTCAGGCAAAGGCAACTGAGGGAAGGTAAGTTGTCAGTTATGGCCCTTAGCTCTTCAAAGAAGATCCAAAATATGAGGGGATGAATATTTAGAGGCTCCACGGCATCAGAAGAGCCAAATGAAGCTTAATTACTGACTGTTAGGGAAATACAAGATAATATTCTACTAAAACAATTCACAAGATCAGTGACAGCTCCAAAGAAGGAAGTGGCCAAACTTCACTGCATTTGGCTGTATTATCATGTGCCAGAATCACCTATTATTGTAGAAAAACTGACTTTCACAGGACAGAGGGGTTCGTGTGTTAAAAGGACTGTGTGCCTAGAGGACAGGGACGACAAAGTTTGGCCAAGTCCAGCTCATCTTTCCGATCATGAGTGCAAGAGATAGGTGGCACTGAAAAAGGAAGAGAATGCAGGTACCTGCTAAATGTTGGAGAGTAGAAATATAAGAATATTCAAAGCAATAAATTAAGGACCATGTACAATGTAGACTAAACTGGGTGAACAAATTACAGCCCAAAGGCCAATTATAGCCTCTGCCTCTTTTGTAAATAAAGTTGTACTGGAGCTCAGCCAGGCCCATTTGCTTCTGTGTTGTCTGTGGCTGCGTTCACATCACAACAGCAGAGTCAGACCACATGGCCAGCGAAGGCTAAAATGTTTGCTCTCTGACCTTTTACGGAAAAAGTTGCTGATCTCTGAACCAAATAAAAGGGGATAAATGGCTAAGGTTGACAAAGAAAATGGTGAGTTTCTCCACCCACTCCTCTTTCCACTCAGAGCCATAAAACAAAAGGAAAAAGAATACCATGTCTAACCAGTGGAATACACAGAAGGGAATCATCGGATCATAAAGATGATTCCCCCGACAATCATGCCAAGATTTCCAGGCTGCAATCTCAGAAATTTGAACAAAGACATGGCAGGACAGAAAAGAAAAGGGAGTTCCCCAGGAAGTCATACAGTACAAGCACATAGTTCATTTCACAAACATTTCTGGAGCCCTTACTCTTCTAGGCCCTGGGCTGAAAAGGCACTGGGGATCTGAATGACTGGGACAGATTTCTGATTCTGTGGAGCCAGGGGACAGCTGCAGAGTGGATTGAAATGGAACATGGACCTGGCCAGGCCACTTCTCCAGCATTTTAGGGATTAATACAAAGAGCATGCTTCCTCTTCCTGACAAGTGTTCATTCTTGCCACTGTCAGAAACATAGTACTGGCTCAGCAAGCCTTTCACCACAAGGGGCGTGATTCAAACAAGAAACCTAGATTTTCCTTTCTAGAAATGTATAGTCTAGAAATGTATAGTCAGAAAGTGCCAAGAAATGGTCCTACACAGAATAGGTTTTCAATGAGTGCCTTTTAAACAACTGACTTTTCAACTGGACTCACTAATTTTATTCCCATCCTTATAATACAGTTCTCCAAACAATCTTTGGCTCTGCAAGAAAGAAGTATCTGTTGCCTGTGTCTTCTTCGCCCTCTAATACAGAGAGAAGTAATGAGAGGTTGGAAGACATAAGATGGGGAGGGAATGATAAGGCTTTGTGATATTTGTAAACTCATTATTGGGCTGAAAAATCTCTTTTGAAACCGTGGATTACCTTTGATATTCCATGCACTAGGGCTACCTTATTATTACGCTTTAACTGCAGTTCAGCTGGAAGAATTACAGAGGTTCTGGAATAGGTCTGTGCTGTTTTCCCTCTCATGGTGGAAGTACCAACTCATACTATTGCTAGAATAACTTTCCCCTCAAATTCCATTTTCATGTACTACCTCCCTGAAAACATATGATGGATCTGTGATACCTATTATTGATACATTAAATGCCAAAACCTCAGCCTCACATAATACAGTCTGCTCTAATCAGCCCCCTCCTGTCCTCCAATTTTATCTCACACCATGTACCCTGTGCTTTACTCAAGACAACAGCTTGCCATAGCCTGGGTGGAGAGGTTCAGCTCGGCCCCTTGAACTTTGCATTGTCCTGTACACTTTCCAGCTTCTCTTCTGAGGGCCATTCTTCACTCCTTCAGAATCTGGCTTAACACTAACTTCTTTCAAGAACTTTGTTATACCCTGCAATTGTCCCTCTCAAAATGCCCCTGATTTTCTTCTCTTTTGTGCTTGATGTTTTACTAATATACATATACCTACCTTGAAATATATATAATAAATATATATTTATACATATTATATATATCAATATATATTATATATATATACCCTAATTATCTTACTCTCCCAAAATAGATTGCAATATCTAAAGAGCAAGAGCCCTAGCACTCATAATCCCCACCCATCACCATGGCACCCAGCACAAGGACCTGCACATCACAGCCTGACTGACCGACAGACAGGATGGCCCACGCTGTATCACTTCACCGTTCCCACTTCTCCTAAGTGTATTTTCTGGCTGTGTCTTATAGTCTTGCCTATTTAATGTTTTGTTGTGCTATATTGAGGTCCTAACACACTGCTGAAAATAAGGCATGGATATGAAATCACTATCATAGGGGCACTTAGGCATTTTGCTGCAGGAATTTTGATTTAAACAATTTTTTGTGCTCGTATGTGCTGTTTTGTCTCCTCATCCATCATGTGTGATAGTAAGCCGTTGCCTCTGCCTTTTCTTGATTTGCACAAGAGCTCAGTAAGATATTCTCAGCCTGATAGAGATATTTAGAGTCTTGAAATAAATAGGTTCCATCAATATTGGTGATTGCAGACTAATTCAGATGTGTTTTCCTGAAAAATATAGCGGGCTTTGTTTGAACCTCATGTCAGATTATCCACGTTAGTGTTGATCCACGGCAGAGACGGGCACTGGCTTCTCAAAATATCTTTCAGCTATTACCTATAAATGCTTGAAAGAATTCACAAATGCAGATACCTTGTTATGCATGCCGCTTCCCGAAACTGCCTCTGAGACAACAGATGGCACAGTGAGAGCTGTACAAGTGACAGATGATAAAGTATATCAAGCCACATAAATTAACCTCATCATGCCCATAGTATCAGATGCCACGGGGAAAATCAGGAGGACCAGGGAGCAATGGCAGTATATTACCCACAGGGATGAATTTATAATCCATCTGGGGTCTCTCATGTGAGGATGCAAGAACCCCAGATGGCCTGTGAATTGAACATTTGTGTAAGCAGGGGTTGTTTAATCTTTCTGGAAATGAACTGACACTTTGGTCAGGAAGGATGCTTTAGCCAGCATCAAAGCCTTGTTTCACTCAGCTCGGACAGCCTCTGAATATCATTAGAAGGAATATCCCCAGGCTTCCCGCGCCAGCGTACCATGATGGTTCCAGGCCAAAAGTGTGAGGGAGGTACCTGTTTCCTGGATGTGTTTCAGCTCCAGGCTAATGAG
The DNA here is from genome assembly GCF_002837175.3 of Physeter macrocephalus. Lineage (NCBI taxonomy): Eukaryota > Metazoa > Chordata > Mammalia > Artiodactyla > Physeteridae > Physeter > Physeter macrocephalus. The sequence continues at coordinate 67,950,042 of NC_041223.1, forward strand.
GCCGTTCTGTGTGTGATGCTACTAAGCTTTGTAAAGACATCAAGAGACATCCTAGGAGACAGAACAACTGCCCACAACTGAGTTATGAGAATATGAAAACATTCACAACCAACTGGAGAAAGTACAGAGAGAATCCCTAAAGGGTCATTTTGCTCAAGCTTGTAAACTGGGATTGAGGTCTCTACGGGCATCACTACTTCTAGAAGGTAAACCGCTTTCCGCTGAGCAGTTCTAGAAAGAAGCAACTAGTGCAAAATCATGTTTTTGCAGAGGGAGTATAGAACAGTTCTTAAAAATGGACTGACTGAATGGGCAGAAAAGAAATAGAGACAAGTTAGGAAAGGACGACAGGTAAAATGTTCATAGGAGCCAGTGCAGAGATGGCCTGGAAGAAGATGAGAGCACGTTTTGTCGAACGGGTGAGGTCCAGAGATCCTGTATCTGGAAGGAGGTCTGTCAGGGGAAAGCAGCAGTTCAGACCCTGGCTGCCCACATGAGGAAGCCTGGCATCAGTCTTTAGAAACTAAGTACCAGAATAATCCTTGGAACTAAAGAGAGCTAGACCCAGCAGACCGCACTAGGAGAGCAAGCAGAGTGGTAAGGAAACTGGGATTACATAAAACCACTGATGCCAGAAGGAGAGAGTGAGCCTCAGAGCACAGTTGATGATCCAGGCACACAGTAGGTCTACAGCCTGGGATTGAGGCAGTAGCCAGAGGCCAGGACTTCTAAGGAAACTGTACTTCAGGTCAGAGTTGGCCCTGGGACCTTGGGCCGGGGCTGCGCCTACAAATGAGAATTCAAGTCAACTCCTCTGGAAAGACTTCTTTAACCACCTGCATTCACTTTGATTCTCTCCATCCCCCTAGAGAAATGGGTGGTCCCCCTTTTCCCGCCATTGTTCCTTGTCTCTACATATTTTTTTCTCTGGTTTCTGTGACTCCTTGAAGGCAGGAACTAGTATTTGTATTCTAAGTGTCTGGCACATAGTCAACACACAAGAAATACATTTTTGACACTATGGATGATCAAATTCCCAAAACCAGGATTGAAGCAGCAGGGCCACCTGCGAGGCTGGAGGACCACGTGAAGCCATCACCTACAGAAGGCTCAGCACACCGCAGCCATCTCGGGTCTGTAATTAAGTTTTATGGAAACACAGCCACACTCCTTTGTTTACCTGTTTTGGGGAATCACTGAGGCAGAGAGCATCTGGCCCACAAAGCTGAGTATATTTACTACATGACCCTTTAAAGAAAAGTTTAGTGACTCTTGACCTATGGAACTTGTGAAAATACCAAGGCCTGGGCCCAGGTGCAGGCATGAGTGTGAGTGTGCATGTTTTCAGGCGTGTGTGCGCGTGTATGTGTGTGGGGGTGTGTGTGTGAGTATTTATGTGTTTCCAGGTGAATATGTTTTTAAAAGCGCCACAAAAAAATTCTTTTGTACAGAATTTACAGAAGAGAAACACCCAATGCCAGGCTAGATAGAACTACTTCTAGTAAAAGTTGGAGGTTTAAATAAAGTAGTATCATTCCGGGGACACTAAAGTGTCCTCCAACACTCAAATAAAGCTCCTACTGACCTGGCCACTGTGGCTGACCTTCCAACAGGAATTATTTCCCATTAAAAGGCAGATGTTTTACTTCTTGGGGACGTTTTATATGAAATCATTTACATTTAGTGGAAAATACTTTTTCAAAAAATTAACTTTGGTTACTCCACAGGGCCAAAGGAGACTTTAAGGTATAAGAAGTGATTGCAGGAAGTGAATTCAGAAAGAAATTGAGCATGCCGTGCCACTGGAGGGCTGATCATCAGGGGTCCTGGTGATAAAGGAGGTAGAGGAAGGAGAATGAATGAAAGGACGGAATTTCTGACAGTAGGACGACCAAGGGCCATCCCCTGGTTTTAAGAAGTTGTGGGTCTCATTTTTTTAAAAAATGATACAAATGACCTTTTTTACAGAACGGAAACAGATTCACAGATCTCGAAATCAAACTTACAGTTACCAAAGGGGAAATGTGGGGAGAAGTGATAGATTAGGGGTTTGGGAGTAACAGATACACACTACTATATACAAAATAGATAACTGACAAGGATCTACTGTATAGCACAGAGAACTCTACTCAATACTCTGTAATGACCAATATGGGAAAAAAATCTGGAAAAGAATGGATATGTTTATATATATATATATAAAAAGAATGGATATGTTTATATATATATATATATATATATATAACTGATTCACTTTGCTGTACACCTGAAACTAACACAACGTTGTAAATCAACTCTACTTCAATAAAAATTTTTTTAAAAAGAAGTTGCTAGATCCCTTGTTGCTGTTTTATGGCTGTTGTTATTCTAATCCATGAAAAGTCTCTTTGCCTCTACCCCCAAAGTATATCTCACATCTTTCCCCTTCTCTCCATCTACATTGAGACATCCCCACCTACTCACCCGCCTGGGCTCTAAGCTATCATCATCTCTCTGATGGGTCTGTAGTGTTGCTTTTCACTGACCAATCGCCTCCCAGATGCAGTAGCCTGCTAACAGTTTCTCCCCGCTTCCATCCTTTCTACGTTCAACCCACGGCCCACCATGCAGCCTGGGTGATTCTTCTAAACAAAATTCACATCATGTTTCTTCTCTGCTTAAAATCTCCCCTTGACTTCCCAATATGCTTAGAATAAAATCCAAACTCTTCATCCTAGCTCAGTGAGGTTGGGTACTGCCCAAGGTCACATAGCTAATTTGAGATGGAGCCCTATTTAGATATTAAGCAACCAACCGTTTTCTGGCAGGAGACCAACAGATACTTTGCTCTGCTGGCTGGGAATCCACTTGTTCTGGCATCTGCGCCCACATCTCTCTCTCCTCTCTCCACGCCTGTCCCTGACCCGGTACCCCAGTACCTCTGGTCTTCTTCAATCTGCTCGTCCCACCAGAGAGAAACAGATCCTTCTTGGTCATGGTGTCAGAGATGAGAGGGAAGTAGATGAACTGGAAAACGTTAAGAGAAATAAACATTTCTTCATGATAGTAAGAGCAAAAGTCAATAGTGAAGAGGACTGAGCCCCCAAATGGAGGGTGACATAGGCATGATTTTTATTGAGATGTGAAAGACAGATCTTGGTGTGTATATACTTCCACGCGGTACTTCTTATCTACCCATATATGTCCACTTCACAGCAAATCTTGAATATCCACCCACTTCAATTAGATGGCCATGATTTGGGTCACATAACTGTGCAAGTCTGGCCACAGTGAATCAAAATCCATCCCAGTCAGACATGAGGGAGGCCAGTGGTCCATCATGGGGTCCAGCCCAAGCACTCTATCCAACGGGAGAGGTGTACACTGGACAAACCCTCCTAATCAGACCCTTTCTTGGGAAGTTAGGATACAAGAACAATAAGACATTACATGGAAAAGGAAGACTGGTGGAGTAGAAAGACTCTGAAAGAGAAGGTGGTACACGTGAGCCACGAGAAAGAGAGAACAGAGAGGCAGAGGAAGATATTAGGCACAAGAATAATAGACTTCCGGAGCTTCTGAGGGATTCTGAACAATGCTCCAGTTCTCCGGAGGGCTTGCTGGTAACAAGGCTTTGCACACTTCCTTACTTCCAGTACAGTACACAAACATTGCCTGGGTGACTGGAGGTCACTTGATGATGGATCTGTTTCCCTGAATGAGCCCAACTAGGAGAGAATTCCCCAACTTCCCATAACTCATTTCTTAGACATTTCACGTGAATTTTGTGCAGGAGGTCTGATGGGTTTCATAGGTACCTCTTCTTCCTGTTTCCTTGATGAGAAAAATGGGTCAGAATATAAGTATGTAAATTTTCAAGCATAAATAAATCATCAGCCAACAAAAACATTCAAGTCCACATCGATTATATTTTGCAGTCTCTTAAGTTTACCATAACATTTGCATCTATTTTAAATCAATAAGTCTTACGTAGATTCTACTATTAACAGGAAGAAATTGCAAAGATGAAATGAAGATTTCCAAATTAAAGTTAGCTGCCAGGTTACTTACTTGATACTTTTATGTCTCACCGTCTAAGGAGCAAGCTGGGTCCCTCCTTATGTTAGTCTGTTCAGGTTGCTATAATAAAATACTACAGGCTGAGTGACTTAAATGACAGAAATATATTTTCTCACAGTTCTGGAAGCTGTAGGTCCAAGCTAAGGGCATCAGATGGTTAGTGTTAGGTGAAAGCTCTCCACTTGGGTTGCAGATGGCCACCTTCTCCATGTGTACAGAGAGAGAGAGAGAAAGCTCTGGTGTCTCTTCTTATAAGGACACTAGACCTATGGGATCAGGGCCCCACCTTTAGGAATTTATTTGACCTTAATTGACCTCTTTAGAGGCCCCATCCTCCAAACACAGCCACACTGGGGGTGAAGACTTCAACATGAGATTTTGGTGGGGACACATACGTTTAGTCCATAACACTCACTGCAGAAATGGAGAGATAATACCTTTGTCTAAGATGCTTTCTATCTTATGCCTTTTTGCGGAAAAAAAAAATGTTTTTAACAGGATATTACAGTGATTTTTCAGTAAGTGTTCCATTATTAGTATTTCAAAAGGTAAGCAACTTATATAAACCAGAGTTCCAACAACTCTCAAAACAGATTTCCACCCTGAGATCTTTTAGCATCAATACCGTGAAGATTCTTGTTCTCGGAGGTAAACTTGGATTAATATGACTGCTCTACAGATGAGAGAATCAGAGGTTCTGCTTTTGTCAGACCTTTTCTGAGCACTCCTAAATCTGCTGCCTTCACTCAGCTGGACATTTTGCTCAATGCCAAGATTATGTCAGGAGTTTTAATGTAAATTCTGGAACTTTCATCACAGATTTAATGTGCTAAACCCTATTCTGGCTGGTGCCTGTAGTTCTGTGTCTTCATGCTCACAGAGAAAATCTTGAATGCCTATTTTCCCAAACAGAGAAAGACAAAATGCTTTTTATTTCTTTTAGAATGGAACAGGATTGTCCCATTCATTTCCAAGTGTTTTTCTTCTTCCCAGTTTGCATAAGGCACCTTTACCTTATTTCCTTGATGTTTCTTATTCTCTTTTCAAGTTCAAAATATAGGCAGATAAGAGCCATGGGGAATTTCGATATTTTATTTTATTTATTTATTTATTTTTTGCGGTACACGGGCCTCTCACTGTTGTGGCCTCTCCCGTTGCGGAGCACAGGCTCCGGAAGTGCAGGCCCAGCGGCCATGGGTCACGGGCCCAGCCACTCCGCGGCACGTGGGATCCTCCCGGACCAGGGCACGAACCCGTGTCCCCTGCCTCGGCAGGCGGACTCTCAACCACTGCGCCACCAGGGAAGCCCCTCGATATTTTATTTGATATAAAATCATAGCTTATGTAACCTTCAACTTTCTCCCAGGAGACAACTAGAAAGATCCATTATTGGAGCCTCCAGAAAAATAACCTTAAGTCTGTCGCCTGAACACAGGCCTTTTCCATATACCTATTCCGTACACAATTTACTGGCAAATGATCACATGATATCAATCAGTTTTGACCTTTGCCATTTTTGGTTTTCTCACCTTCTTTACCATTCTGATTTACAGGTTGGTCTGTCCACAAACCTTACTTCTTTTGTAAATATGCACTATCCTAACAGGACCTCTTATTTGTTTATTTATCAAAAATGTATTTAACATTATGAGGGATCTTGCCATACTCTGAGATTAGGAGAAATTAATCAGTTAGGCTTCTCTATCAGTCATAATAAAGAGCACAAAAGGACTTGCCCTTTCACCAACAGGTAATTCTCATGGTAAGATAGGTATCACTCCCCCATTGTACCTACAAGAAACAGATCTGAACCAGTTAACTTTTCCCAAGTGACACAGTAGCTAAAAGCCAAAGTCAAGGCCAAGGCTCTTCTCTTTAAATTATAGCTGTTACCATGGAAAATCCAAAAGGAAAAAATCACCAATTTTCTTAGAAAGCTGGCTGCTTTCTCCTTGTTCAGAGACAGGATCAGGTCCCAGCTTGGTCGTTTCTCAGTGTGTGCATTTTCTTGGCAATGGCAGCCTTGGCCCTAGGGGAGAGCAGTGCCAGAGCACGGACCACTGGAACAGGCACCTGGTGTAGGGTGGGGCACGTGCTGGGGCGGTGTCACCGGAAGCTGGCTGGAGACCCAGGCAGTTTTCTGTCGGCTTCCTCTGCGCTGTTCCCAGGGGTGAGCAACCTTGTGCATGCACTCTTCACAAGCAAAGTCTTGGTTTCTTAGAGCCCTCTGGTAAGTCCCACTGGTTTTCAAACCAGCTAAGGGGACTCGTCTTCCCGGTGCCAGACCCCGGAGTTGGGGTGCCTAATATGTAGCTCAGACTCCCCACTCCCCAAGGAGGATCTCCGAGCCTCTGATATCCCCTCCTCTTCCGTGTCTCTGGCTAAGGGCACGGGTCCCCACCTGACTGCTTCTCCTCCCTTGCTACCTGACTCCCTGTTGATATTTCCTTATGCCCTTGGTTATAGAAGAGGCTTGCTGCTCTTTACCAGCTTGTTGTCAGCTAAAGTTGCTCCACATTTAGATGTATTTTTAATGTGTTCATGCAGGGAGGTGAGCTCAGTGTCCTACCTCACCATCTTGATCTCCCTCCTCCCCTGCCATCCACCTTTAAGGGAAAGTATCACAAATACGCCTCTTCTCTAGTCAGGCCGTTTTGCTTACAAGCACCAAGGACAACCTCAAGTCACCTCCAGCAGCAGCAGTTTATTTTCAGGATATTTACACATAGATTAAGCTTTCCTTCAGTCTCAGAGAGAGCAAAAACGGCAGTGTGTTTCTCTGGCAGGAGGGACCATAGCCACAGGAGTTCAGGAACCTTCACCCTAGGCCAGCCCCGCTTTCCCCTCCACACAGCCGCTCTGCTTCCTTTGTACCCCATGTGTGTCTTATAGCTCACCTGTTTTCCTTTTCATAATCTTGGCTCCCTTGTGACTGAGCCGTGCACATTACCTAGGATAACAGGTTACAAGATGTCCCCACAGGATGCCATGTCCTAATCGCTGGAACCCATGAATGTGACTTTACATGGCAAAAGAAACTTTGCAGATGTGATTAGACTAAGAATCTTGAGATGGAAGATTATCCTGGATTATCCAGGTGGGTCAAATATAATCATGGGGATCTTTACAAGAGGGAGGTAGGAGATCTAAGGTGTCACAGATGTAGAAAACAAACTTATGGTTACCAAGGGGGGAGGGGGGGAAGGATAGGCTGGGAGATTGGGATTGACATATACACATTACTTTATGTAAAATAGATAACTAATAAGAGCCTACTGTATGGCACAAGGGAACTCTACTCAATACTCTGTAATGGCCTATATGGGGAAACAATCTAAAAAGAGTGGAGATATGTATATGTGTAACTGATACACTTTGACGTACACCTGAAACTAATGCAGCATTGTAAATCAACTATACTCTAATACAAATTTTAAAAAAATAATAAAGATACTAAGGTACTGACTTCAAAGACAGAAGATGGGGCGATGAACCAAGGAATTCCAGGTATGCAGCTCTAGAATCTGGAAAAGGCAAAGAAACAGATTCTGCCCTGGAGCCTCCAGAGGGACCGTGATTCTGCAGACACCGTGGTTTTGGCGCAGTGAAACCCGTTTTGGACTTCTGACCTCCAAACTGTGAGAATAAATTTGTGTTGTTTTAAGCCACTAAGTTTGTTATAGTTTGTTTTCAACAACAATACAAAACCAATACATCCAGCATGGCTTCGCCTGCCTCTTGCTATACAAGAGAGTTTAGCCTCAGCTTCCATTGCTAAGGAGCTCCTTGCCTTGGTGTTCCTTGGTTTAAATTCACAAGAGAGTTTCTTCCTTTTGTTTGTTTGTTTGTTTTTTTTTTTGGCTGCACAGCTCGGCATGCAGGATCTTAGTTCCCCGACCAGGGATTGACCCTGTGCCCCCTGCAGTGGAAGCACAGAGTCTTAACCACTGGACCTCACCGCCAGGGAATTCCCCACAAGAGAGTTTCTTACAACGAATTTAGTTTGTCGTGTATTTTTGTCTGTGTACGTCGGTATGCCAGGTATCATCAGAGGTGGCTGACCAGCTTAAGAATCAGCTGGGCTGGGGTAGAATGATCATGCATCAGCTGTGGCTGAGAGAACAAGACCGTGTGATACAAAACATGACTGCTCAGTTAATTCGCTTTCATCAAGGGCTGAGGATGGAGTGTGGCCATACAGAAGGGGCTGAGGCAGAGCAGAACATTTCCCTTGTAACTCAATTCTTGTTTAAAAAATAACTTGTTAGCTTTGTGTCTCCAACATAGATGTGCCTAATTGATTATCCTTCATTTATCTTGAAAAGAGACACGTTCACTGAGATAAGATCCCAGGAAGAGACAGGTTCTAAAGTTCCCACCTGGTTATTAGCCAACAACCCCTTCTCCTTGAAATAAAGTCTGAAAGCCATGATTTTCTATGAGCCCACACATCCACAGGAAGCTTCCAGCTCACCGTTGGAGCTGTGAGGCAGCCTCAGCTCCCAGAGCAAGCTGGAGGTTTCGGCACACAAATCGTTGGCTATATTTCTCAAATAAAGCTGCAAGAAGAGCCCCTCTTCCAGCCCGAGTGTCCTCAGGGAGCAGAGAACACTGAAGGTTCCTAAAAGGCAGCCCCCTCCATGGGAGTTAAGTCACCTGCCAGTTTAGTGATTCGCTTCTCAAGGGAGAAAGCTGATTTATTTCATGAGTAAGTAAATACTGTTTTTTATTTTTATTTATCAAAATATTTAGAGCAAAATAAAATGTCCTTGAAAGGTTACAGGGGAGACTTTTTCTTCTAAATCTAAAAGCCAGCTGCCAGTTGCCCTTCCTACTTCTTTTTCATTCAAGATTACACTAGAAATACTTCCTTTTTTTTGGTAATATTTAACATCACACAATGGGTCAGTATCTATGGCGGGAAAGCAGAATGTGTGGATTATAGAGGTCTATGTATCTAATCTTTTAAGACAGTTATTCCTTTTATTATTTCCAACTGAATAACTAATAAAGTTGCTACAACCAAATGATCACCGTTTGCTCATTTATTAGTCATTATATTCTTCAGGAAGACAGATCCCGAAAGGATAAAATAGCAAATAATTTAACTTAATGGAAAAGATGTGTTCCTGCTACACCTTTTTTACTATGATTTTAAAGAACTGTATTTTAAAATTACATCTGGGTAAATTTCCAAGGGGACAATCAAGTGAACACAGAATAAGATAATTTAGAAATACACGTATTTCTGGAAAAATGCCAAATCAAGCCAAAGCATCAAGAATATATTTACATATATTGTGAATAAAACTACCTAGATATACACATTTAGTGTATTCATGTGTTGTGTTGTATATATTTCTGTAAAAATGTATTTCTATACACTCATGTCTATAAAATAACCTTTCATTCAGATTTAAATTATATATATCCAGAAATAAATATTAAGTATAATAAATATAATCATTTGTCTGAAATTTGGTCTTAAACTATAAATTCCTCTAGAAATGCAACAAATGTCTTTTCAGATTCCATCTTTTAAAATGTCAATCCTTAAAGAAAAGTATCTAATTGTGTTTTATGTTATATCCAAGAGCAATAATTTAAGTTGACTCTGGAATTTTAAAAATTTCATTTATAACAACTTGATATCATTTCACTTAACTGTCCTTCATTCTTCCTCACTTCTAGAATGCCTCATCTAATTACTAAAAGCATTGACTTTGCACCACAAAAAATTTCCACAAGAAAAAAAGTATGGAAGTGTCCATGAAGGGCACTCCATTTTATCTCCTATAAAGTGGAAATTGTTTTCACGCAGTAAATGTCCAAAGGCACATTTATCCAACTTTTGCAAACTGAAAATGTGGCATCATTAGAAAATGTCACTACAACAGGGCAAATGATGGTCCTAGAAATAATTCAAGTAGTCTCTTATCTGCACACCATTTAGAGAAATATTTAAATCTCACTCTTTTTCACCGCTAACTAAGGAAACCAGAGCCTCACAATTTAGAGTACTTAGTTTGTCTTCCACTTGGAGAGCAGTAGATCCTTTTCTTGAAACAAGAATTAGTCTAAGGTAAAGAATCTTAATTTGGAGAAAACCACTGAAGGGTCTCACCCCCGGGGGACTCAGTGGAGAATGGGGAACTGATTTCTCCACAGACCCCTGGGGAAGAACACAGTCTGGTGGCTAATTTCTCTTGCTAGTCTGCTAAATGCCAGCCAGGATCAGACTTCTTCAATATCAGATACTTGAAAGAGCAGGACTTTTTTTTCTAGGGGAGAATGTGAGGGGCAGAGAACTCTCTGCCTCAGCAATGCTGTGAGGGAATCGTACAGTCCTTGGGAGGAACATTCATCTCTCCGGGTGGAAGCAGCAGCAGATCTGAAGGTGTGCCATATGCTCAGATGTGACCAAATAATACTCTGTAGAAATGATGCTGGAACCAGGACAGAGAGGATGAAAAAATGTAAAGGCGGCCAGCTCAATCTGAAGAAGATGGCATGTTTTATGCAAATTTATTTTAACACATTGCTCAGTTGTGACCTTTCCTTCCGATACAATGGTTCACAGATGGGCTCCGGAGAAAATATCATCAAGCTTTTGGATGGATGGATGACGGCTATCACTGTGACACCTTAGAGATGCTGAGGATGTAAACTTGTTCAAGGGCAGAGTGTCTCCAAACTTCAATTGCTCAAGCACATATTGTCAGGAAAAAAGCAGGATAACTGAAAGTTCCTAATATTTTAAACCATTGTGACCTCAGAGTTCATTCTTACATTGTGTAATAATGAGACAGTTAAAGTTTTATTAGTATAACAGTTAAGAGTTGGTTCTCCCTGAATGGTTACAAGACCACTGAGTTTCAGTTTCATTAATCTCTTTCTTATTTCCCAATTATTTTCAACCTTTGAAAAACCATTCACTAATAATTTAGCTACATTTTTTTCTACTCTCACCAGTTAATCTTGGGAATCTAGAAAATAAAAAATATCTATCAAGAAAGCCTAGAGGTCAATCATGTGTAATATAGACATAAGAGCTAAGTAAGTGCCAGACAGCAATTCTTCAGCAGTTGGAATGAGTTTTAATTCTGAAGTAGCTGGATAATTAAATGCTAACAGACAGTGGGAATAAATTGGCAAGCTTATAAAAGAGCCAAGGACTTCCCTGGTGGCGCAGTGGTTAAGAATCCGCCTGCCAATGCAGGGGACACTGGTTCGAGCCCTGGTCCGGGAAGATCCCACATGCCACGGAGAAACTAAGCCTGTGCGCCGCAACTACTGAAGCCTGCATGCCACGACTACTGAAGCCCATGCACCTAGAGTCCGTGCTCCACAACAAGAGAGGCCCCTGCTCGCCGCAACTAGAGAAAGCCCGTGCGCAGCAACGAAGACCCAACGCAGCCAAAAATTAATTAATTAATTTTAATAAATAAATAAAAAGAGCCAAAAGAGCACATAGCTCTACAATGAAGAAAGACCCTTTGACATGCAGGAAATAAAAGGGGAAAATCCCATGGGAATGACTTTACCCGAAGGAGACAAAAAGAGAAAAAGACAAAAAGAAGTGTTAAGGAATATGAATTATCTTTGGCCTGTCTCCCATTTCCTTGACTATGAAATATTTTCTCAATATAAAGGGTATAAGAAAGACCCTGAGAGGGCTGTTGTTGGCAAATTTCATTGTGTAACAAAAGAGAAGAGAAAACATTTCACCGGAACTTTCTCTCTAACGATCTCTATTTACATATTCCTGTTCTTTATGGAATAGAAAACTTGTTAGTGGAGATAATGTTTTCTTTTGGTTGGTTTGATTTAGTTCAAGTTGTTCTACTTTATTCATATTCTTTTAGTTTAGATTTAGCTCAATTGTGGGAACATATATGAAACAGAAGCAGGAAAAAAACATATTTTCCTCAAAAATGGAATTTCTGAAATTTATAGCTATAAGAGGACTTCTTACGTCTGGACCAAGTACGTTGAAACTGTTTAAGTGTAACATTTCAAAGGGTCTCTCCAGCATAGTTACTAATACTGCTGAAGTTGCCTCTTTGGGCTGCTAAAGTCGGCGACCTGAGGAAGTACAGGGTAAATATTGCAGTTGTCAGCCATGGAGTCCTCTCCCAAGCCCCGCCTTCACTCCCGAACACACACGCACACGCGCACACGTGCACACGCGCACACGCACATGCACATGCTCGCTTGCTCTCATTCTGTCTCTCTCTGCCTGTGTCTCTCTGTCTCTTTTTCTCTCTCTCTCTCACACACACGCACACAGCATCTTCACCTCTTGGACTGTAGCTAAAATGCTAATATCTTGACTAATAAGTAAAGGCAGAACCAACTCACATCGCAGTAACTGAGTCTCATATATAATAACTACACCTAGAAATAGAAGAAAAACCCCGAAAGTCTATTTTCCCACAGTTCTATAGCATGATTCCAGTGCATCTCAGGAGACCAATAATCACAAACTTATCCGTTTTTCCTCCCTACAGGTTGGTTTAAGAATAAGTAGAGCATTGCCCATTCACACAACAAAGGATCTGGGGGACAATCCATTGGGATCACTGAATGGGGAGTTAAAATCTAAAGTAATCATTTATCCAGAGAAATACACGAACTAATGAGAAGGAAGTGTCTAAGCAGAGGAATGTGTTGGGAATTTTAGCAGAAAATGTGTGAAATAGAAATTTTAAAAAGAGAAAGAACACAGACTACAAAGAACCCAGGAAGAGAGGGGCATATGGAAACCATAATACTGATTGGGAATGAATTCAGTAAAAAACAAACCTCAGAGACAATGAGTCAGTTCTCCATGTATGCTCAGATCTCCATTCTGGCATGGCCACATCCGAGCTGCTTTTAAAGAGTTGTTTAACCTCTCTGTGTCCCAGTTATTAATTTATAAATGGCAATAATCATTCTACCCCATTCAGGAAGTTGTTGTGAGTAGATGATCACATAGGTAACTATCTAGCGAAGTGTATATCCTGTTTTAGGTTGTACATTAAGTTTCTGTGTCTGCATTTTTATATTAACCTCTCAGGCCTCGGGTTTCTCATCTGTAAATGGTCCCAGGAACATAGGATTTCCTTTCCTGTTCTAACATTCTGTTCTGTCAGATCATCAGCAGAATGCTTTATTTGTTCAAGGTTGTCACAAAAGTGCCCAAAAAGGATGAACCGAACCGCTCTTTCATTCAACACAGGCTTGTCTGGTGCTTATACTCAGGTTATGCGATGTCTGTAGATCCAGCCTAGAAAAGGGAGACCATACGTGGATGCCCCAGCATGGAAACTCCATATGCTCAGAGAAGACAGAAAGCAGGGGTTCCCTGCAATGTGAACAGCTCAAGGGTGGTGTTCTAGACAAAATGCCCCTTGAATCAGGGTCAGGTACATACATGCATCACCAAAGCCTATTCAGGTGAGGGTTGTAATTCTCAGAATAACTCAGATATAGCCCTACTCACTGATTCTCTGACTTTCCCCGTGATCTTGCCTTTGTTAACTAGCTCCATGAACACAGGTCACTTCACAGTCTACACCGGGAATGTGGGAGGTGAGAGTTTGAATGGAACTGATTAATTCTTTACTTAATCATGCACTATCTTTCCAACTGAACTTTTCCTATTCACATTACTCCAGTTTCTTTCAGGAATGAACTTGTTCTGTGGAACAATTAGCCTTCTCCTCTGTCTTGTTATATTTAAGTGACTCTGTTTTACAACAACTCTGCAAGGAAAAATGGTCCTCCCCACCCTTTGGTAAACTAAAGAAGAGAAAGTGGATTAAGTTTCTGAATATAGAACAGTCCCAACACACATAAGAGCTGCCCAAACTCTTTTCTGTTCCCTGACATACATGCAGAGAACATTCTGCCACATTTCTTGGGGATACCAGGCCAGTTCTGAGGCAACCATTATTCTCTGATGAAAAGCTCCTATGACCTCTACCTCAGGCATTAGAAAACGTTCTATTTCTCTCCTCATTCTTCAAAAGAGTGAGCCAGCTTTGCAACCTAGCAGGTAAGAAGTTAAAATGCATTCCATTAAAAAAGAAATAGATTTAGGGGCAGAAATTCTCTTTCCCTTCTGAACTGACCCACCTTGTTGGAATGAGAACACATCAGGTGCCTAGACTTGAAGACCAGCCATTGAAATCCAGGAGAAAATTAAGGAATGTGGGAAGTGTGGCCTTGGAGGTGTAAGTTTAAAGCAAATCTGCATAAGTGCTGCATAACTGATAATTAACCACTTACTGGTCTTGCAAAAAGCACTAATGAAATAGCTACTTTCTGCTGCATTGACTCTTCAGCTATCGTTAAACGTGAACAATTTAACTTTTCAACTTTACTCACCAATAACACCTAATTATGTTTTGGAGTTGGTAAAAGCACCCTTGCAGAACCAGGGGCTAGCCTATGCAGAATGATGAGGTTGGCAGCTAGTCAATCTCTAGGACCTCCAGTACCCACTTTTAATGGCTGTTTGTTTGTTTATTTCTTCTTCATGTACCAAGATCTTCATGTTCTTTTTCTCTATCTTTGTCAAAGTCTCCTTTTAGGAACAGACCTGACAAATTCAATTTTACTAAGATGCTTATAATTAATAACAGCTTCAAAGTCCTACCCATCTAAGGGTATTTTTGTTTTAACAAAAACTATCATCTTAGACCACAGTGGCAGTTGTTTAAGTGGAGGGAATATAGGAATCATGTGTGGAGCCATGCCAATGTGTGGGCTCTCAGCCTTCAGCTCAGAGATTCTGATTCCAGAGGTTTTGACTGTGGCCTGGGGAACGTGTGTGTGTGTGTGTGTGTGTGTGTGTGTGTGTGTGTGTGTGTGTGTGTGTGTGTGTGTGCATGCATAGGTACTCACAAATCTCCAAAAGTGATCTGATGCAAGCCCTCAGTGGTAAATTACAGGCTAAAGGAATGAAGCTCTAACGGTAAACTTCCAGTCACTAATCTGTGGTTGGGGTAACTTTGGTTGGGCAGCTGAAGGTCCCTTGACATCCCACCAGTTATAGAACCACGTCTTCTACCTTTATGTTAGACTAACTTGCTAGATAGAAGAATAGAGAAATAGATTAAAGATAGACACACTCCAGCTGGTGTTTCTCCAAGCAGTTCATGCCACATGCATTGGAATCTTCCAGCGTGGTGTATAAACTGCAGTTTCAAGAGCCTCACTCAGACCTTGATTCAGAATATCTGAAGGCAGAACTGGGAAATAGGACTTAGAAAAGATGCTCTTTAGGTAAATAAAGTTGAAGAACCATTTATACAGGAGTTAATGGTTTTCTCAATAACTACATTCTTATGGTTATTATAAAGAATGTATAAATTATATAATGGCCATCCAAAGATAACCCATTATTAACATTTTCCATATATTCTCCTACTAGTCTTTTTATTCCTGTGGCATATATATGATTTTATATCTATTATGGTGTTAATACCATTTTAGAAACCTTTTCCCATATAATTGGATAGCTTGCAAAAAAAAGGTAATTTTAATGGATATATATTTTTCTATTATATAAGTAGAATGCATTTCACTAAATTAATCCCCATTGTGGACATTTAAGTTGGTTCCCAATTTTTCCTATTAAAAATAAATAATAATGTAACGGATATCTTTTTATATACATCTTTGCTTTTCCTCTCAATCCTAGGAGGAGAATTGCTGTATGAGAGGTTTTGCTAAGTGTTGAATGTTTATCCTTGAGCTAAGAGAGTATTGTGACCTGCTCTTTGTAGTCATAGTATCAGCAAGAGTTAAGTATAGGCGATTGGAATGGGATTAAGGATCTTCTGGAAGGACAAACTACAGTATTTTTAATTCCAAACAACTTACCACGCCTAATGATGGTCCTGCAGGACTGGAGCCAAGAAGAGGGCCTTAGGGTGGCCAGCTGTCCTGGTTTGCCTGGGACTGCGAGGTTTCCTGGGGTGCAGGAACCTTTCAGTGTTACATCCAGGAAAGTTTCAGACAAACTTGGACAACCGTTCACCCTAGCCATCATCTAAACTTTGAGTTTATAAAGTATCAGCAGGAATTTTAGCTGAGTTGGGCATGAATATAATATGATATCGTGTGAGCACTCATCATTATACTTTTCTTCTACTGGAAAACTGAAGAGATTCAGGTATAATTGCTCACCATTTATAATTATACAACTACATGGGTGTGTAGTTGAAAAAATTGAATTAGGACCCTAATATTACCAGCTGAGGCAGCAACACCACCCGCTCTATTGCCAAGCCCATCTAGAATCTACACTGCGGTAACAATGGTTTTTATTTTTTTTAAAACATCTTTATTGGAGTATAATTGCTTTACAATGGTGTGTTAGTTTCTGCTGTATAACAAAGCGAATCAGCTATACGTATACATATATCCCCATATCTCCTCCCTCTTGCGTCTCCCTCC
>NC_041223.1:67967274-68012223 GCF_002837175.3 Physeter macrocephalus
ATGTAAGGCCAGACACTATAAAACTCTTAGAGGAAAACATAGGCAGAACACTCTATGACATAAATCACAGTAAGATCCTTTTTGACCCACCTCCTAGAGAAATGGAAATAAAAACAAAAATAAACAAATGGGACCTAATGAAACTTAAGAGCTTTTGCACAGCAAAGGAAACCATAAATAAGACGAAAAGACAACCCTCAGAATGGGAGAAAATATTTGCAAATGAAGCAACTGACAAAGGATCAATCTCCAAAATACACAAGCAGCTCATTCAGCTCAATATCAAAAAGAGCAGGCAACCCAACCCCAAAATGGGCAGAAGCCCTAAACTGACATTTTTCCAAAGAGGATAGACAGATTGCTAACATTGGTTCATGAAAAGCCAGCCGTCTTTCACTTGGCTGCATCTTATCATGTCTAAGGATTGGGAAGAGCTTGCAAACTCACCTCTTCTCCTTACTGGCCTGCTGGCTTTTCAACTCATTTAAAAGCAAGTTCTTCACTTCTCATCTGCTCTTTATATTACTAAAAATTCACTAATGCCAGGCAATGAGGTAGAGATCTAACTTTAAAATATATAAATAATTAACTAGCAGAGTGATGAATTACTTCCATACTTCCCCTAAAGCACGGTGCAAATGCCTTCATTTCAATTAAGTGTCATGGTCAGGATGGGGGCAAATGCTCCCTTACATTCTGCCTAACACTCCAAAACATTAAAGAGAACATTATCTCTTTTAGAGTCAGTAATGCCCAGAAGGTCAAAAACCCAGGAACTATATTCATATATAATACCAACCCGGGGCTTCCCTGGTGGCGCAGTGGTTGAGAGTCCGCCTGCCGATGCAGGGGACGCAGAGGCCCGCGTACCGCAAAAAAAAAAAAAAAAAAAAAAAAAAAAAGGATATAATACCAATCTTTACCTTCATGTTTCATGACTATAAGATCACACAGTTGGCACAATATATTGATGATTAAAATGATATGAGTTTTTAATTATTGAAAGAATAGAAAATATATATTCAATTCCAATTATCTTGACTTTCTTCAGAACTGGATTTGTTTATAACTTATGAGGTGTTTTATTGCATGTAATTCTCTGAAGCAAATGTGCACATTTAGAAGAACTTTAAATAGTGTAGAATAAAATCTGGGTTAGATTATTGTCTTCTTAAGTCTCACTCTTTACTTGGAGAAACCTGAATATTTTACTTTGAAATTTAATTCATTCATTCATTCATTTATTAAATATTAATTGATCACCAAACCTATCGATTGCTATTTGTTTGCCCTTGTGAATTGGTATATTTTCTGGTTTCAGTCTCTTATTGTCATATTAGGGATGGAGCAGAGATAAATGCACATGTTCAATTAGCCATGTTTATGCATAAGTCACCCAGACAATAATCAAAATAATCCAGTGACTCATGAAGGTAGTGAGATCCCCATTAGTTGATAGGTACTATCAGAGAAGGAGAATGTTTTTCAAGAAAGTGATGTAAGGGAATTACTAGCTGGCTTGGAAAATTGTAGAAGATAATTCTATAGTCAGTTCAAGCTCTCACTATGATACTCTGTTGAACAGCTGTGTGCTCCTGAGTGTGCATTGGAATGCAACATTTGTGTTTATTTTCTTGCAAACATCAGCATATAAAATATTTACTAAAAACTTATCCATAATGCTTTATTCGTCATTTAGATCTGAATGATACTCAGATTATTATAACTCTTCATAGTTCTGAGTACTGGACAAATTGTCATCTAATATGCTAAAATTTTGGACATATTTGAGCCATATTTGGTAAGATTGTCCCACTGTCTTTTCCTGCTTTAAGACCTCTTATTTAAAACACCATGGTCTATCAGTGCTTGCTATCCATGTCGCAGGACCTTAAACTTCATTGCTATATATCAGTGGTAGACAGTTGCAAGGAAACAATATTTTGAATTTAATATTTGCAGCATAACATTTGAAAAAAGTAACAACTTGTATTACACTTGCTGTAGTAGATTGAATAATGGCCCCTAAAGATGTCCACACCCTAATCCCCAGGACCTAGGAGTGTGTTTTATACGGCAAAAGGGAATTAAAGTTGCAGGTTCATTTAAGTTTGCTAATCATCTGACTTTAAAATAAAGAGATAATCCTGCATTATCTGGGTGGCGCCAGGGTAATTACAAGGGTCTTTAGTTAGAGGAGGCAGAAGAGGCAAAACCAGAGAGATGGTATCATGAGAAAGACCTGAATAGCCATTGTTGGCTTTGAAGATGGAAGGAGACAATGAGTCAAATGCAGACAGCTTCTAGAAGGTAGAAAAAGCAAAAAAGACAAACAAAAGAAAGAGGATTCTCCCTAAAGTCTCCAGACAGGAACCCCTTCCTGCTGATAACTTGGGTTTAGCCCAACAAGATTCACTTCAGATTTCTGACCTCTAGAACTGTAAGATAAAAAATTTTTATTGTTTTAAACCACTAAGCTTATGGCAGTTCGAGACAGTATCAATATAAAACTAATATACTTGACTAATAAGCAGGGTTTTTAAATATAAATAACATGGGGACAGGAGGAAGGACAGCTACTATTCTATAATAGTTACACAACGTCGACACAATTCTCCTTTTTGCATCTATGAGTCCCTCAGTATCTGTTGCTCTAGTGTTTGCTGATTACTTCCCTTTATCTCTTATACTTACACTCGCTAAGAAAAGAGCTTCCATTCTGGTTGACCATACACCATCTCAGCTTAGGGTTCCCCACCAGGACAGGGCTTTTTAGGTAGATCCACAAAGTGGCTTCCCTGGATCAGGTGACAGCCGTTGTACGGCTAGCAAGGACCATAATGGAGAATCATATGGTTAGGCATGGTAAAAAGCTAGTGTAAAAGGAAAAGGGAGTGATGTTATTGACCAGTATCTCACATGGTCTCCCACATAAGCATCCAAAGCTTATCTAGTGTATCCCTTGAACTTCCAATTCAGCTACATATAAACCATCTGAATCATAAGAATACTACTCTATATCTTAGTCCTAAACATGTATTTTTAAAAAAGAATTTTTCTATTTCCTCTCTATTCCAATTCAGCCTTCAGTAATGCTTAGTCTAAAGATGTGTTTGATTATTTTTTATAAAATTAGTCACAAGAACTATAAGGTCATTTCCTACTGAAGAATAAGAGTCAGTATTCTCCTTTATAACATCATATTATATTCTCAACAGAGAATTAATGACCGGCCCCCTTCTTTTCTCTCCAGATTAAAGAGTCCAATCTTTTCGACCTACCTGTCATGCTTCTCTGAGACAGTTCATCATGGTGTTTGAGACCAGAGCCTCCAAAGTAGATTCTCTGGGTTCATATTTTGGCTTCATGTTTTACTAATAGTATAATCCTGGGAAAGTCATCTACTCTGTGCCTTAACACGCTTATCTATAAAGTGAGAAATGATATTAGTAATACCTTCCTGTAGGATGCTTATAAGTTTTAATAGTAAATTTATTTATGAACTCCTTAGAACATTGCATAAACATAATAATAAACAGAGCTATACTGTTTAATCCATTTCTTTATTTTGGCTTTTCATCTCCGGCACTTTCTCCTCTTTTATTTTCTGAGATAACTAGTTTGTTTCAATAAAATAGAAGGGTTCCAACTTCTTGAATGGGGCTAAAATTCTGGGATTAAGATCAGTTGTCAATGTCCTGAAAATATGTTCTATGACCAAAGACTAAACAATAAATACTATATACTTATACTGACCAAAATACACTTTGGTCAGCCATCTTAAAATGCATTTTGATGATCGCACAGGTAAAAATATCAGTTTCCATACAAATCACCATGAATATTAGAAAAAAAGAAGGCTGGCTTAGTGGAGAAAAGCATGGTGTTTGAGACACACAGACTGGGTCTAAAAATTATCCCCACCATCGACCAGCTGTGTGACATAGCAGTTAGGGTAATGCCAGCCGCTATAGCAAATAGACCTCAAAACGCGCAAAAGGTTTATTTTCCATTCATACAACAGTCCAAGGCAAATGCTGCTGCTTGTTAGGTGGCTGGCTTTCCTCCTTGTGGTGATTCATCCCCTTCCACCTTGAGATCTCAAAAAGCTCAAGGCTTTGTTGTCATCTGCACCTGGTTGTTGAAGAGGGAAAGGGTACGTACACAGGGCAAGCCTACTTTTAAAAACCTGGATACGTAGATGGCATAATTCAACACCACTCTCATTCCATAGACTAGAACTCAGTAACATGTACACATCTCACTGCAAGGAAAGCTGGGAAATGAAAAATACTTTTTTTGCCCCCAAAAGTGGTATTTTTAGAACAACTAGAAATTTCTGCCATGGCAACTGAACCGGTTGCTTTATTTGTTATAGCCTTATATTTGTTACTTGTAGTAACAGGGGTTATAGTAGTAATACTTCTTATGCCATTGGGTTACCTTGAAGCATAAAATGTGCCTGGCTCAGGTAAACTGCCTTTAAAAAACGGTAGCTATTATTTTCAATATTATTTCAAGGTGAATATACTAATAACATTAGAACAATATCTGAAGTTTGTATATAAAAATAGCAGATTTTTAAAAATGTCTTAATATGCTACTATTTTGTCTGTATAATCTGGATTTTGTCATGGCTCCCTTAACTCTGTTACCAGTAAAACATTGATCTGATTAGAGGTCATTTGTTAACTTGTTTCTACTTTTCAAAGGAGTGAACCATTCACTATGAAATTTTATTCTCCAAGCTATTTACAAAAATACTAACCACTCACTATGAAATTTTATTCTCCAAGCTATTTACAAAAATACTAACAGAAAAGTCCCCCAAAATGAATCAGTTGACGTAATACCATGTTTTTCCTGCTTGAAATAAGAATCTTGTGAATTGAGGCATCGGAAATTTCTGTTTTATATCGATTCTCATTTTAATATGAAAATTTGTAGTAGAAGTCACCAAATCTCTGGGTTACAAGGATCTTATTTGTCATCTCATCCTGCCCTTATTTAACTAAGGCTACCTCCATGTACCTTTACAATGTCCCTGATGAGCTCTCATCCAGTTTAGGTCTGAGCACCACAGCCTGCCAAGGTCACACAGCCATTCCTGGACAACCCTGACGGCAAGAAAGTGTCTCCTTATAGTGAGTCAAAGCCCTGCAACCTGGTTGTGTCTACACATTAGATCAAGTGACACACGTGTAATTACTCTTCCAACTGTCATTCTTTTAAATGTTTAAAGACAGTAGTAGTTTTTAAGTAAACCTCTTGTATTCAGGTTAAATGCTTCCAATTCCTTCCATATTTCTCATACTAGAAGGCTTGGAAGGCTTCTTCATCATCATCATCTTGCTTTCTATGGACTTATTCCTGTTTGACATAAACCTCTTAAAAGCCATTCCTCAGGACAGATGTAACTGTCTGTAGCTGTCTGACTAGCATAGAGTTGTGAATTCTCGTACATTCTCTCTGAGTAAGGCTACACTTCAAATATTGCTGGGCGAGTCCACATTAACATTTTACTCCAGCAGTCGTATGAAGTGATGTCAGCAGATGCTCCGTGACTCCACTCCACAATTTCATCAAGGACAAAATTTAGAAGGCCAACATTTAGGAAAAAAAAAAAAAGAAGTAGTAAGTCAATACATTGAGAATTGTGTCTATAATATTGTGTCTCAAAGTGGCATATTCCCAGAAGAAAAGATCTAGAAAACTTATACACACACTTCCACTAAGAAATTTAGGAAAGAGCATATATTGTACTCATTTCTTGGAAACTCACAAGTTTCACTGAATATTAAATGCATTGAGCAAGCACGTTTAACTTAGTTAAAACTCATTTGACAGTGAGAGCCGTTCGAGGTATTCAATGCCAATTAGTATCTCAGGAATATTCTTTCACAGAAAACTGTTCACAACACTGGTGCACTCAATACCAGCGTTAATATAGACAGAGGGAATAGATACCCTAAACTTTCCACCCACCCATTTATTGCTTCTATTTATTTAAGATCATACCACCCGAACAGGTACAAGTCTATAGATCAATGAAAATAGTGTAATCCAGATTTTCCTTACTTATCAGGAAGATATCTTGTAGAGCACGGTTCATAAAGAGAACCGAAGATTTTATATGCCTTATCTAGTATTTCCTTCCTTACTCATTCGCAGAAGAAAATCGAAATTTTCTGACCTAAATTGCTTTTACATATTTATTTTGGATTATCACAGTATGTTGTATCGTGTGGGGCTGTTAAATGAATGTGTGGAAATTGTGATTTTATGAACTCACTTTAAAGGCTGGTTCTCTTAATACTTTCTGACAGAGAAAAGAAAAACATAGTGAGGGTAACTTTTGTTTCAAACATGAACGAGAATTCCTTTTAAAGCAAACATCACAATAGAAAGAAAAGGCTAATTCACAGAATCCTGGAAGATTACACATAAATATTAAATGGAAGCCCAGTTCCTACACCCCTGAAATTTGAAAGTCTATTGCATTCCCCTCACATTCCTTTCACATGTAGAAATTGTTTCCTTTACCTCTCAAGTCCGGAGGGCCACAACCAACCCATGCACACAATATCCCTATTTATTTATGATACTGAACAGGCTAAGATGAAAAACACTGCCCCCTTTATGCTATGGATGGCTGATCTTTACCCCCTAAGAGAGTCCTTCTGCAAATTCCTCTGAAAGCATTTCCACGACCTGCTGAGCTCCCATATCACTCTATTTTTAAACGCTTTGCTAAACTCCTTCATTTTTAATAAAATGTAACTGTTTCCACTTTGGACCACTGAAGGGGCAAAAGTTCTTCCCAGGTTCTCCCTGTTTTCACATCTGATTTCACATAAAAATTAGACAAGTTAAATGGATGAGAGCAGTAAAATTCCAGGGTACTCAGAGGAATAATGCCTCAGGCAAATTGAACTTAGAGGAGAGCGTCGGACATATGGTGTTTGCTACTCAGAATCGTTTGGGTCAAGGAATAGTGTTGTGAATCCATGGCAAAGGATCTACGTTCGTTAAGGGAGGAGCCTCGTTTTTCTCCTTCTTGTATCTCCATCACCTAGTCTCTAGTCTGGAGCAGACCAGGCACCTGGTAAATGTTTGTGGAACTGAAGTGCCTGTGTCATAAAAGTAATTACAGTGCTGAATGGCAGAAATGTGCCAAGGATATTCCTCAGCCAGAAGAACGTCAGGGATGCCTTCAGCTGGAAATCGCAAAAGACACTGGATCTCTTTTTGAAAAATAAGTCCCATCATCATACTAAAAATAGATGCACCACTTATTCAATAGTGTTTTTAAAAGTGTTTTATAGAGTTCTAAAAATGTTTTATACATTGTTTACGTTTAATCCTCACAAGAACCCGTAAAGGAAGGTGCTGAAATTCTGGTTAACCATGGTGCCCACGGGTACTGTCCTAGAGCCAGGATTAAGCAAAACCCTGACTGACTCCCAAGCTGAGAACCTTCCCACAGCCCTGCGCCAATTTACACACATGTATAGCCTCCCTCTTTATCAACATCACTCACCACTTTTCACCAAGGATGAATCTACATTGACACATCATAATCACCCAAGGTCCATAGTTTACCTAAGGGTTCAGTCTTGGTATTTTACACTCTATGGGTTTGGACAAAAGTACAACCATCGTTATATTATCATACAGAATGTTTTCACGGCCCTAAAAATACTCTCTGCTCTTCCTATTCATCTTTCTACCTTACCACCCTTGGAAACCATCGATCCTTTAACTGTCTCCTTAGTTTTGTCTTTTCTAGAATGTCACATAGTTGGAATCATACGGTATGTAGGCTTTTCAGATTCTCTTCTTTCACTTAATAATATCAATTAATTAATAATGTGAACTTAGTAATATGAATTTAAGGTTCCTACATGTCTTTTCATGGCTTGATATCTCATTTCTTTTTAGTGCTGAATAATATTTTATCGTCTTGTTGTACCACAGTTTATTTATGCATTAACCCACTGAAAGACATTTTGGTTGTTTCCAAGTTTCAGCAATTATGAATAAAGCTGCTATATTCATCCGTTTACAGGTTTTTGCGTGTACCTAAGTCTTCAGCTCATTTGGGTAAATACCAAGGGGCATGACTGCTGGATTGTATGATAAAAGTATGTTTCGTTTTCTAAAAAACCTCTAAACTCTCTTTTAAAGTGGCTGTGCCATTTTGCATTTCCACCAGTATTATATGAGAGTTCCTGTTGCTCCACTTCCTTGCCATCATTTGGTGTTGTCAGTGTTCTGGATTTTTGGCCAATCTAATTTGCGTGCAGTGGTATCTCATTGTTATTTTAATTTGCATTTCTCTGATGATGTATAATATGGAGCATCTTTTCCTGTATTTAGTTATTTTATATCTTCTTTGGTGAGGTGTCTCTTAAGGCCTTTGACCCACTTTTTAATCAGTTCTCTGTTTTCTTATGGTTGAGTTTTCAGAATTCTTTGTATATTTTGCATAATAGTCCTTTATCAGATGTGTATATTGCAAATATGTTTTCCAGTCTAGGTCTTATCTTCTAAAATTCTTGACGTTGTTGTTTACAGAGAAGTTTTCAATTTTAATGAATTGTAGCTTATGAAGTATTTATTTTATGGATTGTGTCTTTAGTGGTGTATATAAAAAGGCATCACCACACCCAAGGTCATCTAGGTTTTTCCCTATGTTATCTTCTAGGAGTTTTATAGTTTTGCCTTTTAAATTTAGGTCTATGATCCATTTTGAGTTAATGTCTGTGAAGGTATAAAATCTGTATCTAGAGTCATAGTTTTGCTTGTAGATGTCAGTTGTTCCAGCCCCATTTGTTAAAGAGATCATTTTTACTCCATTTTATTGCCTTTGCTCCTTTGTCAAAATCAGTTGACTATATTTATGGTGATCTGTTTCTAGTCTCTCTATTCTGTTCAATTGATCTATTTGTCTATTCTTTCACCAATACCACACTGGCTTGATTAGGAGCTTTATGGTAACTCTTGAAGCTCAGGTAGTGTGAGTCTTCCAACTCTGTTCTTCTTCAATATTGTGTTGGCTCTTCTGGGTCTTTTGCTTCTTCATTTAAACTTAGATTAGTCTGTCAATATACATAAAATAACCTGCTGGGATTTTAATTGGGATTGCATTGAATCTATAGATCAACTTGGGAAGAACTGACATCTTGATAATATTGAGTCATAAACATGGAATATCTCTCCATTTATTTAGTTTTTTCTTAATTCAATTCATCAGAGTTTTGTAGTTATTCTCATACAGATCTGGTACATATTTTGTTACATTTGTACCTATGTATTTCATTTTGGGCATGCTAATGTACATGGTTATCATATTTTTAATTTCATATCCCACTTGTGCATTTTTGGTATATAGGAAAACAGTTGACTTTTATATATTAACCTTGTATCTTGCAAGCTTGCTATAATTGCTTACTAGTGCTAGGAGGGTTTTTTGGTAGTTCACTTGGATTTTCTATGTAAATGATCATGTCATCTGTAAACAAAAACAGTTTTATATCTTCATTTCCAATCTGCATGCCTTTTATTCCCTTTCCTTGAGTTATTGCATTGGCAAGAACTTCCAGTATGGTGTTGAGAAGGGACATCCTTACTTTGTACCTGATCTTAAGTGGGAAAGCTTTGAGTTTTTTACCATTAAGTTTGATGTTAACTGTAGGTTTTTTGTAGATCGTCTTTAGCAAGTTGAGAAAGTTCTCCTCTAGTCTTAGTTTACTGAGTTTTTATTCCTAATTTTTATCATGAATGGGTGTTGTATTTTGTCAAATGCTTTTTCTGCATCTATTGTTATAATCATGTGACTTTCCTTTGTAGTCTGTTGACATAATGCATAATATTAATTTATTTTCAAATTTTAACTAGACTTGCAAACCTGCGGTAAATCTCACTTGGTTGTGGTGTATAATTCTTTTTATACTTTTTGGATTCATTTTGCTAATATCATGCTGAGGATTTTTGCATCTATGTTTATAAAAGGTATTCATCTGTATAGTCTGTTGTTTTATTTTTTTTGTAATGTCCTTTTCTGGTTTTGGTATTAGGGTAATGCTGGCCTGATAAAATGAGTTAGGAAGTATTTCCACTGCTTCTATCCCCTGAAAGATACTGTAAAGAATTGGTATAATTTACTTCTCAAATGTCTGTTAGAATCCACCAGTGAACCCACTGGGGCCTGTTGCTTTCTGTTTTGGAAGGTTATTAATTATTGATTCAGTATCTTTAATAGATAGAGTCCTAATTTGGATTGTCCATTTCTTCTTGTGTGAGTTGTGGCAGGCTGTATCTTTCAAGGAATTGGTTCATTTCATCTAGATTATCAAACTGCAATTTCCTCTCTTTTTTTTAGTATATCAGTCATACTTTTTTGTTTACTTTGTTTAATGATTGTCCTAGAGTTTGAAATATACGTTCATGACTAATCCAAATCTACCTCACATAACACTATACCACTTCACACGCAGTGTATCAATAATCCTAATTCCTGCCTCCCAACCCTTGTATCTCTCCTGTCATTTATTTCACTTAGATATAAGCATACGGCATATATACATATACATAAGAAATATATGTAAACATAAATAATCAAATACATTATTGCTATTATTATCTTGAACAAATTGTTGTCTGCTAGAGCCCTTAGCATATTCATCATAGCTGGTTTAAATTCCCAGTCTGATAATTCCACCATCCCTGCCATGTCTGGTTCTGATGCCCTGTCTCTTCTAATTGTGGGGTGTTTTTTGTTTGCATTTTGGTATGTATTATAATTCCTTTGTTGACTGCTGGACATAATGCACTGGGTGAAAGAAACTACTGTAAATAGGTCTTTAGTAATGTGGTGGTGAGGTATGGGAGGAGGGGAAGCATTCTGTAATTCTATGATTAGTTATCAGTCTTTTAGTGAGCCTATGTCTGTGGACTGTGAACTTCACAAGTGTTTCTAGGTTTTTCCTCTTCCCTTAGGTGGGGCAGGATGGCTAGAGTGGGCTTGAGTTGGGTGTTTCCCTTCCCTAGGTCAGTTAGGATCTACTAATACACCAGTGGGTTAGGCTCTTGTTAACAAGTTTACAATGAGGGCAGGCTTTTCAAGAACAGAATGCTCTGAGGGAATTCCCTGATGGTCCAGTGGGTAGGCCTTGGCACTTCCACTGCTGATCCCTGGTCAGGGAACTAAGATCCACGGCACTGCCAAAAAAAAAAAAAAAAAAAAAAAAAGGAACAGAATGCTTTGGCATATTTCAAAATGATTCCTTTTACCCTCCCCCTGCCAGAACCCTGAGGGTATTTTTCTCTAGTATTTACCGTGGGTATCTGGTCAGGCTCCTGGAGGTAAATCTCACAGTGTTGCAAGGGGCTCCCCTACAACTGGACGCCCTGGAGGGCAACTTCAGTAATTCATTACTGAGACTTCAGTAATTCATCAATTACAGTTCAGGTTTTCCTACCTCGGCACTAGTTCCCACAAGTTTCTCCCTATGAGTCTTTGGTAAGCCATGACCCCCTGTACTTACCGGTGGGTCTCCCCAGTCTTAGGGGCAGCAGTTTGCCCTGTGTCCTTCCCTCTCATAGGGATCCAAGAAGAGTTATTAATTTTTCAGTCTGTTCAGCTTTTTACTTATTGTTAGGACAGAGTGGTGACTTCCAACCTCCTTATGTGCAGAACCAGAAACTAGAAATTAATTGTTTCTTTTTTACTTAACAAAGACTAATTATAAAAATTAACTGTACTGGTAAGTTCCCTTAAAGTTTTAAGTAACATCTGGTTTCATCACCACACGAATTTTGGCAGAGTGTCTGAAAAAAAATGGAAAACTATCAAGTTCATTTTCTAAAGCCAACATAATGCTGTAACAACCTACCAAAAATATCACAAAAAAGATAATTGTAGACCCCTCTTGTATGTAAAAATAGATATGAAAATTCTAAATAAATACTAGCCATAAAATTTAAGCATGAAAAAATTTTATCTTATGAATGTGAGGATCATTTAATATTAGAAAAGTTTATTAATATACCATTTCAAATCAATCAGCCAAATAAGTAAAATCATATCATCTCAATGAGGAAAAAACATGGATAATGTGCAAACTTCATTCCTCAATTTAAAAAAAGCCCTCTTTAAAAAACACTATGACTAGAAGAAGAAGAGTTTCTTTTAATTATTTTTTAATTATCACAGCCTCACTCTAAAAACTTAACAACCCAGAAATCTATATATAAGAAGTGAAAGTTCCCATCCCTAACCACACCTGCAACTCCCATTTGTCACCTCCCCAGAGATGAGTACTAGAAGCAGATTGTGTATATCTTTCTGGAACTCCTTAATGAAATAAATAATGAGCTCTGGAGATACACATACGTATGTCTCTAATATGTTTTATTTTTGTAAATAAAACTTTATATACACCAGTTCCAAATAGAGACAGAATATTATCAAATTACACACCAAATACATTACAAACAATGCCACAGTGTAGAAGTGTCCTTATGCACTGATGAGAACAAAAACCGGTCACGTGAAGGGTAAACACACTTTAGGTGTTAAATGTTTCTAATGATTACCAAATCTCCTTTCAAAAAGTTTGTGTTGATTTAAACTCCCACATGCAGTGTGTAAGAAAATTTTTTTTTTCCAAATTCGCCAATACTGATTAGCTTCTGTGTTCAGACAGAGTACAGCTATAGAGAGATGTCCTGGGTTGAAATCCAGACTTCATTACCTTTGAGCTGTGTGAACCTGAACAAGTTACTTAACCTCTCTGAGCCTCAGCTCATCATCCGTTATAATGATTGAGATTATTTATAAAAAGTTCTTATCCTCATCTTAAATTTAATTATTTTGTGGGAGAGCTTCCTATACATAGGATGTTAACCCTTGGCCTATTACATATGCTCTATTTTTTAATCCCTATGTATAATTTGTCATTTATTTTCATTTTTTAGGTCATATTCTTAGTACCTATTTTAATATTTTTTTAGAAAGTTCTGTTTACTCCTACATTGCTTCTGGATTTCATGTCTTTTTTGAGAAGACAGCATATCCTAAAATATACGTAGATGTAAAGCGCTCATGATTTATTCTAATTCTTTTATAATTTAGTTTGTTATGTTTAGGTCTTAAATCCATTTGGTATTTTATATAAGGTAGAGAAGTGCCTGTTTTATGTTAGATTGATAGACAATTATTTCAACATTGTTTATTCATTTATTTGATAGTCTCTATTTTCCCATTGATTTGGAAAGCTAATATTGTTTCTCTCTCTCTCTCTCTCTCTCTCTATATATATATATATATATATATACATATGTATACACATATGTATGGTTACATACATACATAAAACCATATACATATGTATGTTTTTATAAACACCCCCACACACATATATTTCTAGACATTCTTTTCAGTAACACTGATATATGCGCTTTTCTTGCACCAGTGCTACACTTTCAAAATTATTATAGTTTATACACATTGGCTCTTCATAAGGCAAATACCCCCTTTTGAAGTGTCTCAACTATAAATTATACTCGAGCACTTACTCTGCCAGATGAACTTCAGAATCAGCTTATCAGTTTACATTAAAGTCCTCCTGGGGTTTTTATTTGTAATGCATTGAATTTACATATCAATTTATGAGGAATCAATTATCTTTGGAAACTTGAGTCCTTTCAACTATGAGTTAGTAGGTCTTACCAATAATTTAAGCTTTTTTTAATGCCCTCGACTAAAGTTTTGCAATGTTCTTCATATATATCATGCACATTTCTTGTTAAGTTTATTTCTAGTTAGTATTTTTTTTTTTGCTGTCATTAATGGGATCTATTTTTCATTTTCTAATTGGTCACTCTTGGAAAATTCAAAAAAATGATTTATTTATGCAGGTGAATACTAACCCATATCTATCTCCAATCAGCGAATATTAATCTTAAGTCAGCATACTTAATAGTGAAATACTAGACACAGTTTCAGTAATATTAAAGAAACAACTGGCTGACCAACCACTATTACCATTGTTATTTCACCTTGTTCTACAAGTTCTAACCAAAGCAATAAAGCATGAAATAGGAAGAAAAAAAGGAAAATTCCAATGAAGGGATCTGGGTGAAACCTCCTCCCACACGTGAGCAGGTCGTCCCTTGTCTAGGACTCCAAGCCAAAGGTGAGGAGGGGCTGAAATGCAGCCATCGTTCTGCTCAACGCATTGTGTCCTCTGAGGTGAGGTTGCATCTGCCCTAAAGAAATTCTTGGTTCTACTTTCCATAGAGGATCTTTCCAGGAACCAAGCCAGCCACCCATGTAGAGACATCTGCCTAGATAAGGTACTTTTTTCTTTTATTTTTGCACAAAAGTGACTTAATAATGCCATTTGCAGAAACATGGGTGGACCTGAAGATTATCGTACTAAGTGAAGTAAGTCAGACAGAGAAAGACAAATATCATCTGATATCACTTATATGTGCAATCTAAAATGATACAAATGAACTGATTTACAAAACAGAAAAAGACTCACAGGCATAGAGAACAAACTTATGGTTACCAAAGGGTAAAGTGGTTGAGGGGGCAGTTATAAATTAAGAGTCTGGGATTACAGATACACACTACTGTATACAAAATAGATAAACAACAAGGACCTACTGTATGGCACAGGGAAATATATTCACTATCCTGTAATAACCTGTGATGGAAAAGAATCTGAAAAAGAATATATATGTATATGCATATAAATATATACATCTGAATCACTTTGCTGTTCACCTGAAATTAATACAACATTGCAAATCAACTATACTTCAATAAAAAGTTGTTTGCTTTGGGGCTTCCCTGGTGGCGCAGTGGTTGAGAGTCCGCCTGCTGATTCAGGGGACACGGGTTCGTGCCCCGGTCTGGGAAGATCCCACATGCCGCGGAGCGGCTGGGCCCGTGAGCCACGGCCGCTGAGCCTGCGCGTCCGGAGCCTGTGCTCCGCAGCGGGAGAGGCCACAGCAGTGAGAGGCCCGCGTACCGCAAAAAAAAAAAAAAAAAAAAAAAAAAGTTGTTCGTTTTGAAAAAAATAAATTAAGCGAAAAAAGAAATACACGTTTTTTTTAAAAAAAAGCTAATACAGTCCTGGAAATGGGAAAGCAAATTATCATTTTCCGATGATAGAAAATCCAAGAGAATTAACTGAAAAAGTATTTCCATTGATCAAATATGTTTAAATGTCACTGGAAACATGCTATACAGCTATTTATATATTTATTACAGTCAGCAAAATGTTCAAATATATCACTTTTTAAAAAATCATTCACAATAGCAACCTTAAGCACAAAATTCCCAGGAACATATTTAGTAAAGAACACGAGGGACTTAAGTATATTAAATTGTATAAGACTACTGAAAATATGAAAGAGGTTTCGAGTGAATAAAAAATAACTTTCTATGTATCTGAAAAAGTATTAGAAAAATTTAATGGGAAATGGCAACAGAAATAAAATAAAACAGGGCATTTTTGAAAGACCAAGGCCAAATGTTACTCTCCATCTCCTTGACACCCACGGTTACAAATGGGATCTGGGCAAGGGGTAGAAGTTTCAGGTTTGAGCAGGGCCAAGGGATGAAAAATGATGAAGATAATGGTTTCTCAGCTGGCCTCTTAAACTAAATTTGAACGACTAAATTTAGAGAAGTGAGAACCCAAACTATTTTTTCAAGACCAACTTCGTGAACATCTGAGCAATAAATGATGGTCAGAAGTTAATCTCTTTGAGTCTCTGGCACGAGCACAGCTGCCTATGAGTCATGGGGACTATATGCAGAGCACTGAGGGGGTGAGGAGACACCTCTCACTGCCTGCGTACCTGCCCAGCACCAGCTATCTGGAAATGCTGAGACGAGTGGAGATGGCACCCTTGGCAAGAGCTGCTACTCCTACGTTGAGTAGAGACAGCAATGGAGGAGAGCTCTCTGAGTAGCTTTACCAGCTGTGGCTAGTGACGAGTGGAAGGATGTGGACTTGGCACCTTTAGCAAGAGCATTGTTCTTGCCATCATGAGTAGAGAAGCAGTGGCAGGAGGCTTCACTTTGAGGCTTCACAGACTTGGGAACGTGACCAGAAGAAGACAGAGCAGGAAAGGAAGGATGTAGATTAGGGTTTCTGACCTCAACATCATTGACATTTTGGGTTGGATAATTCTTCGTTGGGGGCAGTGGGCAGCAGGGACTCTTGTGTACTGTCAGAAATTTAACAGCATCCCTGGCCTCTACACATTAGACGCTGGTAGCACTCTCATCCCAATAATGACAACCAAGAGTGTCCCCAGACATCACCAAGTGTCCCAGGAGGCTGGGGCTGGCAGGGGGATGCTGCAGAACTAACCCATCTAAGAACCACTGATGCAGATTGATTAGGAACTAGACTGAAACATTTAGACAGGTGTGTACCCCTTTGGGGGACTCTCAGAAATAAATGAGACAGAGGCTTTGATAAATACTCATTTTGATGCATACACATTTATGCCCAGATCCACATAGCAATGGGCGAGTGTATATGCCTGCCCAGAATGTTAACAATGTTGTGGGTTAGGATAAATGGATGACTTTTATTATCTTATACATTTCTTTATATTATTTTTATACATTTTTCAGTTTTCAAAAATGAACACGCACTACACTGTTGGTGGAATGTAAATTAGTACACCCATTGAGAGCAATATGGAGGTTCCTTAAAAAACTAAAAATAGGGCTACTATATGATCTCGTAATCCCGCTCCTGGGGATATATCCAGAGAAAACCATACTTTGAAAAGATACCTGCAGATCATTGCAGCACTATTTACCATAGCCAAGACATGGAAGCAATCTAAATATCCATCTACACATGAATGAATAAAGAATTTGAAAAGATACCTGCAGATCATTGCAGCACTATTTACCATAGCCAAGACATGGAAGCAATCTAAATATCCATCTACAGATGAATGAATAAAGAAGATGTGGTACATATGTACAATGGAATACTACTCAGCCATAAAAAAAGAATGAAATTATGCCATTGCAGCAACATGGTTGGACCTAGAGATTGTCATACTAAGTGAGGTAAGCCGGACAGAGAAAGACAAATATCATATGCTAGCACTTCTATGTGGAATCTGAAAAAAAAAATACAAATGAACTTATTTACAAGACAGAAATAGACCCACAGACATAGAAAACAAATTTATGGTCACCAAAGGGGAAGTGGGGAGGGATAAATTAGGAGGATGGGATTAACAGATGCACACTACTGTATATAAAATAGACAATCAACAAGGACCTACTGTATAGCACAGGGAAGTCTACTCATTATTTTGTAATAACCTATAAGGGAAATGAATCTGAAAAAGAATATATACAAATATCATATGCTAGCACTTCTATGTGGAATCTGAAAAAAAAAATACAAATGAACTTATTTACAAGACAGAAATAGACCCACAGACATAGAAAACAAATTTATGGTCACCAAAGGGGAAGTGGGGAGGGATAAATTAGGAGGATGGGATTAACAGATGCACACTACTGTATATAAAATAGACAATCAACAAGGACCTACTGTATAGCACAGGGAAGTCTACTCATTATTTTGTATAAGGGAAATGAATCTGAAAAAGAATATATATATATATGTATACATATATATGTACAACTGAATCACTGTGCTGTACACCTGAAACTAACACAACATTGTAAATCAACTATACTTCAAATAAAAAAGTTAAAATGTTTTAATTTTAAAAAAACTAGAAAAAATTGTACATGCACTACAGAGGCTCATTTAACCATTTTTTTGAGTTCCTCCTATATGCCAAGTAAACTAATGACGGTAGACATCAGGGTTGGAAATTCCAGGCAGGGGGTGAAATGGTAGACAGACCACAGACAATAAGCATAATAAATAATTGTATGTTAAAAAGTGATAAATTCCATTTTTAAAAAATGAATGAAGAGGCAATAACCCTAAATGAAAGTCATTCTTAAAAACACAAATAGCCAAGTTGATGTGGAAGCATTCTGTCCTCCTTCACGACCACCCTGTCATCTCGTTTCCATTCCTGAGTGCCACTGACCTTTCATACAAAATGACCTTTTTGCGGATTCTGGCCGTTGTGCTTTTTGTCCAGCCCCTGAAGACCTCACGCATCAAATGGAGCTTCTCACTCTGTGATGATAATCGGCCTCAAACAGCTTTATCAATAGCCCTTCCAGAAATTAGAACCGACAATGACATCTATTTTCTGAAACCCTTATGGTTCTCACGGCCATTTCATTACCTGAGGCATAGATTTGCTTGAAAATCCTGCCATGATAGTTGGAGCAGAGCTGCCTAATGCCCTTCAGGAAGTCTGGAGCTCGGGGTCTGATCCTGGTTGCAACGGTTAACAGCCCTGTGAGTTGTGGCTGCCAGCTGGTTGCAACTTAACTTGCTGTGAACAGGGGTTGTTAAATGACTCATTTAATCCTGAGCCAAACACCAAATAAATGGATATTATATTCAAGTGGGCTGGAGGAGAGGAACGGATGATATGTTTGCTTCCATCTCAATAATTAGGTTGATCGGGTCTTAGGTAAACAAGACAGCTATCGTGCGTGCCGGCTTCAGGAAACAACAGCACACATTCTTTGCAGTGTGTAGAGGAGAAGATGCTGTAATGTTTCATTTCACTAAAGCCTATCACACAGAATCTGATAGCCTTTTCCACGACAGCAGCAAAATACATAGGTTTGGGGGAAGTGGGTTAAGCAAATCATCTCATGATCATACTTTTACTGCGAGTTGACAAAAAGTCCTCTTCAGGATCTGCCCGAAGAACATCCAGCTGAAAATACTTTTAAACATTTTCTATCAGTGCCAGATGAAAAAATTAAAAAAATAAAATAAAATTGAGGATTAAGTTCATCGTTCCCCTTGCAGAAACCATTTTTTTCAAGTAGTTTCAAGTGCGTTTGCAAATCTCAGAAAAGCCGGCTTCAGGCTGGCAGTCTTTGAAGGTTTGTAGTACACAAGGTCCTCGTAAGCATGAAGATGTCTTGTTTCTCATAAACTCTATTTTGAAAAAAAAAAAACAAAACACTGACTTTACTTTGAAGACTTTGCATCAGTCTCTGGAGGCAAACAGGGCAGCAGTCCAGAATTTTCTTGGCCATCAGCACAAAGGAGGCTGCACATCAGTAACAAGGAGAAACGGCAAACTTCAGCAAAAAACAAAGACCTGTCCCAGTTTTAAAAGAAAGATGGAAAGAAAGAAAACAGGACATATGATCACCTAAGTCAGCTGCCAAGTATATGAAGTAGCTTCAAAAAGAGTGTAATAATGTTCCATTGGAAATGGGAAACTATAGTTACAGCTAGAAAATTGAGAGAGATAAGTTCCATAATGTTGTTGAGTGCTAATTGCGGATGGTCAGTGGAGCGGAGGCCATTGAATGAAGATAGGCCTGGAGTAATAGCAGATCTGTCAGCATCGGTCTCAAGACTAAACCATCTTTTTGTGAGCTCTGTATGACGGGGAACCACGTAGTACTGGAAGCCAGGGCTTCCCAGGAGCATGGAAGGAGGAGGAAAGCCTTTTGTGAATGTCAGATGTCGTGAACTGGTTTATTCCATTTGAATTTAATGATCGGTGTTGACATGAAAGGAAGACTAAATGGTTGGCCCCCACTTACATAGGCACCAATCACAGTGGGGGAGCAGGCTCCCCAGGGGGCAGTGGGTGGGGAGAACTGGTCCCTGAACATGTTCCACAGATGTGGAAAATGCTTATGTTCTGGACCAGGTTATACATAAACTTCCCAGGTTATACATAAACGTGTTCTCTAGTCCAACAACTAGGCAATAAAAAGTCACTCTGTATTTCACACTTCTGTTGCATTTTAATTCTTTCTATATCATTGCTCTTGGGGTTAGAGGATGCTTCTGAGAGCCATCTTTACAGCCTTTGTTTTTTTCTGTTTTTTTTTTTTTTTTTTTTTTTTTTGTGATACGCGCGCCTCACACTTGTGGCCTCTCCCATTGCGGAGCCCAGGCTCCGGACGCGCAGGCTCAGCGGCCATGGCTCACGGGCCCAGCCGCTCCGCGGCACGTGGGATCCTCCCGGACCGGGGCACGAACCCACGTCCCCTACATCGGCAGGTGGATTCTCAACCACTGCGCCACCAGGGAAGCCCCCTGTTTGTTTTAAGGTCCAAATATTTCATATAAGTCAAAGGCATGTTTCTCTCTTGTTCACAAAAGATCATTCATTTCACTGGATATTGGAGATTCCAATAGCCTGCTCTGATATTATACTCTGGAGAAAGCTACAAAGAGAACTTTACCCTGAGACCTATCTCTTTTTTGCAGTTATGTTACAAGAAAACTTATAGGAAGTATTATGATTATTAACATTGTATATTATGGGAGTATTTTAGGAGTTAGTTCTAATTTATGTTCCTAATGTAATCAATCTTCTTAGATTTCTCTACGCCTAAGTCTCCCCATCTTATCCTATACAAAATAATGTCGAAGGGGAACTTGGCAATCTCTGAGTATAAAAGAAAGTATCTAAACTGTGAAGCCTGACTCAGAAAATAATCCAGGTCACCTTACTCTTTGAAATGGGACAGTTTGAGCAATCTTGGAAACAGCAGACTGTCTGCAGTCTGACGACTTAAAGAATTATTGATGGAACTGTTGATGAAATTAAGAATGAGAATGATTAAATTTCAGGAGCCAGGGCTCTGCCACAGCCGGGCCTGTGGGGAACCTCAACAGAGAAACAACTGTCACTTGCATCCTCAAGAAGATTGCTTGGTACACAAGGTCAAAGCCAGTCAAGAAATAAGGGACTGTCACAGATCATCATGACTCAACTCATAAAATGTTACTGCTCACTGAAGATGATACAGCAAAGAAAGAAAAGGAGAGTGAAAATTAGTAAAAACTGATATCATTTACTCTTGCCTTTTCATAATCACAATTCTTAAAATGCCCAACACAAGGTACTTGTTCAGGAAAAAAATGGCTATTGTCATGGTCTAGATATTTTGTAAACACCATTTGCATTTCTGTTCAAAGCAGTTTGTCTTCGAATCTACACCTACAAACTGAGGCGCCTGTGCACCGGGCTGTGTTGGAAATCAAGGTCCTCCCTCTGGCATCTTGCAGAGGGCGTGGCGGTTCCCTCCCAGCGGTCAGGGACAGAGGCCCCCTCAGAGCACGTCTGCTTTAGCTTTTAAGCTTTTAGTTGGACACCTGGTAGGTAGGATTACCATTAAGTACAACAGGACTAGAAGATTGGGAGAGAAGTTAGGACTGATTTTGAGTTACCCTTGAGACATCCATGGGCAGAGGTAGAGCACACAGCTGGAACTGCAAGAGGGCTAGCCATCCTGACTCTCCTCTGACCACTATAATTTCTCTTCTGAAGCCCACTTTCTTGCCCTCCCTCTCATGACCCACCCCAGAAATGTACACATTCCGTACCATTAATTGTGAGCATTCCTTGTAACCTATACTTCAAGTCAGACCACTTAAAACATAACCTATAATTGCTGAAAAATCTTTTTTTATATGATCCACTTAAAAATAAGAAACTTAATCTTATTCAAACTATATCACTGCAAAATTGGTATTTCAAAAAGATTCTCCATGTGATATATTCATCAACTGATGGAAAAGCCAACAGTCAAATCATGAATCACCAGCAAAATGAGCAAAATGTTCTATCGTATTCAAAATGACAATTGTTTAAAATACAAACATTAGAGGATCCTAGTTATTTCTCTCTCTCTCTCTCTCTCTCTCTCTCTCTCTCTCTCTCTCTCTCTCTCTCTCCCCCCTCTTCCTCTGGCTCTCTGCCCCCTCTCTTCCTCTCACCTATGCATCTATATCTATCTATATATTTATCTACCTATAAATAATTGATGACATCCAAATTTATTTTCACAAATAATATTACCCTATGAAATCAATCACATGCTTTGTGTCTTATTTATTAAATTTTTAAAAATATGAAGTTAGGAAGATATATAGTTTCTTTTAAAGCAGACCTTCTTAAAATTACAGGTGAATTTAGACAGTAACACTAGCAAGTTGAAGGCAGCAGATTTGTACTGGGTCTGAATTCAACTTTCTTGCTAAAACTATTTTTATTTTGTAACAAAATTCCTATGGGGTTCCATGGAATGATCTGTAATTTCACTTCCTAGATGAGAATAGCTCAACTTTTTAAATTAACACGCAAAATATGCAGCACAAATCACTCTCTCTATATAATATAAGCAAATTTGAACTATAACAAAGGCTTCATTATGTAGGCTGATTTTAGAGGATTTTAGCTCTAGGGGACGTTAGAGATTTTGAGTACTTTTAAGCTATGTGGCATCACTGTCCTCAAATTTAATTTTCCAAAAGTTATTGACCTGAAAAGAATTCACTAATTCACTTTTTCTAATTAGAGCTGGACTCCATTCCTTT
The DNA here is from genome assembly GCF_002837175.3 of Physeter macrocephalus. Taxonomy (NCBI): domain Eukaryota; kingdom Metazoa; phylum Chordata; class Mammalia; order Artiodactyla; family Physeteridae; genus Physeter; species Physeter macrocephalus. The sequence goes on from NC_041223.1 coordinate 67,989,789, forward strand.
GTTGTAGACATTTATATTTAATTATATGAACAGTTGATAAACACACCATTTTATAAAGCACTGCAGAATGAATATTTTATTTCTCGCTTGCTCTCCCAGACTCTTACCTTACCAGAGCATCGTTTTTCCAAACACACAAACTCCTTTTAGTATTATTGTATCACTGTGATACAGTCCAAACTGAAAGGTCCCTCTACCAAACCACACATATGCATATTTTTCTTTGTATTGTAGAAGACTCAAGTGCAGTTGTACACGACAAAGAAACAACAAAAAAACCCTGAAAGCTCTGCTAGTGCATGCCTCTTGGAGGTGCATAATTCCCCTACCACTTCTCCAGGACTTGGTCCGGTCTCCTTAGAAGTTGTCCAGCCCTTGAAACTTCCATTGGCTCCCTTGGGTCTCCACCTCTGGCTCTGTTATGTAGTCTAACACGTTTTACTCTTCAAAAACTTCCCCTGACATTCAGCCCAAAAGTTCTTTAGTCTCACTCACAATTAATACTCCCCAGGACTGACCTTTGTGGGAAGTGCAATAAACCATTCCTTTCTCTCCTGAGCGCAAACGCTCTTTACACCCTGTGATTCCTCCCCTAACTCTTAGATGTCAGTGAAAATATTAAAGTGCACTCAAGATACACATTTCACTGCAGCTCAGCTCTTTGAAGATAACAGTTCTTAACCTTCAGAAACCAATTCAATCATTGATCCATTTGTTGAACAAATATTTTTTGAGCACCTACTGTGTACTCAGCATTGTGCTAAGCGCTGAACCTAAGGGACGTAAACCCGTCACCTACCCTCATTTACACCATTCAAAAGCCACAGTTGTCTGCCATATCACTCCTAGTAATAGGCTCAGCATGAATATCATTTTTCCTTTGCTGAAAACTTGATAATGTCTTCAGGTAGCAAGTATTGCATCTCAAATTGTGAATGAAAGCTAGACCATTTTAACTCATTTGGTGCAAGGCTAGGCCATTTGGAATATTTGACTCCAGGTATATTTGACTCCAGTTTGAGATGTCTTTTGTTCTCTTGTCTGACTATGAACTGCTGCATTCTTTACTCCTAAGGTATGAAGACGAATTGTTTGGTGCAGCTTTCTTTATGAGGGAACAGAAAGGAATTCTTTTTAAAATCATCGTCCTAATTTCTCTGACTACTTTTATAATAGATGCAATTAAAGCCCTTAAAATGTATTCCTTAAACTGAATTTCTCAAAATGAAAAAAAAAAAAAAAAAAACCCTCCCTACCAAGACAGAAAATGACTCAGTATAAGAGGACACCATCCAGGTACCCTTACCAATATAGTATATTTTACCCAATGCTGAGAGAAAGATTTTTGTTCAGAAATTGGTAATATGTAAATGTAATTGAGACAGAGGGATAGAAAGGGACAAAAGGACACATAAGAGAAATGAGAAGGAAATGAGTAAATATTTGTAAAGCACTAAGAACACACTCTGCTCACCCAGTAAGCACTATATTTGTGCTTATTAAATAAGGAAAGAAAAGCTGTTTAAGTGAAATATTTTTAAAACAAAAATAGTGACACAGTTTAGGCTCCTGCACTTCAGCGTCGGGGTGCAGGGGGCTAGTTCCTTTCCCTTCCTGAAGAGGCTGGAGAAGAACCAGTGGAGTTAAAGCCCAACCCTTGTACCTCTCAGTACTTGGTAGCATTGAAGCTGTTTTTGTTGAATATCCACACTGTCTGGAAAGCTAAAATATTTCATTCATGCTTCTGTAGATTTTTACTAGTGTGTAGGAAGATTAAAACGGGGGAAGGAAATGTTGGAATTTTAATTAGATACTTCATCCCCCTCAATATGGAAGGAATTAATGTTGCATCAGTTACAAGATTATGTATTTCTATTGTAACTTGTACTGACCTAAAAGCAACCATCGGAGTTATAATTCTTCCTGTCTTCTGTACACAAATTCACTTGTTTTGGCTCATTAATCAAAACCACCTGGTAATATAAAACAAATTGGACAATTAAAGAAATGCTAAAAACTCATAGGCATTAAGAACAGAGCACGTGCTACTGAAAGATGGCCCACCCCCTCTGCCAGTGTGTTGGGGAATCTGCCAGAGAGAAGCAAACACCATGTTCTTTATTAGCATCCATCATCACACGACCTAATCATCCAAGTAGTATTCAATTTCTATAGCAGGATAAAAGAAACAGTGGCAGGTATCTGCTTCAGAAACTACTGTAGCCTACAAAAATGACTGTTGGGCTTCCCTGGTGGCACAGTGGTTGAGAGTCCGCCTGCCGATGCAGGGGACGCGGGTTCGAGCCCTGGTCTGGGAGGATCCCACATGCCGTGGAGCAACTGGGCCCGTGAGCCACAGCTACTGAGCCTGCGCGTCTGGAGCCTGTGCTCCGCAACAAGAGAGGCCGCGATAGTGAGAGGCCCACGCATCGCGATGAAGAGTGGCCCCTGCTCCCTGCAACTAGAGAAAGCCCTCGCACAGAAACGAAGACCCAACACAGCCAAAAATAATAAATAAATAAATTTTAAAATGACTGTTAACATTATCTGCATTTTTCTCTATACATATGTACTTACCAATTTCCGGCCATATATGTCCCTGACGCTTAATTATCAATAAAAGTCACTCCTTTGGAAAGAACATTTGGATATTCACAACTAAGACACACAGAAGATTCATATAATGTTATGTATAACTTCACACACATGTTACCAATTATTTGAAATATACTTAACAGAACATATACTCTAAACAAAATGCCATGAAAGCAAACATGTTTCCTGACTAACTACATTTGTTTTACAAATCATGAATTCCCTTAAAATCTGGCCAAAGGATGCTAAACTATCAAATGAACTAAATGGCGAGACTGACATTGTTTTCACAAAAGCAATATTCTAGGAGATAGCAAACGAATTCCATAAAGTGAGTTGGTCTAAATCCATGTGCCGTAGCAGGAAGGCAGGCAAAGCCTGGGATCAGAGGAATCAAGACGGCGAGATCAGGGACATAAATGAGAAATTGATATTGTCTCTCTAATGTTAAATCTTATTTTTCATAAAAGTCATGATATTAAACTGTTGACTCTTAAGCTGCCACACCAACTAAGCTTACTTTCGTTTCAAGCCTTCACAGCCAAATTCCTGTCCTTTGACGAACAGGGTTTGCAGGGTTTGTGAGGCTCTCCAAATCAGAGCCCTACTAGCCACACACAGAGCATGTTACCTGTCTCATCGTTGGAATGAGCAAAATCGTCAAATTTTCTGGCTTTTTAAAACACGGTATATACAGAAGGTCAAGCCTCCGTTACTGTGCTAGTAGTCCTGACCTATCTTTAACAATGTATGGAAAAGGTTTTATTTCATTAATTTATCCACAAAATATTTATGAAGCACCTACTACGTACCAGACACTAGTCCAGATGCTGGAGCCCCAGCATTGGGGAAACAATAAAGCAGACTAAAGTCATTGCACTCATAACATAAACATTATTGAAATTATCATAACACTGATATTATCATATTATATCATATTATCCTATGATATTATATCATATTATCATAACACTCAAATTATCATAAACATTGGGAGAACAAAGGGAGGCACAAAAGAATATACAAGATAAACTTATATGGATAATTTACGAAATAGTGATAGATGATGGAAAAGAACAGAAAATGTGGGAAGAGTTGCAATGTTAAATAGGATGGCCAGGGAAAGAGTAAGTGCAAAGTCCCTGAGGTCGGAACATGTTGGTGTGTTCAGATACCAGCAAGAAGTCCCAAGTGACTGGGGCTGAGTGAGGGGAGAGAAGAAGATGAAGTCTGAAATGCGGGCAGGGCAGTGTTGGGAGTAGAGAACAAATCTTCCGGAGCCGTGTAAGCCTCTATATTGTCACTCCAGCCACATACACATTTGTGCTTCCCAGGACACCACTCATACACCATTCAGCATGAATTATGACCCTGGACTTTACAAACCGGTCGTCCTGCCTGCCATTGTAAGGTCTTCATATTTGTGCATTTTCCAGTAGTTGGAAGTAGTTATTGAGATCTTGTACGACCATGGCAGCGGTTTGAAGAGTGTAAAATGTAAATAAGATATCACGTCTAACTCTGAAAGGGTCACAATTTTTATCCTAGCCTGAAAATGCCCTTATCAAGCATAGGACCTCATCCCCAGGTTATATAAAGGCCACCCTGAAGTCACAGTTTTAATCATCCGTGCTTTAATTGAAATCTTCACGTGATTATCAATGTGAAATCCTCTCATTGTTATTTTACCTGCACATCAATATAACCTATTTAAATTCGTGAGTATCTTCTCTTGAAATTGGAAAATGGCTATTTGATGTGGAACACCATCAACAGGTGATTAGACCAGCCAATTTGGTCGATGGAGATAAGCAGTTGAGTTGAGACTTTCATCTAGCACAGCTGTGGAAATATCCTGTGTAAACAAGGTCACACGAGACCCACACTCCTCTGCCAATACTCAGGGCTACAGCAAATAGGTCTAAGAGCCATCTCACTCTGGCCCTTTTCCAACCCAGTGATGAATCCATTTATCAAAATCACTGCCAGGTAAAGGTTGTAAGACCTTGACCAGGGTATTCCTTAAACTTTAAGAGATGGAACACTTTGTAATGTATTTTCTAAATTGAAAGTCACTTATCCTCTTAGCACCCCAAGAAGGTTTATGAACCAAATGCATGCTAAGAAATATTTTGAAAAGAACCAGTTAGGATTTAGATGGAAAACGTAAACACAGTGGATTGCGGTATACTCCCAATTCTATCTAAAATAGATTTTCAGAATTTAAAGTGTAGGGTCCTATTTACTCAAGAAAAAAAAAAAAATCTGAAGTACTGGAAATGGGAAACAGTAAAACTCTAGGATTTCATCCAACTATTGCTTGGAAATGAAAATTCCCCAATGGGAATAGGTCTTTGAAATGGGACATCTGGGTTTTACTAAGTGGGTAATTAAAAGTTTGAGATCCTGCCTGGAAAATGGGACAAAAGCTCAAATTACCAAGATAGGTGAGACATTCCCCACTGCCTTTATCACAGAAATGGCAGGGGTCCAGGCTCTAACAAAGCAAGGCAGAGAATGAGTGGCACGTTAAACCACCCAAGGATAAAGAGGACTTTGAAATCTGGTTTCTAGGGGATATTTGTCAGAAAGTATGCTATACTCCCCACAGCTAATCCTCTGTTCCAAGTCCAGCACAGAATGATTAATGCTCAGCCAGGTAAATCGTCATCCTCTACTCTTTCCTGACTCATGATCAAGACTTGGGCTTTCCAGGGCAATGGCCAGGCACCAGCTCAGAATGAAAGTCACCATCCAGATGTTCACCTGGATAGCCCCCTAAGGTATATAGATGCACCTCAGACTCAAATTCAAATAGAAGCAGTCTGACTGTGGTTTATTCTGAGAATGGATAAGGTTATAGGGTACAATACTGAACTTAAATGAGAATCTGATTAAATATGGACTTCGGGTGGTCTTCCCAAACCAGCTCATATAGGACTTCTCCCCATATTCTATACAACTTGATTATTTTTTCTTTCACATTTTTGTTTAAAGAACATTGGGTAGAGCATCTAGCTGGGTTGAAGGATTAGTGATAATAGACCCAGAAGAATGCTCAGGAAAAATTGTCACTGTATCACCATGGTTCAGAACGTGCCTCATAGTAATGACATTCTACTCAGCAGGTTATTCCATCCAGGGGGACAGTTTATAATATCATCTGACAGTGAACATTAGTAATCTTTAGGGTCTTTGCATCACAATCCTCCAGGAGGCCATGAAGAATCAAGGTTCAAAGCTTGAAATATCGCAGTCCTTACACAATTTTGTAAAATAGTAGGAAAAGTATAAAGTATAATATTGTGGTAGAAATGTGAGCACTGTGCCATGCTAAGAAAATGTTTAGTTAGTTAGTAAGTATAAATTAGTTTAATTTGGCACCCAAAGTAAGAATTTCCCAAGGCTAAGCACTAATTCCCAGCATCAGCGTTTCACAGTTAGAATTTAGAAATGTTCAGCATTCATCCTAATGTTGCAAATCTTCTAGGAAAAAATATTTTTGACAATCAAGTCTATTTCAATCTCATGGTAAATTCTGACAATGGTTTATTCTTTTTACTGTACAATAAAAGGGATATATACAGCCTGAAAAAATAGATTAGAAAACAAGGGAAGAGGGTTTTCCAAGTTTGATCTTGTCCTTTCTAATGTCTGTGACATCGAGTAAGATACTGAAGCTCTCTGGGCTTCAGTTTTTCTTTGTATAGGAATAATCATGTGGCTATTTTGTTTCAATCATGTTAAAATTTTGACTAGAAGTTGTTCAATGTTTTACAAAAGGCAGTAAAATGAACAAACCATCTCTCGAGGTCAAGGCCACAATACCCTCTACAACCATCTGCCTACCTTTGCCTGACGCCCTAATCCCACTTTTTAGGCCAGAAGTTCCTGGAGGTAGTTAAGCAAGACCAAACATTTCTTTGCTTGTTTTCATGCTTATCAGAACCCTGCAAACATCCCATCTGCTAGGATTTCTCAGTTGATCTGGTACCTCATGGAACCATCCTCGACCTCAGGCCCTGGCCAGGAGGGCAGAACAATAGAAAGGCGACCTATCCAAATGCCCTGCCAGCTGTGGATATGGATAGAAGAGGATGAACATCTGGAGTCTGTTGGGCCCACACTCTCACGGAGGGGGAGATTGCCATAAGCTACCACCTCATTAGTAATCCCAGTGGGCATTGTGTCCTCGCGCCCTGTGTCCATTTCATTACCCCGCCACTATGACCACATCACCACCTCCCCCTAATCCCATCCCTCATTATCCTTCCTGACATCTCTTTAAAGAGTCTAGTGTCACAGGGCTTCAGATCAAGAGCAGAGAGGCTGGTAACCCTGGACTCAGAAGTGTGGGCTGGACCAAAATGATATTCATCTTGTGTCCTCTTTGCACTAATTTTAACTCATTTACTGCTATGCCCACACATGCCTTAGACACAGGACAAAGAAGAAAATTAGGGAGGAAGGAGCAGCAAATGAGAACTTCTACTTTCAAACTGAAGTAATTTGGTGTCATGTTTTAGCTGCTACCTCAGATGGATATTAAGGATAAAACCATATTGAGAAGCTAGAATAAAAACTGTGAACCATCAAAGTCCATTCCTTTGCTTATTCTTTTTGCTTGAATAAATCAACATGTAGCTTTTGTATCCAGTTGCACAGCGCTTGCATAATCTATCCGATTCTGAGAGATTAAATTTCTTCAAAAATCTTATTATCAAATTGATCAGTTTTGTAATAGGATAAAAGTGGTTGTACTTTTCCCCTCCATTGAAGGCATCAAAGATAAGAAAAGAGTTTTTACTTTTAAGAAAAGTAACCAAAACATAACTTCTTAACAGATGCTAAACTTCATCTAACTAGACTCTGAACATAACATCTTGAAATAAATATTCTGACAAATAAAACAATATGATACATGGAAAAATTATGAAAACTCAGTAGATATAAAAATACCTTGTCTCATAAAGCTCAATGTTGCGGTCTGGATATCTTTTTTGGGTTTAAAAAGTCCAGAATTAAACTATGCTATAAAATGCAAGGAAAGTACAAATAAACCTTTTAAAACATTTGGTTTTTTTTTTTTTAATACGACTGATACAAGGACTAAACGCAATAATCATGAAATGTCAAAGCACAAAATGTGGTTCCAGCATGTACAAATAATCTAGTCAAGGATAGGATCTCCGAGTCCGCCATGATGCTACAATGTTATGAATTTCCTGGTGAACCATGGCGATGATCACCCCCGACCCCAATTCTGAACACAACGATATAAATACTGAAGATTCACGTGGTGCTTCATGAGTTGACCTCATAATTTAAAGCCCTTGAGGAAATTCAAAAGAAAAGTAAGAAACCCATTCTTTAACTCACAAACGGGTGGCTTTGGCCTTTTCTCTGCTTTTAGTCATGAGAAATTTCCCCCAAAACGCGTGGCACTCTGCTGGTGCTGCCTGCAGCCTGTGTAACAGGGAGGAGTGTGAGATCTGTAAAGGATCCCTGGGGAGTTCCCTCGGAAGAGTTCGCCTAAGTTCACAAATTCTCTCATGTACTTCTGTAAATATCAGGAAGAGGTAAATATGAAGAAAGAAAAAAAGTCACCAGCATAGTAAAAGGATGTTAATGAGGAAAAATAGACTGGAATTAACAAGAGAGAAGTTTTAGCCTAAATATCAAGGGGAAAAAGAATTTCCTGATAATAAACTCACTAGATTAAAGTACAGAATGATTTTTAAAAGACATAACAATTTTAAACCCATTTAAAACTAGATATCTACAAAAACAATACAAAAGATTCTTTTAAAGTCTCCATTAGCTCCTAGAGGAGAATATATCTAGATTATACACATATTTTTATAATTTAGCATTTTCTAGGATATTCTTTGACACTCCAAATACCTAATATTTAGAGTTCTTGTAGTAATTTGCCAGTCTTTGCTCTAAGCACTTTAGATACATATCCTCACAATAATCCTATGAAGTAATTACTATTTCTAAGCCTGTTTTAATAGGAAACGGAGGACCAAGAATCTAAGTAACTTGCCCAAAGTCACACTGATTGAGCAGTAAAAGATTCAAACTGGGGGTATGGCTCCAACATCTCTTGTGTAGAGATTTGCATAAAAATATCTTGGCTTAAAATGTCAGTTATTATATAGCTAATTCATCTTTCAGCAATTGCTATCATTTTACATGGTCAAATGAGGCAAAACTATGAAATGGGTGAAACTTGTATACTTTGTACCTTTCTATGTCCTTTTTCCGAGTCCTGTCCCCCCTTAGAGAATTCTTCCTACAGTCCCTGGCAACTAGGATCCTCTTTTTTTTTTTTTTTTTTTTTTTAACCTTTTCTCCTAACAAAACCTGCTGACAGGGACTTCCCTGGTGGCGCAGTGGTTAAGAATCCTCCTGCCAATGCAGGGGACACAGGTTCGATCCCTGGTCCAGGAAGATCCCACACGCCGCGGAGCAACTAAGCCCGTGCGTCACAACGACTGAGCCTGCACTCTAGAGTCCGCGAGCCACAACTACTGAAGCCCACGCGCCTAGAGCCCGTGCTCCGCAACAAAGGGAAGCCACCGCAATGAGAAGCTCGCACACAGCAACGAAGAGTAGCCCCCGCTCGCCACAACTAGAGAACGCCCACGTGCAGCAACAAAGACCCAACGCAGCCAAAAGTAAAAATAATTTTAAAAATTAAAAAAAGATACACATTACCATCACCCCCAAATTTCCTCATGTTCCTTCCAGTCTCTAAAATCTGAATGTATTTAAAAGAAAAAAAAAAAACCTGCTGACAGTTGTAAAAATGATGTAATAAACATATTCCAATGAACGGCAATTGACCAGAGGCTCCTAGTAAATAGTGCCCAATAAGTAGCTATTGAATGACTATTGAATGGTAAGGCATTGCCTCTCCCCAAAATATCTTAATGACTTCCTAGCACCAAAAGTTCTAGGATTCAGCAGCTGATGGGCTTAAAACCTTCACATTGGTCTTTGCATAATTGAAATAATAAATTCAGAGTCATGTAGTACAGTTTTGCAAAGCTAATCTCACTTGCCTATGCTCAAGTCAGTTTCAATGAGGGAGGAGGACAGAGAGAGAGAGAGAAAGAATGGATGGTATTGCCAAAGATTAAAACAAAGGTTACTGTATGCTGTGATGGGAGTCGGGGGAGTGGAGGCAGTGTCTGGGGCAAGGGGTGGCAAGTATGAGAAAAGACAATTCTAAACCCTGGAATTTCAACACCTATGTGTTCCACAAAAACCAAGAAACAGCTCAGGGGGAACATCTGCCAGCTGCTTTCAAATGAAGGAGAATCATTCTTCCAATGAGAAAATAGTGATGAAGGATCATCTTGGACTGAGAATAAAACTGAATTTTTACAGTGCCAACATCAGGCTTATTTCTAGAATCTTCCCTCAACATTTGTACGTGCACCAGGAGAAAGAGAAAGAGAATCAGGAATGCGGTTCCTCAGAATTAAAAGCATATTGGAAAAATAGTTCCATTAATCATGTGCCTAATTTCAAATACAGAAGTTTTATTAGGTTGAACCACATAAAGCTGACATTTCTGTTCGACCTAAAAGAGTATGCCATATTAATCAGTAGGTGGCTGTAAATCACAATAATACCTAATATTTTTAAGTTGTGTTTGTTATAAAATGACTTTCCAATGGTCACACAGCTGGCAGACGGAAAGCTTTCTGACTGGCAAAGTCTTCCCTTTAATAGACTGTAAGTGCCTTCCCTAGAGCATTTATCCATTCAACAAATATATTTGAACATTTACCATGTGCCATGCATGGCGCTGAAGGTCGTTTTTCAACGTGGAGGAATCACTTGCTCATTCTTACCCAACTGTTGGCCCCCAAGAGCAGTCTGGGAAGCCCTGAGTTTGGCCAGTATGAGTCAGATCAAAATTGTAGGAGGGAATGAGTGGTGATAAGAAATGACAAGAAGTTGCAGACCTGATGATGAGATTTACCTGCTTTTTTCAAGGAAACAAGTGTGTAATTTAGATCCCAAGACAAGCGGAGACAGGAAGGCAGTCTGGGCAGACACAGCTTTAAATAAACCCACCTAGTCCTGCCTTGTAATCATAGCTTTCTCAGCCAAAAATGTCATGTCAAAGGACCGTAACGCAAGGGTGGAAACAGTCCTTTCCAGGGCTGTGGGACGTGGGCCTTGGACCTGCAGCAGCATCACCTGCTGCTAAAAATACCTGCAGATTAAAAATACAAACTCCCAGGCCTCACCCCAGACCTTCTGAACCAGACATTGCTGGGGCCCAGCAATCTGAGTTTTAACAAGCCCTCCGGGGGACTTGCAGACACAAAGGGTTGAGGAACTCTGTTTTAGGGAAAATGAGAGATCCTGCCAGGGGGTAAGAAGGTGAAGACAGTGCAGGACCCCACAGGGCAACATAAGAATGCAGTCCATCCAGTCAGAAATACAAATCCTGCTGAATTTCCCATTTTCATATGAAAACATAAACACTCTGTCAGTGAGCATTTAGTCAATGAAAAATAAAAATACAAATAAAGCAACAACTAACACTCACTGAGCGCTTCTTAGGTCCCAGGATCTTAGCCAGCTAAGTACTTCACAAAGGTTTCATTTAGTCCCCAAAACAACCTTATCATAGAGCAGGTATTTACAGATAGAGAAATGCTAGAAACCCGTGAGAAGTGAAATACTGGTAGGTTAAATAACTTCCCATTCTCCTGTGCATCTAGCACGTCGTGGACCTAATTGCAAGTGAGGCAGCCGGACTGCACTCAGCTATCTGGTGTATTTCACAGGACATACTAAGGTATCATAGCTCTCATTCCCAGTGTGAAAATATGCCCATTTATCCATACATTTTCCGATCAAAATACTGTAGCGCCCACAACAAGGTGAGAGGAAAGAAGGATGTATGCTCTCTTTGCTGACTTCCTACCCAAACCAAATACTTTTTAGTTTCATTCCGGGAAAAAGCATCCACCAGAGAACAAAGGATGTAGCTCCACCTAGTGGATGAATGTCTCCATTTATCTCAGAAAGCCTTTCCGTTGTGCCAAGAGCCCGGTAATGAAAATAGAAGCTACTCCTGACAAATCACTACAAAGCGAGCAAGCCCAGCTAGGAGCGGAGTCTCGGTTCAAGAAGCGGGCTCAGCTGTATTCCTCTCCGGTCATGACCTTTTCCTGCGAGCTGTCTGTGCCACAGCCCATTCTGGAGGAACACAAGAAAGGACACGCCCAGCTAGAAACCCTGTTCTCCCCCCATCTCTGTGCACTGCTTTCTGAATCTCTAGGCGCAGAGAATGCCGCCTGACTTCTCTGGGTCTTGCTGTAGGAATCGGGAAGGATTATGCCTGTAAAACGGAAATGCTAATTCCGCGTAACCCCACGGACCCCCTTTAGGCTTCACTGAATAAGACACACCTTTCACTGTCTGCACACTCTCCTGAGAAAAGGAGAGAGCAGGTAAAGATATGGGACACAGGACAGTGACACAATTTACCTTAGTTCCTTTAGTGACGGGAAGATCAAAATGACAGATTTTACCAGGCTTAACCTGACTCTCCATCCAGAATCATCAAGAAAAGGAGCATTGCCACTGGCATATGCCCCAGAGGTTGTCCAGATAGTTCAGGGAAAATTTCAACTTCCTGCGATTTCGTGATCTGCTCCAAAGAGATAAAATTCCAATCTGTTTTTCCAAGCCACCCACAGCAGCAGCATTTTCCAAAGTGCAGGAAATATTTGTATACGGCAACGGGGCTCTATGTTTATTCAAGCTTAGGAGACAGAGGCTTAAAAAAAACAAACAACAGCAGCAACAAAACCAAAGCCTGTTGACTGAATTCAGAGCTTTCTACACTATTTAGATGATAAATCTCCAAGTGAAAGGTATGGTCCCCTCCACTTCCTCGGGTCTCTGGCTCTTTCTTTCTTTTTCTGGCAAGAGCCCCCAGTGGGGTGGAACACACACGGCACACCCTAACCTAACGCGTGCTTATCACAAACCCTGCTCTCTTAGTGCACGGCTGAAAATGAGGCACCCAAACAGGCTGTTGCGGTCAGTGCGGTAACTTCAATCACCAGGATTTAAGATCTCCTAACTAGTGTGTCTGTGAGGAAAGCTAAATATCCCTTGCCATTTTGCAATATAATTACAAGTATTTTCTTCTTATTGGCGAGCTCCACCAGCCCTGGGAAATGAGCTCTCTAGCCAGCCTTTGTAGACAAGAAAGAACCTTCCTCAGCACACGTCTCTGAGTGTCCTGCCCTCTGCCCCCTCCAGACTTCTGGAAGCCCCTCCTGTCTCCAGGGTCTGATTCTTCCCGTTAGCAATGAAGGATGCATTTGGTGGCCTGGTGGACAGAGATTCTGAGAATTCAAGGAGACCTAAGGCACAGTCTCTGCTCCCCAGGAGCCTAGATTCTTATCTCTAGGATTGCTTCTAATCTGCTCAGCTGCTGGCTCTGTTCTCTGATTCTAAGGACTGAAGATGTTAGGTGGTTCGCCCGCCCCCTGGGGCGGCACCCAAGGGGGTCCCGCCCTGGATCTTCCCGTGGTTTCCCAGCACACCTGCAGCAGTCACCTCTGCCACTACTTTTTTCCTGATCAGGGCTTGAGCCACTGTTGGAACTGCTCTTGGAGATTTTTGCTTTGTGTTTTGCATTATTACATCTCCACATCTTAGGTGCTCTCTCTTAGAAATGGCAAAGACTGCTTTTACTGTTTCTTCCCTTTTTGTAAAAATAAGTACCAGAGAGAGAGAGAGACAGAGAGACAGAGGCCCCAGTCACCTGCATGCTATCAGTTGTCTCTTCAGTTCTGTAAAGCCAGGACACAAAGAAGCTGTCGCCCAGTCACTCTGAACACTCTGAACAGGCTCGCAAAGATGTGGGACCATCCTAACTACAGCCTGAGGCAGTGGCCTCACAACTTTTGCACACTCAGCTCAGCCAGCCAACGGGGAGGTCCTCCCCTGGAGACCCCCTTTCAGTACCAGAGTTCATATTTATCCTCGCAGCAATCCTTCTCCACCCCGCTCAGCACCCAGACAGCAGCATTCCCTTTTATCACTCTAATTTGACAAAAATGTGCTTATTTCAAGATCACACCCCGGAGAGAAGGAAAGAAATTCTATTCTTCCTCTCCTCTCTTCTGAGCGGCATCATCCGTTTTCCCTGGGCTCAGAAGACCAGGTTGTTAATGCAATCGTGGGCTCGCGCAGGAACAGAACTGCCGTTTATAACCTCACTTCTGGGGAAGTGGCCGTGCCTCGAGCACAGATTCAGGCACCCGGGGAAAGACCCCTATTCAATGATTGAAGGGATAAGTCTAAGTGTCACTCTGCCTTCTGATAAATAAACTTTCAAAATGGAAGTTTATGAGTTGGGGACTTCTTTCATTTAGGCATTGACCAAATGATCCACTGAAAGTAAAAGATTGAGGGCTGTCAGAAAGTAAACTTTGTTATACAAGACTGCAAATGTGAGATGGGGGCAGGAGAGGCAAACTACAGTTCCCAGGAGATAGGTGGCAGACTGCCCCATGCCAGAGGGCACAGAAGGCTGACCTCTGACATCCTGAGTAACTACCAGCTCCCATCTTGCCCCTTACAAGGCTTGGTCCTTCTCAATGGCTGGATAATAGGAAGTGCCAGCGTCACACCTTGCTTTGAAAGGATACTGACTCCTGCCTTAGATCATCTGGAGAAAAAAAAAAAAAAAGCTCCAATCTAAATTCCAAGGGAAAATTAGATACTTACATCTCAGTTGTTGTTTTTTTTCTCTCCTACCAAATATGCGGACAGAGATAAAGCACCCTTCAACGAGTGTCAAGAGTTCATTGTTCTTAAGAATAGCTACGAGGGCTTCCCTGGTGGCGCAGTGGTTGCGCGTCCGCCTGCCGATGCAGGGGAACCGGGTTCGCGCCCCGGTCTGGGAGGATCCCACGTGCCGCGGAGCGGCTGGGCCCGTGAGCCATGGCCGCTGAGCCTGCGCGTCCGGAACCTGTGCTCCGCAACGGGAGAGGCCACAACAGAGGAAGGTCCGCATACCACAAAAAAAAAAAAAAAAAAAGAATAGCTACGAAATTCTTTAACATGGTCTTCAAGGCCCTGTAAGACCTCATACTTCCTAGCGGCCTCCCAAGCCTAGGTCATATCACTCCCCACGCCAGGCTACTTCCTGCTGCAAGGTCTTTGCACAACTATACCCTCTGCCTGGAATTCACTTATTCCTCCAAAAATCATCCATAGCCCCCCTCACCCATCAATACTCAGCTCAAATGTCTCCTCCTCAGCAACTCCTTCCCCAACCGCATCTTCAGTTGGGCTCCCGCACCCCGAACCCTTGCCGTGTATTTTCACAGCCCTCTTTGCTTCCCGGTACTTTTCATAATGAAAAGTGAGTAATTTATTGGATAGTTGGCTGATTCATGCCCGCCTCACCCCACCCCACTAGCACAAAGAATTGCAGATAGAGGCACCCAAATTGAGAAATGAAGGAAGGAACTTCAGGGCTTTAAAACGAATTTGAAAGAAACCTCCCTTTGGTCACAGCTCCTGCAGAGAGGCAATACCTCACAGAATCAAGAACACAAACTCTGCAGTCAGACTGCCTGGATTGCCGTCTCAGCTCTGCCACTTGTCAAATCTGTGACCTGAGGCAATTTGCATAACCTCTCTTTTTCAGATTCCTTCTTTGTAAAAATGAACTATTTGTACTATGTAACCTCCGAGCACTGCTATTTGTTTTCAGTTTGGGGTTTATTTTTAAGCTTTCAACCAGATGGTAGGCTACCTGAGGCCTTGCAAACCCGTAACTCTTACCAGGCCAGACAGGGTTCTCTGTCCATGGTTTGCATCGTGGGATTTCATTTCATTCCTTTAAATTAAGTGTAGGGGAGCACTGTGCTTTCAGTGACGATCCAATGCTCTGTATAAAGCTGATGTCTATGGATTGAGGTCCTCGTCAATGTTTTGGAATATAAGTACGATTTTCATTGCCAAAGCTGTGATCACAACATGATCTTCACAGAGTAGAGACTATGGATATTTTTTGTAAAAAATTATTTTGGAGTCATCGTGTCTATCTTTCCTTTCATGATGTTCCTTTTCTCCCACAAACTCAGGAACTTGGATCCATCGGTCTCAGTGGGACAGTATCCAAAGTGCTCATAGGGTGTGAGATACGTACACCACACACACACACACACACACACACACACACACATACACGTACACGAGCGTATGCACACTCACACACACACACACGCATATATGTGTAATCTTACGTTATTTCACCCTGATAATTTTATTTACCAGAAAGCACCGACCATCTGTTGAGAGCACTGCTCAGCATACTCATAATCAGAAGGATCTAAATTCTGACATTACAATCACTCAAACTTCAATTTCTTCCTAAATTTTAACACTCAGAGTGCCTTCATGACCAGCCACATCTGCTCAAAATCCACAACATGAAGTGAAAGAAGACAGAAAAGTGTGAGTGAAGCTCATTCTTTTTTCTTTTTTTCCATTTTATTTATTTTTGACTGCGTTGGGTCTCCGTTTGCTGCGCGCAGCTTTCTCTACTTGTGGCGAGCGGCGGCTACTCTTCGTTGCAGTGCGTGGGCTTCTCATTGCGGGGGCTTCTTTTGTTGCTGAGCACGGGCTCTAGCCATGCGGGCTTCAGGAGTTGCAGCATGTGCGTCCTAGAGCACACGGGCTTCAGTAGTTGTGGCGCATGGACTTAGTGGTTCTGCGGCATGTGGGATCTTCCTGGACCAGGGCTCGAACCTGTGTCCCCTGCATTGGCAGGTGGATTCTTAACCACTGCGCCACCAGGGAAGTCCAGAAGTTCATTCTTATATCTCCTAATTGGTTGTCTCCTGAACAATCTGATGTAAGAGGGCAGCCCCACAATGTGGAATGTTGTTCTCACCACCTATTTCTGGTCTTTCCTGTGCTTTTAAAACATATAGATATGCATAAATACATAGAATGAAATACAACAACCTACATAGTTAGATCACTAGAAAAGCAGGGAGACAGTGTGGAGGTTTTCTCTGGATGCCCAGCCCAGCTGTTTCACTTTGGCCACCATAGGATCAATGAGGGTGTGACACCATCGCATCTTCCCCTTGGCTGCAAGGGATAAATCGGCCATGTGACGATTCAGCATGACCCAGGGTCTCACACATCCTCAGTCCGTAAATGCCACTAGCCTGTATCCCTCCACATTCGATGCACACGTTTCCAGCTGTTCATGGTGCTCCAAGAGAAGGGCAGGAACAAAGACTGGGCATATATTTGCTAATCGAAATTGGCTTCAGTCCAAGTTTGGCACCTGAATCATATGTCTCCTCCAGTGAATGATTCCACCTGACATTACTGTAAAATCACATTTGATTGTATTTGTTTCTAGTTGTCTACCTTAGAGTTTAAATGATCTTCCTTACATTTCATCCCCAAGTTCATGAGACAATTTATTACCTGATATCTACAAAGTGACTCCATTTACTATTATTATAACCATGTCATTCTTCCAAAGCTTCACTCTGGAATATTATGACAAAATAGCAAGAACATAGTTTTAACACACATAAAAATTATTACCATGCATCTGTGCAAGTATTTCTTTCCTGCACTGAGGTCCACAATCAATTCTATTTGTGCATACTACACAAAGGGAGTAATAATTTAACACCCCTTGATATTTTTTTTCCTTTTCCTGAAATCTATTCAGAAGGCAGTAAAGGCCTCCAAAAGCTCAGCTTTGTGCCAAATCTCTGCAACAGTCCTCCTGCAAAAACTCGAACAAAATAATTAAGGAGCTGCTTAAGCAACCATTTGCCACAAACCAGATTGAGGGATTTGAAATATATACAAATATTGTTAAATAACCCCCCAAAGGGGAAATTCTTACTAATAAGTGAGGGCTGAGGCAGCTCCTGCTACCAGCTCTTCATCCTGGGAGTACATATGAGTAAATATAAACAGGTTCCAACATTTGTTATCTTCCCTAAGGTATCTGAAAGAAAGGCTTTGACTTTAATGGCTACAAATCTGGGGCAGAGCCTTTTCTAATAAGATTTCATAATCTTCCTAGCACAATACTCTCTATGTTAGAGTAATCCCACGACTCATAATTCCCCAGCAGTTAGTGTGCCAGGGTGAACGTCTGAGTCTCAGATAACATTACAGCTGTGGTTTATGCCCCGATTGATAACATAGTCGATGGAGGCAACCTGTCCCAGAGAAAGGATCCAAAAAAGCTTTGCATAGTGTTTATGATACAGATAACCTCCTGGCTGACATCTACTGAGGAAAACCTTTGATGGATGAAAGAGGCTGTGAGATTCTGTGCACCCAGATAGTGCTGGTGAATTTCTCGTATATCACTCTTTAGACAATTATAGAACTTCAGTCATTTTATTTGGTCACACATGCTTAACTGATTTTTATAACAATATGGTTTGTGGAGAGTATTTGATAAATATAATGAAATCATTTTATGCTAGATCCCAGGACACAGGCCCAGGAAATGATATTAAAAGACAATATTTCTTTGTTATGCATCGTATTAGGTCTGTCCTGTTACTGGAGCTTGAGTCTGAATGTTTAAGAACCTCCTTGACCAATACATCTTCCACCGAATTCCTTGCTGCTCACAGTGTGGCAAGTTGACCCCAGCATCAGCACCCCGGGGAGCTTGTTAGAAATGCAGAATCTCAGGTCCCGCCCCACACTTACTGAAGCAGAATCTGAACATTAACCAGATCCCTGAGTGTCCCTATGCACACTGAAGTTTGAGAAGTACTGGTCTGTTACACCTTAGAGCAAGTTGCAGCCACAGGCTGGAGCCAATAAATAATAGAAAGGAAAAGGATGTGGACACCATGAAACCAGGTGCTTTCACATCTCTTCCCTCTAGCATCCTTTCCAAGGAAGTTTGGCAGTGACTAGCAGTCTTAGACTGCAACTTAAATGGCTCCAGTGGGTCACGGATTACATGTGAAGTAGTAAACACATGGGAGGGTTTTGCAAAAAAGGAAGAGAAGGCACTTCTAGAGAACCTGATAAAAGAATATCCATGGTTTAGACTGGAAATTCTTAAATTGTTTCAGAGCGGGTTAATGCGTGTGGAGTGTGCAGAGCAGAACTTTACATCCCCTGAAATTTATCAGCTTCTCAGGTGTACCTTACCTATGTTCATAACTTTGATCTACCATGATTCATTCCGTTCCTAATAGGCTTCACTAGTCCTTAGAGAATATACAACTAAATGAATGAGTTATGACACTCAAAAGGCTAACAGGACATACCTAAAGCAAAGAGAAAGCACAGAAAAGAGAAAAAAGAATATATTATTTGGACTCTGCCTTCTGATGCACTTGTGAAGTTTCTGGTTATAAAGAATTTGAGATCAGTTGTCATGTGCACCCTCTTTAGAGATTAATCATGACTTGGATAGGCTCTTAGCTGATTGAACTGAACATTAAGTTTTTGAGCTGCCAAAGGGAGTTCTTTAGACAACTATAAAAGATCAATAACCAGTGTAAATAGCATGCTGCCTAACCGCCTCTCCTAAAAACCAAGGTGAAAGTGCCATGTGCAGAATGCTGGAGATCAAATTGGACAGCACCATGCAGCCAGATGTTTCCAGAAAGCTCCCTAAAAGAGAGAAGGCTTTACTGAGGAAGGAGTCTTTAACCTCCAAGTGGCAGGTTTCTGGAACAGAAACTACTGGATTGTTCTGTTGTTTGCTAAAGGGACGATTCAACTTGACTCTTTCCTTGTGATAGCAAAAGAGAGCCCAAATTTATCAGCTTTCATGTTTTGCAGGAAATGAAAAATAATAGAACTGAACTATTTTATTTTTGATGTCCTTGGGTCAATCAAGAACAGCTCTGGGGTTCTATCACTATTTTGCATTCCATTAGGCCAGCTGGCAGCAGAGCTGGATTCAGCACGGTGCTTTCATAAATGGGTAGAAATGTCTAACATGAATGATAGGGCTCAAATCTTTTCAAAGCTATTATATTAACACACCAAAGATCCTTCAGCCAAACTAGGTCATAGGGCCATAAGCAAAAACCCCCAGAGAAATGTTTTTTATCTTTTCCTCTAGCATTGTTTTCCTTGATGAAATTGAATGACAACATCTGAGATACAGCTTTATGATGTTTACGCTTTACAAAGCACTGTCACATACCCTTTTATTTAATACTCAGAGCACCTCTGTGAGAAATATGTTAACATCCCTGTGTTATAGCTGAAGAAACTCATTTCCCAGAGCTCTGCTCAGTTCTCATGGGTAACAGGTGAAAGAGACGCTGTGTTTCCTCAATAGAGAGAGGTCAACACTATACTTAGTTAAGATTAAGAAGGAGATATGTCAACAGTCTCTCCCTAATCCCACCAGGAGAAATTCAAATTTTACAGAAAAGTGTAGAGAGGCAAATGATAAATAAAGAATTCAAGCCCTCATGCAGGGTCATCTCCTAGAGTAATATCACTGTGAAGAGTTTTATTCCCTTATCTTAAAATGCAACTGCTCTCTCTAGACTTTCAAGTCCTGTTCATCGCTCAGAATCCAATGTTAGTCCTTCCTACTCCTCGAAGCCCTCCTTGCATACCAGACAGAAGTGAGTGTTCTCTCCTTCAAACTTAGATGGCAGGAATATTGATTAGACATGGATCATGATATCCCACCTTGTGTGACTGTTACTCATGTGCGTGACTAGCCCGACTGTTTCCGGTGAAGGCTCTGCAGTGCAGGAGCTGTTATCGTATGGGTGGAACAGCATAGCCTCCTGTGGAAGTCATGGACTCTGGAGTCAGCCATGTCTAGATGCAAACCCCAGTGTCTCTCTTTCACAGCCGTGGAGCCTTCCTTGTACCTCTCTGAGGCTGCTTGATAGCATAATGTCTCCCATTTTCACTAAAGCATATCCGGTTATCAGCATGATAATATGTAAGTGCCAAATAGTTTAAGTTGTAATTCAAGGCATGGGAAGCTAACATGCTCTCAGGAATGTGGTCAGTTACTGTTCTAACCCGGAGAGCCACATTCCAGACGTGGCTGCTGTATTTCCTTTTCCTATTGAGATCTTCAGCCACTCGCTAGTTCGCAAGCTAATCATGCGCCATTATCCACCAAAAGAACCTAAATGTTTAGCATAGGCATGTAGCCTTAGGTCACTTTGCCTCATTCTCTTGTCTGTAAACAATGGTAAGAACACCTGCCTTTCAGAGGCATTGTGTGGATGCAACCGATATATTAAGTTTAAACAATTAGCATCTCATTCAGTAGAGTTCATTCACTCTCTTTCTACTAGACAACTATGTTACACCTTCCCGTCTTTCCCTAAATCTCCAGCATCTTCCTTCTCGCCTCACTATCGGCTGATGAACTTGCTTCCCTGTCCACTAAGAAAGTGGAAGCAGCACAAACCAACTTCTGCTCACACAGCTGCCACATCTAATGCCCCAGGTTGCATCTGAACACCCGGAATCTGGATTCCATCTTGTTACTTTGGTGATGGGTCCGTGCTCCCAGCTAATGCCAGCCTTTCACGTGTTCTCCGGATCCTACCCACTTCCACCTACACAATCTCATCCCTGCAACCAACACCCTTCTCTCTCCTTAATCATCAGGTTTTTTTCCCTCCTTAGAGGATCATTCTCATCAATGATAAAAGTGCCCAAATTTCCCATGCTGTAGCTTTGATTCCAATGAATAATCATTTTAAAATCCCTTACTAGATCCTACCAACTCCAGCTACAGCTCCATTTCATGTTCTCATCTACAACAAAAATACTAGAAAGACTTAGCCATACTTCTGTGTCTAATACCTTATCTCCTCATCTGGAGGCCATTCAATCAGGCTTTTATCTCTAGCAAATGGCTCTCCTCAAGGTCTTCTATGGTGTCCTCAATGTGAAATAATTAATTGTCAGTCTAATTATCAAAGATTAGAATGATTAAAAACATATGATACAGTTGGTCACTTGCTATTTGTTTTCTTTTTTTTCCAGTTTATTGAGGTATAAATGACAATAAAAATTGTATACACTTAATGTGTACAAGGTGATGGTTAGATATACTTACCACAATCAAACTAATTAATGTATCCATCACTTCACATAGTTGCTTTTTTTTTTTTTGGTCGGGGGAACAACTAAGATCTACTCTCTTAGCACATTTCTAGTATACAAGTCAGTATTAATAACTATAGCCACCACACTGTACATTAGATCTCCAGAACTTATTCATCTTGCATAAGTGAAACTTTGTACCTTTTGACCAACCTTTCCCCATTTCCGCCACTTTCCAGCCCCTGGTAACTACCGTCCTGTCCTACTCTCTCCTTCTAAGGGCTCAACTTCACTTGCTTTTTCTTGAGGTGCTTTATTTCACTTGGTTTGAGTCACCACACATTTAAGACTGTCCTTCTACGTCGCTGGCCACTCCTTTTTGATTCTTGGCTGATTCTTCCTCTTCCTTGACTGTCACATGTTAGAATGGCCCAGATTCAGGCCTCACAACTCTCCCCTATCTTCACTCACTCCCTAGGTAATCTCATTCTATCTCCTTTCTTCAAATAGATTGATATGCTGAGAAGTCTCCCTAACTTACATCTCCAGGCAGGACTTCTCCCTTGAATCCAGGCTCATTTTTTCCATCTGCCTTGACATCTCTTGGATGCCTAGTAAGTGTCTTAAACTTAACATGTATAAAAGTCAAACTCGGGCTTCCCTGGTGGCGCAGTGGTTGGGAGTCCGCCTGCCGATGCAGGGGACACGGGTTCGTGCCCCA